>NW_026731834.1:82500-582500 GCF_028476545.2 Physella acuta | reverse complement strand
TTATTTCTATTTAATTTTAGGTAACAAATAAATTTTATGTGTGTAAAGAGATAATTATATTTTATTTACTGAGCAGGTCATGAGGAACAGTACACCTATGTTAGAAATGTGAAGAAAGAAAACAAAGTGGAAGAACTACTTGAGGCAACAAGGCAGCTTGCCCTGAAGGTCCAAGAAGAGGCCTCCAGAGATCCAGACTTCCACATCTCCAACACAGACGCCTTCATCTCCAAGTTTCAAGACTCCAGCTCAAACCTCAAGAGGAGTGCACCCACGGGGAGCAAGAGTGCCAAAAAGTTAAAAACACAAACGCACAGTGAAGATTCAATGGCAGATGAGGATGGATTGCACCCTAAGAAACAAGTACGTTAATGTCATAAGTTTTATATATTTTTTAAATAAATAGATGAAGATATTTTTAAATCCGAAAAAAATATAAAAGGGAGGTTACCTGTGACTCTCTGATTAATTTCCCTTCCCTCTATGTGAGTGTAATATTAAATGTCTTAATTACAGCGGGTTAACTCTTGCAACATGTATACTACTTCACATGTCAAGGAAAAACAACTCACAAAAAGTTAATGTTAATATGAAAACATTTTCCCCATGGAACATGTATAGTATACATGTCTCAACTGTATTTGTGGTGTTTAATAACAGTTTCTGTGCTCTTATCTTCCTAGGGCAGTGAAAGAACACTGATTATTACTGCTTTTTCTGTAAAAATGTGCCAAACCATTTTCTTATATTGAAATTATTCTACTGTAAAAGAAATTTTTTTTTCCTAATAATTCAATTTTGGCTTTTTTTTTACAGCATGGCAAGTCTCTTCAGACAGTTGGCATAGAACTAGATGTGACAGTCAAGTGTTACTACTGTGACTTCACAGCCAGCAATGTCCATGAGGTCAAGCAGCATCACAGTGTCACACACTCAGAGGAGAAGTTCCTCTGGACCGAGCTGGATCGAGGCTTCACCTGCGACAGCACAGGTGAAGCCCTACCTGACTGTGAATCTGTCCCTAGCTCCTCCCTAGATGTTGGTTACACAACTAGAATGACACTAGGCTCAGGAAACAGTCCAATGAGGTTTGCCATGCATTAGATTTTTTTTTATCTCTTAGGTCAACTTTATTGTTTTTGTTTATTACCAAATTAATTTTATAAATAAAAAAAAATTAGTGTTGTTATTATTATTATTATTTCAAACAAATGACTAGAAAAGTAATTAAGAAACTGAACAAGTATTTGAATGTTTGCATGGGTTATTAATTTCAATGCAATAATCATAATGCTGTAAAAATGTTAAATAATCATATGCTTAAAAATAGAATGTATACATTTCTTCTGTTAAATTTTTTTGGAAATTAACAGTTCAATTATTACCTTTTTAGGTTCAAATGCAAAACATGTGACTTTTCCTCCTGTGTTATACAAGCAATGAAATCACATCTGAAATCTCACCAGCCTAAAGGATTTATCTGCCCCTATTGTAGTAGATCTTTTTCTGGGAAGTAAGTAAAATAGAATAGCTTGAAACAGAAAAATATTTTTAATAAAAATTAGCCAAATCAGCACTTGTTGAAACTTGCTAGTTATGAAATAAATTTTGAAATAAATTGTAAAGATATTAAAACTTAGTACTTGATCACCTATTTTCAGAGAAAAACTGATGCGCCACCAATACTGCTTACACAAAGGACAGCAACTGTGGGTGATCCATCTGAGGAGATGTGGAGTTACTGGCTCTACAAATACTACCAAAGGGAAAGCAACTGGTGCAGTTACTAAAGCTATAGTTCCAGAAGAAATAGATAAGCCAATTGTTACAGAGATGGGACTCAAAGAGCTCTCCAGCAATGAGAAAGGTAATTTATTTTCTTTTTCATGTACTATTGTGTTATAAACTAAACATAATTATTTGCAAAAAAAAAGAACAGTAAACTAACGGGCTAAAAATGATTTCAAGAAATAAGTTTTATTATACAAGGGAAATAACCAAAATAATATTTAATTAAAAAAAAATTATAAGTTAATTTATATTTTTAAAAGTATATTTCATTAATTCACTATGGTAATTCGTTTTTCTCTCTTAACTTAACTAATTATTTTTCCATTTTACAGCTGCCAAACGAAAGAACCAGACCCCCCTCACATACCTGTGCAACGAGTGTCCCTACACCTCTGAGAGTTTGTACTACTATAGGCTACACGTAGCCCAGCAACACGAGGCGTACACGTACACATTCCACGATGCATCCATCAGCACCCCACTTCAGTGCATCCACTGCTCTTTCCGTGCTGAAACTGAGGCTGAATTTAACTCCCACATGGAAGAGCACGACAATTCCAAAAATTTCAAATGTGGGTACTGTGACTTTGTGTCTGTTGATAAGGTACCTGTTCAACAACATTTAACCTCCAAGCATCCTAAATTGAAATGTAAGATCACAGATCTAGACTACCAGTCCCAGCTTGGGAATAAACTATTTAGAGGCCAAGAAAGGAGGGAATTGCCATTGTTGTTAAATATATCTCCGCAAGTGGCATTGATCAGAATTCCTGATGAAATTATGAATGCTTATTGTAGTTTTGATGAGATGGAATATGCCGTAGGGGAAGAGGAAGATGAAGAAGAAATGTCTGATGAAGATGAAAGTAATTCCAGGACTGCTTCTTCTATGCTTGGTGTTGATCCTGAGGATGGTGCATTACTTTTTGCTGGAGAAGATTCTCACGAGATGGATGACAGCAGTCTGCATGATGATGATGATGATGTCTCGTCTGACAAGGATATAGATGATATGGAGGAGGATAGAAGCAGTACAGATCTAAACATGCTGCATGTTAATGAATCAAGTGTTGGGTCTAGGGACCAGGAGTCGTTAGGCTCTGAGATGATGATCATGCAGTTCGGAGGTGTTAATTCTGAGAATTGTGATCTGAGCGTGCAGAATAGCGGGGCATCACTTGTGCGCAGCAAGGATTCGACGCTTTTGTCTGCCCAGCAGGATGATGATCAAGTCTATGATAAAGACCAGGATGAGGCAGTTTCCGAGGAGGATGAAGAGGAAGATGATGATGATGATGTCGATGAGGTCAGCTTTGAAAATGACATCACGCTTGCGTCGCCGCTGCCGATGATATCACTGGGTGATGGTGTGGGCATGTCACCTAACAACCTCGGTGAAGACGATGAAAACAGTACGTCTTCACATGCCAACTCTAACTCTGAGATGTTACTGGATGTGTAAGGCCATTATGGCTAATCCATAAATACATAAGGGGCCAACTTGTAATTGAATGTAACAATAATTTAAAATATTGTAGAAAAAAACCTGTCGATATTATGGAGTATTTGTATGTTCAAAAAATTAATTGAATTTAAATTTAGAAAGTACCAATGCATTTGTGATTGAAGTAAAGCTAAAGATGTATTGCAAAAAACATGTAACTTAGGTCCAATGTACAGAAAGTAAAAGAACAAAATTTAAAACAATTGTAAAATAGGTGCCCATATGCTTGTAAGTAGCTGTTAAATTATTCCTGTTTCTCAATAACAATGTTATTCTTTTTTAGACTTGTTGGTTATTAGACATTTATGTGGAAAATATAGATTTCAGTTGTTTGAGGTTTTATTGTATTTCATATACCATTCCTTTATATGAATAAATATGCATTACTATTTAATAAATTTTTATATAAATAAAATGTACTTTTTTCAAGCTGGTACAAATACTCAGGATTATCTGCCCCTGGAATCATGTATTTAATAATTTATTTGTTGAATGTGAACAATTATTTGTCAATAATAGTGCATTTGTTTAAAAATGTTGCAATGGTTTACTTTAAAAAATAATTGATGAATAAAAATACTTTTGTAAACAATGTTTGTTGATTTTTTTTTATCTTTATGTAACTGCCTAAAGGTAGATTGCTAGACTACTAATAACCCAAAAGTCTCAAGTTCAATTATGTGTTCAGGTCAGTAGAATGTCTGTGAGTCCATCCAGCTCTGATGAGTACCTAACTCTCCTTAGAGAAAGTGATAGACGTCTGGGCATAGTGCTGACCACACTATCCCTACATACCCAAGGTCATAGAAACAGGTGAACTTGACTTCACTAGTCCCATGAATTGTCAGGTTCAAAAAAGGGAACTTTATTTAGCCTACCTACTTTAACATTTTTTCTTTATGCAATATTTTCCACTATGAGGCTACCAATAAATATATCTATTTAATTTTGAGATTGGAAATGTGTGTTAGCTTCAAAAACTAAATTAAAGTAATATAAAAGTTAACAGGTTAGGTTATATGCGTTTGAAGTAACTTAATGTCAACGCTGTACAACATTGTAACTACATTTGGGTGTCATCCAGGATAACACTATGGTTAGCTGGCAGAAGTGTCATACTCTGGTCAGTGGCGTAGCTAGCATTTTTGGGCCCCTGTGCAAAAAGTGTTAGGGGGCCCCTCAGAGGCGTATCGACCCTTCCCGGCAACCGGGGACAAACTTTCGATTTGCCTTGCTTATGCTAGCTTACGGTAGCTACGCCACTGACTCTGGTCAGAAGGTCACAAAAGAGATTACCTGGAAGAAACTGATTCAGAGGTCACAGAAACAGGTGAACGTGGTCTGTCCCACAGATTGCTAGAATAAAAAAGGATAACTAACTTAAACTCGCAAATAATTGTTTATATATATATAGACTATATGTGTATATACATAGGATATATATATATATATATATATATATATATATATATATATATATATATATATATATATATATATATATATATATATATATATTTATATATATATATATATATATATATATTTATATATATATATGTGTGTGTGTGTAAGTGTGTTTTACTGCAAAACATGTATGACAACAGTTTTAATGGAATACAAATCATGGTAAGCACACAGTTAAGAGAAAATCGCTTTCAATACTTTACACAAAGTTATGTTTGGGGGTGGGGAAAATGTATAAGAGTAAGCCTCCATATTGCGTATTTATGAACCAACTTCGTTTCGTTATAATCGATACCGTATATTTAACTGTAATTTAACACAAATACGGTATTAACTTATTAACGCTAGTTTCTTAATCTGTACTTAAAACCTGAGGATAATAATACAACTTTTTTTTTTTGTAAAACGTGTGCTAGAGTATATCTAGTTTGTTCAAAATATTGACATCTGCTATCTGATTACGTATCGATACACTAAAAGTTGGAATCGAAAAATACGTGTTGTCTGCTTGACCTCGTACTAAATCTATTGGTATTTCATAACCATGTTGTAACACCAGATTTTAGCTCTTGAATTCTAGAATGTAGACACTAGATCTAGATCAGTTATTAGTTGATGAATTGTATGATACAGACAACCAGACTAGATTCTATTTCAGTGTAGATTTGTTTGTTTACTGTTCTACTTTTTAAGATTAGTCTTAGAATCGCAGTGTACTACACGCACTTCTTTGGGTAGACCAACTGCAACTGTAGACTGTAGAGTGTAGAGTCTGTAGAGTAGTGTAAGTGTAGTTAAGTGTAGAGTAGTGTAGAGTCAACTGAGTGTGCGAGTGTGAGTTTCAGTAGTTTGTTTAGAGTTTAGTCTGAGTTTAGTAAGAATCTTAATTACAGTAAACTAGATCTAGTCTTGATTCTAGATCTAGATCTAGAAATCTAGTCTAGATCTAACACTCAGTTAGAGTCAGTAGAATCAAATTTTTTGTAAACGCCTAAAATCTAAAACGCCTGTCTTTTTCTTATTGAGTCAATTTTTTTGTGATAGATCTTGGAAAAATGTACCATTATCACTTGTACGAATAAACAGATAAGAATAGGTTATTTGTGTCATTTAGGAAAATTCTATCATTATTCATTATCACCGTAACAATTTAACATTAACAGTTAATTTGAGTTAAGCCTAAGCCAAGCTATTAGACTAGTGACGTAGTGTTAATTACAATAATTAGGAAAATTGTATCATATCATTATCACTTTAACTCAAGTTCAGCGTTAAAGAAACATGCATAACCTCCGGTTTTTCCATAACCACCAGAGTTACAATGCTCTACTAATTAGTACTAATTACTATTAACAGTCCTATATATATGCCCTGTTAGGGCAAGGATTAGAGTTTTAGAGTGTGTGTTATTAGAAAATATCTAGATTTGATCGTATTGCATCTCTTGTTTTTTTACTGATAGTGTGTTTTTTAACTTAAGTGAATAATACAAAATAAATATTTACAGTAAACTGGTAATTAGGCCTATAGTTTTAGATATATTTTTCATTTCCCTACAGTTGTGTTGTTATTATTTTTATTATAAACTTGATCTACACACATGAACTTTAATTCATATTACTTCACTCTGGTGAAATTTTTTCCATCACTCTCATGCTAGTTTGTATGTAGTAGCAATACATAGGCCTATTTATTTTTTCACCTGATAAGATTATCATTTTAAATGCGTATAATCAGTGACCTCAGCATTTTGATACTGGGTATAGGAGTTCAATGCTTTAACATTGCTGGTTAACATATATTGGGTAAAATATTTTTAGTTAAATGAAAGTCTTAAATTGCAACTTTGTTTTTAAACCTTGTATAATGTATTCGTGCTGGCTGTATAATAAAGTAATATATGCATTCTAAAAATAAATTATTACAGAAAATGAATGAAGCTGGTTGTAATGAATCAACACCTTTGTTGTCAGGTTCTCAAGCATCAGGTTAGTCTATTAATGAAGTTGCAGTAGTGTTTAAAAAATGTTACCATCTATGTTAAGGTAAGAGTTTCTTTCAGGTAACTTTCCCCTGGAGCATGTCCATATTCCCCCTTCCCTTATATGAGATAGAACAATAAATAAATTATATATATATATGCAATAAACCCTGGTTACGGTTGATGGAAAAAAAATGATGTCAAAAATATATACTTTAACCCTTATTATGGGTGACTTAACACAAAAAATGTTGTAGTGTAATCATATTTTAAGCACTTTAAAGTTCTTCTCTGATGAACTTTGCAGTTTACTTGAGATAAAAATCTTATTCCATTTTGTTTTATTGCTTGATTTTTAATAGATTCTTCAAAATTAAAAACAACTGATATTTTCGCTTAAATAAATCACTCCAGTAAAATTTGTGATCTGTTTCTGTTAGGTTCTAAATGTCCCTCAACAACAGAAGATGAAGTTGATGGTGGTATAATATTCAAGAGTCCTCCAATCATAAAAAGTGATGATGACAGTGGGAGCCACAGCAATGTTGAGACTGAGGCCAAGTTAAAATTTAAACAGTTATCCCACAGGAACAAAATTGTTTTGGCACTACTTAGTTTGGCCAATTTTTTTGTTGGATGTGGTTTTTCTTTGCTAGCTCCATTTTTTCCACAAGAAGTAAGTAATTGATAAACAAATTAAAATGAAATCTTCCATTTAAGGTGATGGTTTTTGTGGCATAAACACACAGTAGCCCTAGAATACATTTGGGCCTGTTGGAGTTTTTCCACAGTGTGTCAATTCATTTATGGCATAGAGTCTGATGGCCATTTATATTAGACCACAAAACCAAAAGACTCAATTAAATTATAGAATATTTCTATTTAATTAGTCATTTTAATTGTGTTTTTATTATTTTGTAATCATACTAACAGCAGTTTAGTATTTCAAAAAGGGCAAATAGTGGGGGGAGGGGGAGATGGATGTCACACTACCTACTTAATGGTGTGGACACTCAAGATCAGTATGACGACATTGTGTCAACAGTTTAGTACCTTTCTACCTTATTTTTACTGGGAACACTGTCCAATAAAAGTCTGTGGGCCATGGGGTCGTTCAAGAGACTTAAAGACTGGCCTAATATTTAAAATTGTTTATAAACTTCTGTTTTACCATACTATATTATGTGACTTAGACATTATCAGATTACTACATTATGGATAAGGTAATATTAATCATTTCTCAGTGGAAAAAAATAAAATATTTACACATTATTCTTTATTAATTTTTATTAAATTTTGTTTTGTATCCAGGCAGAGAAGAAAGGAGTGTCTACAACAGTCATTGGGCTCATATTCAGCATGTTTCAGCTAGTCATCTTTGTCTCTTCACCTGTATATGGAAACTTTGTATGTAAAGTTTTTTTCCGTTTACCTCCAACAGTTATTAATAATAATGTCCATTACATTTTGCTAGTTCCTCTCTGTAAAGAAACACTAGTCTTATTAGCAACAGTTTAGCTACATGTTATTACCCCTCTTTGCCAAATTTAAGCCCACTGCATTAAAATTTGTTTAAACTCAGTTTTAATTAATTTTAATTTAAAATTTTGTTTTCGCTGACTTCAATTTAAAAATAATTTTTTCAGCTAACAAGGTTAGGACCAAAGTTTTTATTTGTTTCTGGAATCTTAGTAGGAGGAACATGTGCCATTTTATTTGGGTAGGTTTTTCTTTTCATATTAAATAAACTTTGTGTATTCTTGTTTTTGAAAAGTTTTAAAAATTTTAAAATTGTTGTTACAAAAGCTAAAAGCAGTTTATCAAGTAAAAAAAAAATTCTTTTAAAATACATTGATTTTCCAGTTATTTACAATGCCAGCTAAGAATAGGCTGTTTGCTTATTATTGTAAAGAAACAGTTTTAAAATTGTGAAAACATCTGCTTGATGTCTGACATTAATTTATTAATTGCTTGATGTCTGACATTAATTTATTAAGTGCTTGATGTCTGACATTAATTTATTAAGTGCTTGATGTCTGACATTAATTTATTAAGTGCTTGATGTCTGACATTAATTTATTAAGTGCTTGATGTCTGACATTAATTTATTACTTGATGTCTGACATTAATTTATTAATTGCTTGATGTCTGACATTAATTTATTAAGTGCTTGAAGTCGGACATTAATTTATTAAGTGCTTGATGTCTGACATTAATTTATTAAGTGCTTGATGTCTGACATTAATTTATTAATTGCTTGATGTCTGACATTAATTTATTAATTGCTTGATGTCTGACATTAATTTATTAATTGCTTGATGTCTGACATTAATTTATTAATTGCTTGATGTCTGACATTAATTTATTAATTGCTTGATGTCTGACCTTAATTTATTAATTGCTTGATGTCTGACATTAATTTATTAATTGCTTGATGTTGTTTCAGCACACTCCACTGGTGCCCCTCAGGTTTACCTTTCATCATCATTTGCTTTGCCTGCCGAAGTGTTGAAGCCTTGGGGCTGTCTGCCTTCATCACTTCCTCATTTGCAATAATCTCAAACGAATTCCCCAATCACGTGGCCACAGTTTTTGTAAGTGTTTTACTTGATATGACTATGTCATGTAATCAGAAAATCCTTTAACATTCAATGTTTTGTCTCTACGTAAGTCTGTGAATAAAAAATAACTTGATAACACGTTTTTAAAAATTAGATTATTGGTTAAAGTCTAACTTTAAAGTGATATTTAAAACCTCCAGGAGTTAAAAAAAATCTCCATACAGTAATTATTACATTGATTTTGTATTGTGTGTGTTTAAGGGCCTGCTAGAGACTGCAAGTGGTATTGGCCTGATGGCTGGGCCAGCTTTAGGAGGTGTTCTATATGAGGTTTGTTATGTACCAAGAGTATAGCTCACATATCATTTAAATAGCTAAACAGGATATATATGCCTGGTATACAACTGATCAGGGTTCGTACGCAGTCTGGAAAGTCTGGAAAAAGTCTTGAATTTAGAAAAGTGAATTTAAGACTTAAAAAAGTCTGGAAAATCGCTAGTTTTTGGGCTGTATTTTTTAAAAGTCTGGAAAAAGTCTGGAATCTAGTTTTAGAAACAAAACTTCGTAGTCCATATTTTCCATATCAAAAATTGCTATTTTTAAGTGAATTTACTCCAATTTTTTCCCCCCGCGCTTATGCTCAGTTACTACGTCATTGGGAGAAGAGGGGAAGGGAGGGAAGAGATATTTTGTGGCGCGACTGACCCCGTGTAAATGTGTTACAAGTACTTAAAATTGTCATTTAATGAAAGAATGTCGCCCTCAGAATTGTTAGGCTCTCGATTTTACCCGCTATTTTTTCATCGTTTGAGTTTGCTTGTAGGCAGTCATAACAAAAATTATGGGGGAGATGTGTGAGTGGTAGTTTTTAGATATAATTTATCAGTCTGTAAGGCGTCATCCATTTATGACTTACAACAATTTTTCGGATTTTAGACCCCCCCCCCCCCCCCTCCCCCTTTCCCCACTCCCCCCTTCCCCCCGCCCTCTGTCCACACGCGTTCACTTACTTTAGATTAATATTAGCATTTATAAGATGAATAAGTCGCAAGGCCTCCTTTGGTTCATAGCTGTATTTCTGTTTGCTTCAGCTTACCAAAGAGGTACTATTTTTTATTTAGGAGTCGTCCATAAATGACGTCACACTCCGGAAAGTCGGGAGGAGGGTTTTATAAAGTGTGACGACCTGCTCTTGCAATAATGTTAGGGCAGATATAAATACCGTGTTTTGTTTACATGCTGTGATGGTTTTTAAAACACCAGCACAGTCGTCTTAATTTTACTTTCTACTCGCAAGATACAAAAAAAAAAAAATGTGGACGTCATAAATGGATGACCCCTTTAATTTTAATCCACCTTCCATTAAACTGTTTTTGAAATCTTTGCAAATGCTGACGATTAAAGTTAGACTACCCCGCCCCTCCTTGTAACATCGGTCACTTGTGTGAACTCACCGTGACCCCAAGTGGGTAGTTGGTACTGCTTGGTAAGGAGGGTGGGAGAGGGGTATAAGTCACAGCACAGTTCATGTTATGACGTATTAAACAGGCATACTGAAGTCTAGACTACTATGACCTCACAGTGACCCCTTCACCGTGTTGTGTGTGTCTGTGGGGGGGGGGGGGGGGGATACCGGCAATTTTTTTTTATTGCAGACCCGTTTCTCAGCTATTACTATAAGCACAAACAGTGAATGATGTGGGTTTTTTTTTTTTGCTCCACATTTTTTTACAAGTAGCCTAAGGCTACTTAACAAGAGCAGACCTAAATTAATACATTACATTATTATTCTTTAGAGTAATTAATTATCACTATCCAATACCATTTTAATGATAGTTTAATTGAAAACATAAGCAATTAGATCATTAACAGATTACATTGGAAACTATATAGTTGCATCATTTTAATCAATTATTTTAATTGTTAAAATTTTAGGTAGGGTGAAATAGGCAAACTTAGAAAAAATGATTTTCTGTCAATTTGGCTAGAGAAAGTTCAATATGAATATAGCTCAATTGCCTAAAATAAATGTCAATTTAGTATAAGTAATTATAAAGACAGTACAAATAGTGCATTATTTAAAAAAATTATTCGCTAACACATTATCTGTCTAAAGTCTGGAATTTTTCCAAAAAAGTCTGGAAAATGTCTGGAAAAAGTCTGGAATTTTATTTTCAAAAAGCAGTACGAACCCTGACTGATAGTTTATAAATTAGATTTTTCTTTCCATTATTCACGTGTTTTCCAATCAATAACCTACTGTAAAATTACAGCTAATATTTTTCTAGTTAAAAATAAATAATAATTATTTTATGATTACCAAACAAAGTTCAAAACAAGAATCTATTGTTTTATGTCAACAGGCTGGAGGATTTGGGTTACCATTTTATGTGATAGGATCATTAATCTTAATTACTGGAGCTGTGATATATTTCTTCTTGCCAGAGTATACAGGTAAGAAACCTTTCAATGTACAAATAATTATAGTAATCTCCATGTACTGGAATTGTGTTGATCAATAATAAGGGAGTTGACAAGATGAAGTCCTATGGAGAGGCCTAATGTTTCAGACACAAAGGAATGATAAATCCCATTTATAAATTAAGTAACTGTAAAGTAACCTTTGGAACCTGATAATCCAAGTAGTAGATCTCACCTGTTTCAGTGACCTCGGCATATGACAAGATACCCAGCCACTTTTACTTCCCTTAGCATGATTCAGGTACCCATCAGACCTGGGTGGTTAAAATAAGTAGCAGTGAAATTGGGCCTTGTTCATCAAACAATACTTCATTGGCTCCTTTTCTGTTATGTAGCAAACTAAAAAGGTTTAAACATACACAGATTTGTGATTTTAAAAAAGTGTATTTGTAATTATTCCCTAACCATCTGCCTGTATATGTTTGTTGATTATCTACATATAAGTGTTAAAGTTAGTCATTCACTTGTTGGAATACCAACCAACATTATTAACAGGAAATAATTGTTAAGTGAAAAATAATTTTTTTAATTAGAAATAAAGCATCAGAGACAGTCAAAAGTGATCTACTTATTGAAAAGCCCTATGATATGGTTTGCCTCCATGAGCATGATAGCTGGTGGTATTGGCATTGTGTTTCTAGATCCAACTTTTGCTGACCATTTGCAACAGGTAGGCCATTACAACAGTTTGTGGTACTAACAAAAAACATCTTAATACAGCAATTATCTATGGTAAACCTCATTACTATGTTAGATTATCAACATTGTTTAGGGCTAAAGTTAGTCTTTGGGTGTGTTCTTTGTTTTTTTTAGCTATATCTGCTGCCATACAAATGATAAATCTAATTATTGTTGTAGTACTAACACTTTTTTTTTCTACAAACTGTTACACTTGGTTGAATTAGTTTTTATTGTAAAAAGGGTACACTAAACAAATTGCATGCCTAAAAATTACCTTTTTTTTTCAGTTTGATTTATCAACAGTTCTAATTGGGCTGATTTTTGTCATAGCTCCTGGCTTGTATGGAATCCTGTCTCCACTTTGGGGATACATCAGTGATACAACAGTATGTATACAGATATATTTACAATTTCAAATTTACATCATGATGTATTAACGAAAATTATTTTTGTATGGCTTGAGTTGTAAATCTCTATATCCAACACAATTTTGAAATCACTTTGTGTCAATGAAGTGTCAATATTATGTAAAATGTCTGTAAGCATAAATAATCAGTTTTTTTAAAAACATAAGCAAGTAATGATACTTATAATTGGCCAATTATTTACATGAGAAGTTAACTCCTTGTTATTACTCCGCAGAAATTAGATGGCCCTCTGATAATTCTGGGGAACTTCATGTGTGGAGTTGGGTTTTTATTTATAGGACCCAGCCCTTTTATTACATTTTTGCCATCGTAAGTTTTTTATTTAGTTCTTTGTTAAGGAAAATCCACCAAAATATCATGTGATTTATAAATTTATAAATCATTAAATCATCTTCATTTATTCAGAATTTGTAATTAGCAATCAGTTCACATCCATCAGAGTACCTGGTAGTTTACTATTTTACTACTGCCCGTTTAGAAATTTAAATTACATTAATAAAAGAGGCTTACCCTTTAGGTAGAGTTGGTTACTCTCCCCACCACCAATGTGTTTAAATAATGTTCTGTTTTTAGTGAGTTTATATTGAAAATTTAAATGTCAAAACTATTTAACCATATATTTTCATTGTATTTGTAGCAAACTGTGGATAATTATTATAGGCCTCATCCTGGTGGGATCTTTTTTTGGCACTATAGTTGTACCTGCCATGAAGTGTTTGCTTACAGGAGCCATGTAAGTATTTGCTTTAATGAGCCATATAAGTGGTTGCTTACAGTAACCACGTAAGTGTTTGTTTACAGGAGCCATGTAAGCATTTTGTGTGTCAGAGGAATCCTATGTTTAGTTGCTTAATTCTGTGTAAACAACTTTTTTAGTAAAATATATGAAGTACTTGATAATGTATATTATTTGTTCTATATAAGAATTGTTTAAAATGGAATTAAAAACATGGTAAATTATTTCTTGCAGTGAAATTGGATTTGAAAATAATTTAGATACTTACGGCATCGTTGCTGGACTGTTTAATGCTGTTTTCTCTATAGGGTAAGTTTACTAGATGGTATTTTTACACTTGATGTTTTCGTTATAAATTTGAACATTCACTGAGTATTCTCTTTCAAAAACCATAATTTTAAAATTAATATTTTTACAATATTTTTAGAGCTTTTACTGGACCAATGATGGCTGGAGCCTTAGTTGATAAAATTGGGTTTAATTACGGCACAACTGTTGTCAGTGGGATCAACTTTTTTGTGGTGAGTACCTTCTTACTGTGGATTTAGATACGGTGTAGGGGTTAGCAGTGTCGGGTTGGTAAAACTCATGGTTGCTGAACCAATAAGTCCAGAATTCAAGCCCCTGGGCAGATGAGGCTCAATGGCTTGGGTCAGCAACCCATCTAGGAGAGAAAACTCCAAAATGAAACAGCTGCCACCTTTTAGTTTGTTTTTGGTTGGAAAAAGGCTATGACTGAAATTGGAGTCAATGGCCTTTATGGCGCTTAATAAGTTGACACCTAACACTTAATTATGTTGGAGGAAATCTCATCCAAGATTACAATTAAGAACAAAGAATAAGAAGATGTGGTGTATGCTGTAATATGTTTATTTACACAGTTATTAAATATTATTCCCATTTTATTATTCTCATACAGATATTTCAGATGTATGTTATTCTTTTTGACAATTTCTAAAGAATGAAACTAAAATTTCAGATGCTAAGCTGTAGTGCATATTTTTTGATACGCCGACTAACAAGGAAAGCATATAAAAAAGACTTGTGTGTTCGCTACAACAGCACTGTTTCTGAAAATCAACTGAACAGAGAAAGTTTACTGGAGTCCAGGGAGCTGGACTTGAATAAGGAAACAAATCAGCAGACAAAAGCTCATAGTAGGTTATTTGTTAATTATTATAACTGTTATAACTGAGTCCAACCCCCCTCGTCCCACCGCTTGAACCTCTCACTGCAGTCATCACCATCATATACCAGCCATACTGATGACTCGTTTTGTAACAATAACCTATTATGCCAAAATTAGAAGCATATTTTGTTTAGTAAATACCTGCTACAGTGAAGTTGATAATGCATCATTTTTAATTAGTAGATATTTAGATCTAATCATGATTTAGGATTTAGTTTATTGCCTGATAATTTGAACTGTTATTTTTGAGAAAATCTGGACACACAGGGTTTTAAATTACTGAAGGGTTATGGACACCTATTTGGCAGACAGAACATCCTGTAGACTTGAGACATACTCATTAATGGCTTTATAGACCAATAAACTTATAGATAACTGTTCAAAAGATATCTTACTGTAGACTTTATGTAGAGCAGTTGATGGTTAAAAAAATAAGTATACTTATATGGACTTAACTTTACCTAGAGTTGATTAAAAAAAACCATTTATTGTCTCATTCATAGGTCAACATGCAAATGGACAGGTGTTTGAAAGACAGACCTCTGCCCATGTATGATGACTGTTTAGAACCTTCTGCCCATAGTACAATTTTTTGTATATAAGGATGTATGTCTAGGAGATTCAAGGTAATCATGTTGATCAACAATCATATTCTGTGACTTGTTCGCAAGCATACAGATGTATCAATAAACCTATGATTAGCAGGGTTGTGGGTTCTAATATTTCTTCCAACCTTAAAGTCCATAGGGGGCAAATAGAGTTTTTATTTAATTATGACTAATTAATCAATGGTTAATCTATTTCTATAAATCACAATAAAAGTATTTTTACTGCTTTAATCCGGATAAACATTCAGTAATTGTTTATTTTGTTTTTTTCCATACAGGTTAGTCAGTGAGGGAGTACATAATTGACCAGTTCTAGAGCACAAACATGTCATAGAATCAGCACAATCTGTTTTAACTTTAGTGTAGTTTTATATCGAGTAAATTAGGCACAATCAGTAATAACATTAATGTTGTGGTAATACATGGTTTAAAATTCAGGCACAATTTGTGATAAGATTATGTTGTGGCATTATAAGGGTTAAAAATCTGGCACAATTTTTTATAACATTAATGTTGTGGCAATATGAGGGTTAAATTATGCACAATCAGTGTTAACTATTGTTGTAGTGTTACTAGGGTTAATGAAATATGATATTAACATTTATAATCATGAAAATCATGTTTTCAAACACTTTGATTGCTCAAATATTTCAAGTAAACTATCTTTGTACATGCCAATGCTTTAAAGATTTTTTCTACATAATTAATGGCTAAAATTATTTTTGTTAACTTACATGTCATATACTTGCTTATATTGTTTTCTACTCAAAATTGTTTTATATATAAAAATGTGATGAGATTTGTATACTGATAATTTATTTATACATTATATGTTAAATTTTAGAAAAATTTATCTTCTAATTAAAAAAACCAACCAATATTAACAACTCTGTTATTTGATTAACATTGTTTTGTTTTAATTATGTTGACTGTAATAAAATAATACAGCAATTGAAAACTTTGTTTTGTATTTGTATAAGAATTAATTGCAAAAAAACTAAATTAAAATGCTGTAGATTAAAAATGAACAAAATGTGTATTACATTATAGGCTTGGAATATATAATTTTAAGAAAACAGTAAAGCTTGTTAAATCAAAGTGATTTGAATAATAAATTGTATTTTAGGTAAAATATCAATATACATTTTACATAGCTCTTATGAGTTTAAAAGAAAGAATGTGTAGACTAATTATAAATATATTATTTCTATCTTTCTGAGAAGCATGGAATGGAGTGGTTGAAGAAATAGAATCTGTCTGTAGTCCACCCAGGTCTGAAAGGTACAGTATCTGACTTAGGAAAGTAAAGGTGGCTGGGCACAGTGCTGACCACACCTTCCATTCATATTCAGAGGTTATAGTAACAGGTGAAGTTCATCCTCCCTAATGGACCTCCAGGCTCTGTATTTCAAAATGAATTTTAAATATTTTTTTACATCATAGCGAAGCACTATCTTACCAACCAGAGCAGAGGCTACTTTAAGGCGTACTATATTAATATAGCCTTACTGAATCGAGCTCTTGAACCAAATATATTTTAGTGTTAGCATTTTAAGATTGTGTCTAGTTTAGTAAGATAAAGGGGCTAAAGATTAATTATTGCTATTTGATTATGTAGTTACAAGTAAGGGAAAAAAAGGGACTAAAATCAAATAAAGTTTTAAAGTGTACGCTGTTAGTGTTGGTATCGATACACCTAGAATCATAAAACGTGTAGTCTGCTTGACCTGGGATCGGTATTGCATAATCACGATGTAATGTTAAGTTTACAGTTTTAACAAATACAGACTTACCTAATTCTTTTCATATTCTGTCTTTAATGATATGGATAACTAAAGTGTAGAGTGTAGAGCTTTATAGAGCAAAATTATTTATTGTGTAAGTTGTCATAAATATCTGTATAGGTCATGAGTATTATTTGTTATTGTTGTAAATAACGAGAATATGAATTTCTATTATTTTACCATGATTTCTCTTGTTTTTTGTTACAACATTCAGGAGATGGGGGAGGGGGTGTTATGATACGTGGCGCAATATTTATTTTGAATGTATGGAAAACGTGTTAGTTTACGTTAGCTTTATCTTTATTTATTTTTATTTTGTGGAACAAGATGAACGGAACGTTGCAGTGAAGGGAGGGGTAGGTCTGACATTTTGTGAAGACACGTGACATCAGGCTGTTGTGGCATAAAAATAATCTAAAATAGTGTGTCGTTATTCAAAGACTGTCACAATCCATATAAAACAGTATAGCAAATCGGTAAACAACCCCGAACATGATTTGATTAAATAAAAACGTCTTCGATTCTAGAAACAAATATCTACAGTCTAAGGGAAATAATAGGGGAAAAAAGAAGTTAAATTAACATTTTTGGAGTTGCTTCCCCTATATCATAAATTTGTGTAACTTGGAAGTGTAACAATGCGTAATTGTAATGCATTTTAGATCTAGATACTAATTAGATTCTTGATCAAAACTATAATGATCCATGATGTTACACATGTTTTAGTTACTCCATCCCCATGAATTGGTGGCTAAATAAAATGACGTTGAACATAGTCAACTAGCGTTTTGTTATAGTTATGGAATTTGTCGTGTCATGAATGTTGTCTGCTATTTTTGACAACTCCGTACTGCAAGTCATTGCCAGGTTAATATTTTGAATGGAAATTCTCAACCAAGTCTAGATCTATGGCCCAATATATAGATCTAGATCTAGTTATGTAGTACTAGACTCAGTGTACGCAGAACACTGCTGAAATCTAAGTCAGTAGGGTCATGCAAATGCTGTCAATAAATAAAAGGGGATTGTGTGTGTAATGTGTAGTGCAGTGTGTCGTAGACTAAATGTCGTCCACGGATTTTTGTAGTTTGTGGTAAAGCAATACTCAGTACCCAATTCATTAAATGGGAACTAGAGATCTAGATTTCGGATCTTTACTAAGGCTGAGATTAAATTAAAAACACTGACAGGTAAGCCGAGTTCTAAAAATATTAAAATACATTCATAGATTCATGAAACTTGTAAGAATATCTTTTGTTCTTTGCTCTTTTAAAAGATTAAAGCTTAGGATTTTTAACAATTGCAATTAACTTATACATTTTATAATTTATATAATATTAGGCCGCTAGAACCATATAGTTATAGTAAAAGTAGTATAGTAGTATAGTAGATCTGATTATAGTAGTATATTATAGTATAGATTTACATTAGGGTTTTTTTTTATTCTATATAAAAATATTGAATGTAGATCTAAATGAGTTAAATAAAATATAATGTGATGTGTAATTTGCTCCCCTGGTCATATATTGTTGCATGTACTACTAGCCATTGTCACACTACCAACTCCTAGTCATTTAGTGTCACATTTAGCACTAGTCACATATTGTCACATTTACCTGCCCTAGTCACTCATTGTTACATTTACCCATAGTCACATGTTGTGACTTTAACCCTAAGTCACATATTGTTACATATTACTGCAATTCATAAATTGTCACATTTACTCCTAATCACATATTGCCACATTTACTGCAGTCACATATTGTCACAAATGTCCGTAGTGACATATTTGTCACACACCTACAAATTTCACACATTTTGCCTGTAGTCACATTAGTTTAAATAAATAATGAATATTTTTTTCCTGCCTCTCGTACAATTTATTTCACCCTCTTAAATTGTCACACATTGTCACAAAATTTGAACACACATTGTCACAAAATTTGAACTGAACCACTTCTACCACATTACTAATAAAGATCGTCAACTAATATTATCACTACAATATGACTAAAATGACATCCAACTACACACTAAAACATAGTATTTGTTTAAAACAACCCCTCCAGCTACCTTTTAGTTTTACATATATTAGCATAATGATCAGCAATCTTAAACAATGCATATATTATCTTCATTTGAGTTAGGAAATGTGAAGTTAGTATTGTAGGTTTTGGAGGCATTGAGATACAATTTTTCCATCACTACAGTTGTTTTATTATGGAAGATGTAGAAAGTCAGGATGAGGAAACACATTTATTAATCCAACCAAAAGATCTACCAAATGGTGAGTTAATAGAGACAAAGAAGATTTGTCTTTTACTTACTTTACAATACTGTATTTTGAAGATTTTAAAAGCAAAACCTAATTTAATTTGGATAATTAATTTTGGTATTTATTTTAATATATATATTATATAGTTTATATAGAATGCATACTACTAGTCTACTAGTGGGAGTAGTGGTAGTAAATGTAGTAATTAGCCTGTCATCCAGCTAGGTAATAGACCATTGACAGGAGCTTTCAAGGCAACTTGATAGAGATTATTTCTAAGATCTTTACTAGCTGCCCCTAATTAGCTTTAGCAATAAATATCTTTCTTGTTTCTTCCCTTATTTTGTATTATTAAGTGATTCTTATAAGAATCTAATTAATTCATAAACACTACACAGTAAGTATCTGTTGATTATGAATACCAGAATATGTCTTGAAAAAGCACCAATGGTGCTTAGGTGAATTAGAATGTAAGCAAAGATGTATTCATGATACTATTACTAAAAAAAAATTTACTACTAATAAAGTGTTTACAAACAAAGGCAAAAAACAAAAAATATTTTTTGAATGTTCAGTAGTTAGATCTATAATAAGTTTTTAAAAAATGATATATATATATATATATATATATATATATATATATATATATATATATATATATATATATATATATATATATATATATATATATATATATATATATATATATATATATATATATATATATATATATATATATATATATATATATATATATATATATATATATATATATAGTCAAGATTTATGTAGTCAGGATAAGTAAAATAAAAATGAATGCAATGCTAATATTTTTTTAAATTAGCCTACAGTTTTTTAAAAAAATAAACAAATTTAGGCCTATCTTTTTAAAATACATTTTTTTTGGCAGTCACAAATCTTTAAAATACCAAAACATTTGTTAAAGTTTGATCATCACAGTGAAAGTGTCTTTTATAAACTTGTGAATAAAGTAAGTCCTGAGGGCGTAGTGAGTTTAATTTATATGCAAAGGTAAAGGACATCTTGATCAATATTATACATCAGTAGTGAATGATCAGGGGCCTGTCTACTGTAAGCTTTATTTTATATGAAGACACTTTTACAAGCAGACATCTTGAGTGTGTATGAGTGTGTATGATAAATTTTATATAAAATATTCACCATTGGACTGTAATTTTAATTTACCAAGTTAAGTGTTTTTATTTGTAGGCCTGTTCAGTGTTCTTCTTTTTTCTCAGTGGGGGCTCTTGAAATAATTTTGGGGGGGGGGGGGGACACTGTTAAAAGTATATATTTTCTGTATGAATTTCATTTCGTTCGGGGTGGGGGGGGGGGGAGAAGAGATGCCTGGAAGAAGCTCTGGGTCTGTTACTTAAATATTTTATTCTTAATTTCTCCCACCATTTGTTTTTTATTTACCAGTATATATGCAACAATTTTTTTATTTTCATTTAATATTTATTTTATAAACTGTTTATTTTGAAAAGCATAATTCATTATTAATTCTACTAGATTCAAGTGCTTTACACCTTACTTAACCTCTCTGCTAGAATATACAAATTTAAATATATAAAATTATAACTGTCCATTATGACAACTACAAAAACTAGAATAATTACATTAACTTATTTAAATCTTATGTTTTTAATACCTTTTTTATATATATCGAGATTTTGTTCGTTTTAGGCCATAAAAAAAATGGAACAATCTCCCACAGACAAGTGTCAGTTACTGATGGACCTGTCAATCTCACATACACTTCCTTTGTTGACTTTACTACCTCCTCAAACAAAAGTCTGGAGCAGAAGTTTAGACTCTTTAGGCTGTCCTACAAGAAAAAAATGGTTGTGGGCCTCTTGATTTTGTCCATGTTTTCCAGTGGGTGTGGCTTCTCCCTGATGGCACCATTTTTTCCTCAAGAGGTAATGATTGGTCAGTTTTGTTAATGGGCAGAGGGTAATGGATTGGTCAGTTTTGTTAATGGGCAGAGGGTAATGGATTGGTCAGTTTTGTTAGTGTACAGAGTAGTGAGGATATAGCAGAAATAACAATCATAATTGCATGTGAAGCATGTCTTCATTAAGCTTTTGTTTATTTTTTTAATAGAGTTAGTTACAGTTACAGATAAGGACATGCATCTACATGCATAGTCTGTGTGATGATAGTTATATTATTTTAATAGGAGCAGCATTCGCATAACTCTGTGGCTAGAATGTCTATGTACAGTGGGGGCAGAATGTCTATGTACAGTGGGGGCAGAATGTCTATGTACAGTGTGGGCAGAATATCTATGTACAGTGTGGGCAGAATGTCTATGTACAGTGTGGGCAGAATGTCTATGTACAGTGTGGGCAGAATGTCTATGTACAGTGTGGGCAGAATGTCTATGTACAGTGTGGGCAGAATGTCTATGTACAGTGTGGGCAGAATGTCTATGTACAGTGTGGGCAGAATATCTATGTACAGTGTGGGCAGAATGTCTATGTACAGTGTGGGCAGAATATCTATGTACAGTGTGGGCAGAATGTCTATGTACAGTGTGGGCAGAATATCTACTTTTCAGTGTGGGCAGAATGTCTGTTCATGGACTGGGTAGAATGTCTATTTACTATATCAGGGCAGAATTTTACATTATGCTACACTTATAATGACTGTTTGAAATAAATTTAACTGGTCATGTTCAACCACTAGTACAAATAAACAGATAAAAGTAAATGCATGCATTGATCTGTTGTTTACAAAATCCTTTACACTCCATTCCAGGCAGAAAAGAAAGGTGTCTCTAACACAGTCACAGGTTTCATCTTCAGTTCATTCGAGTTCATGATCTTCATTTCATCTCCATTCTTTGGTAACTATGTAAGTGATTACACGACCTTTATTTCTTCTCTATTCTTTGGTAACTATGTAAGTGATTACACAACCTTTATTTCTTCTCAATTCTTTGGTAACTATGTAAGTGATTACACAACCTTTATTTCTTCTCAATTCTTTGGTAACTATGTAAGTGATTACACAACCTTTATTTCTTCTCAATTCTTTGGTAACTATGTAAGTGGTAAGAATTTGTATTAATGTATCTAAATAGAAAAAGAAAACAAAAACATTACTTTTATTGATAAAGAAAGTGTTTTTTGTTTCCTTCCCTTTCATAATAAAAGTCCTTAAGGTAAATGGAGCAAGGTTACTTTGACCTCAGCTCATAAAGGGATTGTGTGGTTTTGATAAGAGTGTTAACATATTGACTTATGTTATTTTGATAAGGGTCTTAGTGTATTGACTTACATTGTGCCCGGGAGGGAAGGGGGGAACTTGAAATGTCCATGGGTGTGGGTAGTGAAAGTGTGTTCAGAAGGAGATACTTTAAAGAAACTTAGTGTATGGTGTATTGTTTTTTTGTTTTGAAAAGAAATGCTGAAGCCACAAATATATAGTTGATATACAACAAATAACACTGATTAAATAAATAGATAAAGAGTTAATTAGTGGGGAAATGATATAGTCAATATGAACAAAAATAACACAAAGAACATATGCATTAAGTAATGGCTGAAACAAAATGAAATTAAGGGAAGTAATTCTACATTGTAGTGTAATTTATTTTAAAAAGGTTACTTATTTGTTAATTTTATTCTATTTTATTCATTGTCTGTACTCTTGTAGATGATCGGGACTGTTAATCAGTTTTATTTAATTAAACTGGCTTCTATTAGTGTGCCAAGATTGCTAAATATCTAAATGAAAGTATACCTGAATATACCTGAATTTCTAATTAAAACCATCATCCTCCTAGCTGACCTGACATGGACAACAATTTTAAATTAATTATTCTGTCTTTATACAGCTGACCAGGATTGGACCCAAGTTTATGCTAGTGTCTGGTCTGTTGGTTGCTGGAAGCTGCTCCATCTTGTTTGGGTTAGTTCCCTTTTTTAAAATGGTATTTTTTTTTGAAAGGGTTGAAGGCCCTACAGTTTTGCAACTTGTCAATTAGATAGACCTGTTTTTTTGAAATTCTATAAATTTGTATGTGTGAGTTTTTTTACTTAAAAAACCTGTTCAATTTCCATTTTTAGGTCTCCTAAAAATAATACATACTTTGCTTTTTTACTGTCTATAAGTAATTTATAGTTGTATCATATTATGACTTACAAGGAAAAATGGTATCTGACATTAAATGGAGGGAGTAAAAATCACTGATATAAGAAATAATCCCCCCCCTCCCCAAAAAAAAATTCATTATATTTCAGAGCAAAACTGATGAACTGTTGTACATATAAATGACATTCTACATAGAATACTATAAATTGATAACATTCTGTATATCACAAACATAGCCTACAATAAAACCTTCAGTTCTTGATTCTCTAAATAATTCATAAATATATTTTTTCTACTCGATTCTAGCACCTTAGACCGATGCCCACCTGGATTACCTTTCATCGTTGTTTGTTTTGCTTGTCGTTGTGTCGAGGCTCTGGCTGCGTCAGCTTTTATGACATCGGGTTTTGCAATCATCTCCAATGAGTTCCCTCAAAATGTTGCCACTGTTTTTGTGAGTTAAACACTGCAAATCTTTTAGATGTTGTTTAGTTACTTTACTTTCTAAGATGTTATTTAGTTTTTAAATAATAAGCCAACTACTTTTAAGACCATCAATTTTTGACAAAGGAAACACACACAGACTGTAAATGCTGGTGTTTTAAAATAATGCAGCTTCACATTTTTGTAATTTAAAAAAAAAAAAACAATAACCAATTAAAAGAAAAACATATATCAATTTTTTTAGTTTATCATTTTTAATATTTTTAAAATTTTAAAACCTTTAAATTCAGTCAATTATAAATAAGGGACAGTTATTTTATTTATTGTAAAAAACTTAAAAATATTCTTAGCTATCAAAATATGAATTTATAAAGACTTGAAAACCTGACATTTGAAATAAAGTTAATCTGTTTCTGTCACTTATCCTGGGAGTGTGGTAAACATTTGCTATTATTTATGTTTTTCTTAACATGACCAATACAAATCTTTGAATACAGATACCTTCTATTGCCATAAGTGATGTATACAATATACTTTCAATAGCTTAAAATATCATTGTTAGCCTTGGTTTACATTGCAGGCGTTGCTTGAGATGGCTGATGGGATAGGTCTCATGACAGGCCCTGCTCTGGGAGGTTTTTTATACCAGGTAGGGGAGATAAAAAATGTGCTGGTAGTGTTAATTAAATGTATACAAAAGGGAGGTAGTTTTGACAACTATCAACCTCTCTCAGTAAATAATATTTACCCACCATTACATTGTATAAAACAAAAACAAAATATGAGAAGTAAAACGGAACACAGATATATTACAAGGAAAAATAAAGATAAGTAAAACAAAAATCCTTATTCTATTCAGGCAAGCTCTGGGTCATTATGCTGATAGCTATTTACCCAAATATTTTTAGCTTCAGGACTATTCGCCCAAAAGACTTACTACTCAAAGAGCCCACATCCCAAAAGCCAGTTGCTCAAAAGCTGGTTGCACAAGAAATATTTATACATTGCACCTGCCATGTTAGTTTCACTTTTCCTGTTTGGTGTCACATTACCACCTAGTGATATCACCACCTATTGTTTAACACCAAATATATATTTAACATTATCTCAGAAAATTTTGAAGGCTTACTAAATTATTGTCATTTGAAATATTTAAACCACAAGAACAGCACCCACCTATTCAAAAAAGTGTAAACTAAAAAGCATTCTGGGATATCTAATGTTCTATTTTAAACCTCTTTTAGGTAGGAGGATATGGGTTGCCTTTCTTTGTTGTTGGAACTCTTATTATACTCACTGGGATTGGTATATTCATGTTTCTTCCTAAACCACAAGGTAACACTTTTTAAAATCTTTTTTTGGTTATTGGTCAGTTTATTAGGTGAATAGTTAATCAGCCCAAGATGTATTTTGTTTATCTGTAATTATGGTCACAGTAATAAGAATATTTAGTTTCTTCCTAAACCACAACAGAAAGTTTTAATCAGGATATTTTGTTTCATCATTTATATTCTTCATTCATTTCATTAAACTTTTGGATATAAGTCGGTGTGTTGGGTATTGTATTGGGTATTGTAAGTCTGATATTAAGGTACTTGTAAGTGTTGTACAGAAGCTTTGCCTGTCTTTTGATATGTGTACTTCTTAAAAAAAAACAATTCTCAGTCATAACACCATTGATAACATTGTCTTTCAACATTTATCACATTTATATTTATGTATTGTATTACATAAAAAACTACAACATTTATGATTGTAATGTTCTGTTCTTAACATCAAGACCAGTTGAAGATTTACATAGTAACTCTCTTTCAGAACTGGAGAAAGAAAGAAAAACAAGTTTCCTGTCTTTGTTGAAGAGTCCAATGGTCTGGTTCACTGGACAGAGCATCATGATGTGTTCTCTGGGCATTCTTTTCCTTGACCCCACACTGGCCAAACACTTGGAGCAGGTAATTTAATTATTTTAAATATTTTAATCTGACTGGTCATTACCATAAATGGTCAGATAACCAGGATCAAATTTTTTTAATGGTAATAAAAAATCATTACTGTTCTTTTACAATTGTTTTCCTGAAGCTAAAAAAGGGTTATACATTTTTTTTTAAATTTAGTATTACTAGGCATATTTAGTATACAGATATTCATCATGTAATTGTGACACATATCACAATTATCACTATTGGGGCTCATGTTCTATTTTTGTTTTTGCTGACCTTGGACAGGATTGTCCCTGTGTTGCATGACTATATAATTTCTCTTTAAGATCTTTAGCAATTTAATTTATTATTTATATCTCTCTGCTTAATATAATAAAATAATAGGAACTTCGTGAAAAAAACCCAGATAATTTAAACAATTTAAACATTGACATTCATTTTTTTTCTATTACAAAAAATAATAAAAAACTCCATGAAAAAAAAACAGAGAATTTAAACAATTTAAACATTGACATTCATTTTTTTTCTATTACAAAAAATAATAAAAAACTCCATGAAAAAAAAACAGAGAATTTAAACAATTTAAACATTGACATTCATTTTCCTTCTATTAGAAAAAATAATGAAAAACTTCATGAAAAAAAAAACCCAGAGAATTTAAACAATTTAAACATTGACATTCTTTTTTCTTCTATTACAAAAAAATATAAAAAACCTCATGAAAAAAAACCCAGAGAATTTAAACAATCTAAACATTGACATTCTTTTTTCTTCTATTACAAAAAATAATAAAAAAACTTCATGAAAAAAAAAGAGAAATTAAATAATTTATAAACATTGACATTCTTTTTTCTTCTATTACAGTTTAATTTATCAACAGGTATTATTGGGCTAATATTTTTTATAACACCATGTCTGTATGCAATAACCTCGCCAATATGGGGATACATTAGTGATTCTAAGGTATGTATCTGCTTTGTGTGGGACTTTGACTAAAAAGACAGTTTATGAATTATTTTCACTAAAAAAAGCTTTTAGTAGGTCACATGGAAAGTTTATTTAGGTTTTGACACTTCCAGTTTTGAAAGCTACATATAAAAATAATGTTAGTCTTGCGCTCTTATTCAAATTACTTTGCTATTATGGGCCTACTATACTTAATTAAATGTAAGTACAGTAATTGTCTTTCACATCAGTTCTATGGTATCACTGATTTTACCCAACTCGAATGGGTACTTGTATTTAAAATGGGCAGGGGAAAGTGAGAGAGGGAAGACAAATTTTATGACAATTATGGCTGGCAAAATTATTTGACATGTGTAATTAATGAAACCTGTAACATGGAACAATGAAAACAACCTCCAAATCCTTACATCCACCCCAGGTGACAGAAAAAATGTATACTCAGACGACTAAATTAAAAAAGTAGATTTTTTTTTTAAAAGTTCAATTTTGCAACATTAGTTTAATTTGTTTTGTGGTTCCATGATACAATTTTTTATTTCCAGAATATCAATGGTTCATTGATCACACTGGGCAACTTGATGTGTGGGATTGGTCTCATTATTGTTGGACCCAGCCCTTACCTCCCCTTTCTACCTAGGTGAGTCATCACTTTACATTAGTCATGTAGATCTAGTTGTGCATTGAAATCTAAAGCCTAGTTAAAAGATATCACTGTATCGTCACAACTTATTTTACGTGGTACTTTAAGGTTAAATTTAGTGAATTTGAATGTTTTGGATTGGGTTAAGTACAATCCTACCTCCTTGATAAAAATAATTCAATATTATATGAAGATAAATGAAAACTCAAAACATTTTCATAGAGGTATAATTAACTTTGACTCGTAATATAATTAATAAGTCACCAAATATAAAATGTAATTAGGCAGACCATGATAATTGATATTTAAGTCAGCTCAGGTAATCAATTCATTATAGATTATAATTAACTTTGACTGGTAATATAACTAGCAAGTCACCAAATGAGATATGTATATAGAAACAATTCATATAATAGGCGAACAATGATATTCAAGTCAATTCAACAATGTTAATTTTAATAACATAATTCTTTGTTGCAAGTATTAGACATGTTTGATAATAAAAATACAACTTCTCTTTACAGTGAATTGTGGGTAATTATCATAGGCCTCGTAATATTAGGAATGTTCTATGCCTTGGCTATTGTTCCTGCACTGAACTGTTTGCTGATTGGTGCAGTGTAAGTCATTGAGAACTTTCTTTGTTAATGTTTATTGCTAAATTATTTTTGTCTAGAGAAATAACTTATTTCTGAATTGCCTGCAGCCACTTAAATTGCTTATGATTTAGTTTTATCTTAGAATTTTATTTTTAGTTCATGTTACATAGTTTCAATATTAAAACATTTTTGATTAATGGAAAATGACATCTTTTAATTTTATCAAATGGGGGATAACTTACCATTAAATTTCATGTTCAATTCTAAAATATGAAATATTTGCTAACCTGAAATAAGGTTTCATAAATAATTAAAAAAGTGTTTTAAGAGGATAGTTATTAAAATAATACCTTATTCTACCATATACCTGTTACACTCAGAATTCTTGAAATTGCAAAAAAAAATATGTAAGGGAATTAACTGTTGCTTAAACTTGTATCCACAGGGAAGTTGGTTTTGAAAACAATATTGACACATATGGTGTTGTTGTTGGTTTGTTCAATTCAATCTTTTGCCTTGGGTAAGTCTAGACTCACACTTTGATGTATAAATATAAAAAAAATGATACATTAACTCAGCAAAATCTAAGTGTAGCACATAAAAAAGGGAGATAACAACAAAAAAACATTGTATTTATCTTACAGTTCCTTCATTGGTCCCATGCTTGGTGGTGTTCTGATTGAGGAAATGGGCTTTCGTTATGGTGCTACGCTAATTAGTGGTATTTATTTTTTTGTGGTGAGTAGCTTGTCAGTTATGTAAGTGTCTTGTAGTGACTTAGAACAAAGGCCTCTGACAATTCTTCTTCTTCTTCTTCGTTCTTAATTTTTGATTATGGTGGAGGAATTAGACAACAAGTCCAACTTCATGGACAAACCGGACTGTGGTTTCCAGTTTGTCAGGTGTCCCATATAATTTTTCCCTGAGTGGGGTGGGCTGGGGCCAGTGTCTGCCTCTTGCCTGGCTATACAGAGTACAATCCTGGAGTACGTGCTCCGTGTTTTCCGGGGCCTTGCCACAAGGGCACATTTCGCTACACCCAACCTTCAGTTTTTTGTGCATGTGTTGATTTAGTCTGTTGTGGCCTGTTCTAAGTCGAAAGATTATGTATTGTTGTTTTCGTGTTAAATTGTAATAGCCGTCGTCTTTAATGTAGTGAGGGTGTGTGACAGACCACATTTGCGTTTGTTTGTGTTTAATTATTCTTTTTATTTCTTTTGGGTGTAGCGAAATTTCCGGTTGTGGTTTCTTTCCCCCAATTTTTGCCAGCTGGTCTGCGATCTCGTTACCCTGGATCTGGCAGTGGCCCGGGATCCACTGCAGCACAATTCTGCTGCAGGTATTTTTTAGCCTCTCTAGTGCTGTCATGAGTGTTTGAATATAGGCCTCCGGATTTTGTAGGGATTGCAGGACTGATTTGGCATCTGTAAGAAATACAATCTGACTATTCGGTGATTCAGGGTGTTCTGACAGGAGGTTTGCTGCGTGTTCTAAAGCTTCTTTTTCTGCCCTAAAATTGTCGGATAGGCTGCCTGTGGCTATTGCCTTTTCCAGGCTTTTTCCGCTTGGCCATTCAATAAGGATGCCAGCCCCGCCGTTTTTTGTGGCATCTTCAGCTGAGCCATCTGTGAAAACTCTAATCCAGGTATTGCTGGGGTACTGATCCTTAATGTGTTTATTTGTTATTTTCTTAAGTTCTTCTAGATCATAGTCAGATTTTTTTCCTATGGTGTCTATTGAGTCAATAATGGTTAAGTGACAGTGGGAGATCCAAGGCGGGGAGAGGTTTTGAGTTTTTATTGCTTCAGGAATGATATTTTCGATTTCATATTTCTTTTTCAGATTCTTTGCTTCTTTGATGAAACTTGTTCTTTGTAGTCTGGTTGATGGACTGGGTTTCTGGAGTTTTTGTTTTAGGTTATGGTTTTCCAGTGCCTCTAGCTTTGTGTAATGAGTGAGGATTTTTGATTCTCTTCTTTCTTCTATTGAGCTAAGAGCGGCTATTTCCTCCATAGCATTTATGGGTGTTGTTTTCATGGCTCCTGTCATTATTCTCAAACCAATGTTCTGAACTTTGTCAATTTTGCTAATATTTGTTTTTGCTGCTGAGCCCCAAGCCGAAGCACCATATTCTAACGTAGGTCTCACATAGCTGGTGTAGGTTTTTTTCAGGATGTGGTGATTTGCTCCCCAGTCTGTTCCTGCCAGTTTCCTCATTAGATTAAGTCTTTTGATCCCATTATTTTGTGTGTTTTCTATTTGTTTTCTCCAGGTAAGTCGAGTGTCAAAAGTGACTCCTAGGTATTTGGGGTGGTCATTTTTTTCTAGCTCTTGGTTTTCTAGGGTAAGTTTCATTTTTTGATGTTTAGTTGATAAGGTGAAGATTGAATAAGTTGTTTTCTTGGTATTGATGGATAAGCCCCAGTTTTTGGTCCATTTGCCGAGCTTGTCAAGTGTTTCTTGAAGACGAAATTTTGAGGTACCAATATATTCCTCTGTGCTGATTAGTGAAAGGTCGTCTGCAAACATGCTTCTTTTTACTCTCCTTGGGATGTTTTCATTTAAGTCATTTATATAAATGAGGAAGAGAGTAGGAGACAAGACTCCTCCTTGAGGGACTCCATTTTTTATAGTTACTGTGTGACTTCTTTTTCCTTGCATGGAGACTGATGCTTTTCGGTTGCTTAGGTAACCTTTTATCCAGTTTAGCATGTTATGAGATACTTGATGGTTTATTAGCTTTAGAATTAAGCCTTGCTCCCAAACCTTGTCAAAGGCTTTTTCAAAGTCGACCCACACTATTGAGGTTGGTTTTTTTTCTTGAAAGCCATCTTCTATTTCCTGAGAAATGAAGGTGATTTGGTCTTCAGTAGATCTGCACTTCCTGAAGCCTGCCTGTTCGTCTGCTAGTAGATTGTTCGATTCTAGAAACCAGGTCAGTCTGTTGTTTACTACTCTTTCCATCAGTTTACAAACGCAGCTTGTTAAACTTATTGGGCGATAGCTATCGACTTTGTTCCTGGGTTTTCCTATTTTTAGAACAGGTATCATGATTGCTTTTTTCCAAATATTTGGGATTTTCCCAGATTTCCAGCTTGCATTAAATATTTGGAGCAGTTTTTTCTTAGCATTGGGGCCCAAGTGCATGAGCATATCATTTGAGATTTTGTCAGGGCCTGGAGCTTGCTTAAGTTTGAGGAGCTTCATTGCTTCTCCGAGCTCCTTCTTGCTAATTCGAGCTACCATTCCAGTGGAGGAGGGGGGAGAGACTTTCTGTAGTTTTTCTTTAACTTCAGTTTGATTTTTAACCTCTTCTACTCTATGGTGGCTGATATTTATTTGTCCCACTTTGCTGAAGTGGGTTATAAATTCTTTTGCTGCATCCTTTTCTGTTTTGATCGTGTTTTCAATGTCGATGACTATGGGAGTAGCTCTGTTTTCTTCTTGGTTTAGCCTTTTTGCAATACTCCATAGTTTATGACCATCTCTATCTACATTGAGGTGTTCTGTTTTTTCTTGCCAGCTTTTCCTCAATGCAGTTAGATACTTTTTTCTAAAGACTGCGTTTGCTGATTTTAATTTTATGTTATTTTCTACAGTGGGATTTTCTTCAACAATGTTTCTAGCATCAATTGTCTCGTCATGGAGTATCTGGAGGTCTGGAGTCCAGTTTGGGATATAATTTTTCCTTGCTCCCCTTGGAATAGATTTTTTGGCTGCTAACAGAACTGCTTTTGAGAAGGCTGTGTATGACTTGTTCACCTGTTTGGTTTTACAGTTGATTGGTCTTGTGTAGGAGTCTGTGAGGGAAGAGAAGAGCTCCCAATTAGCTTTTTTGTAGTTCCATCTAGGGCGGGGGTAGGCTTCAATTGGCCTGTTTGATGTTTCTATCTGGATCAGGATTGGTCGGTGGTCGCTCTGACAATAACTCCTGACAACTTCACCCACTGTTTTAAATTGATCTTAATAACCCTTCACGTAAAGTTTGTTGTTCATTGCAAGAACTTGTTTTTAAAATTTAAAATGAAAACAATTTCTAAAAATCTTTGGCAGATGGTTTGTTGCGGTGGATTTTTCCTGTGTCGACATTTCAAGGCAAGGTCATGTGGGACATTTATTTATGAAATGTTGAACACAGATGACGAATGTGTCAACAGTGACTACCTAACCATGTCTCAAGTATGATGTCCACTTAGGTTGGAGAGGATTAAAGTAAAGCTGCATTGTGGACAGTGGAACAATGTTGTCGAATGGTAGAACATATGACTGCAAACCTGAAAGTTTAAAGTTCGAATTCCGGTTCAAGTCTGTAAATGTCGCTTAGCCCACCTAGCTCTAATGGGTACCTAACTCATGTTAGGGAAAGTAAAGGCAGCTGGACATAGAGCTGACTACACTATCCCTTCATATTCCAAGGTCACAGAAACAGGTGGGCTCTACTTCACCTGCCCATTGACCATTAAGTTTGAAATGGAACATTACTTTTTCATTGAGGACAAGTCTTTCGTGCAGATCTATCAACAGTGAAGGATTTGGTGTATATTTTTACTCTATTTTCTAATCATAATTTATTAATCGTATGATACATTATTAAACTGAAAAATAATTGTAAATATTTAATTCATTTTACTGGTAATTTTACTTAGCAAGTTATTAATCTATAATACAATGTACATTTACAACAAACCGTACAAAAATTTCATACTCTTAAAAAAGTAAATGTCTCAAAGATGCAAATTATATACTCAAACAAATCTATTGCACAAAATCCTCTACCAACTTTTTACCATACTGTCTGTATAAGGCTGCATAATTTTTTTTTTTATAGGAGCATGTGTTACATATTGTTATTTAAATAAAAATGTAATTTTCAGTTAATATCATTTTTTTTTTAAAAATACTTGTGACAAATGTTTTTATTTAAGAAAAATGTTGAAGAACCCACCACTGCAACTATATTTTTTAATGTAAATAAAGTAACTCTCTCTTGTTATATGTTAATTGTTATACATTTTGTTGAAATAATACCTGAAGAGATGATCAAATTTTAGAATCAACACTTAACAATTTCAATTTTTTGTCTATTGAAATAAAATTCAATCAACTATTTAAGAAATTTTATTTTTCATTAAAAAAAATATATGACAAATATAAAATCAGTATTAAAATAAAATGAACATGTAAATTGCATTTAGTTCCTATTGTAAACACGAATATAAGCCTTCAATATTTAAAGCTATAGCCAATTGTTTTTTCTCCCTATCACATATTTTTTAATGACTCACAAATTTATTTATAAACAATTGTAAAAAAATAAGGATTTAAATTTAACAGTTTTATTTTAGTTTTTCTACCTTCATTTTGATTATATATTTTTTCTGTTAGAACTACTTTATGTCTAATTATCTAATTAGCTTTCCATTGTTTATACAGTTGTGAAATTCCTGCCCTGTGTATTTGTAGATTATTTAATGTATGTATTTTTGTATGATATATACAACAAAAATGACCACTAAAACATGCTGAACTCTGCTGCAGCTACAATTGTTTACATTGTGTTAAATTTACCACAGAATTTTAACATGTGCTCACAATTTTTACATTGACTTACAAGAATGTACATGCTATATTTATTTGAATAATGAAAACATGTGCGATGTATTGAATGTTGGAGATCTCATATACCTGATGTTTAAATTAGTTGATTGAAATGTGTGTATTTTTAAAAGAAGTTTTAGAAATGATCAAAATGATTTCTTGTAATATTTGTTATAGTTGTTATTTTTTAAATGGGTACATTTGTAACAATAAAACTGTGTGTATGTGATAGTGGGGAGGAGGAGTGTGACTAGGAAGATGCTAAAAAGATGCAATTAAAAATTTTAAATGATAGCACATATGTTAATCTATCTATATATATAATTCTCTTCATGGGAACCATATGAGACACCACGCAGCTTGGCCATCCCTACCCCAGACATGCCTACCGTCCCGCCAAAATCGGAACCGTTCCGCTTTTTTACCCTCAAAAGTAATTTGTTCCGCCGTTCCGACTTGGACTCGTTTTGTTCCGAATTCTTTTCGAAAATAATCAAAAAAGTTATTTAAAAAAAAGGAAAAAGAAAATTATCAGCAAAAATGCGAATTTCCCCCCAGAAAACGGAAGTGAACGGCGTTTCCTGTTTACTTCCGTTTCCTTGTTGAAAAATACCGAAACGTTCATTATCCGAGATCGGGGAATCCCCTCCAACGTCAAAAAAACGTGTTCAGTGCTTCAGAACGGAATATTCGGAAGAATTTCCTTTTATCAAAAAAAGGAATGAATTGCGAAACAAATGCTCATTGTGAGATTTGTAATTATGAGTTTAAAATAAAATATGGAGGAAAGTACGACATTACCAAGCACAATGCAAGTGCAAAACACGTGGAGCTAGCTAAGCTAGATCTAGTCAAACTTAGTCAAAGAATAAAAAAAAAGATGAATTGTTTTTTACTTCGACTAAGCCTAAAAAAATCAATCAATGATGTTATAAAAGCTGAAGATATGCTAGTTGATCTAGTTACTGAAATGAATTTGCCACTTGCTTCATTAGATAAATTTTCTAAAGCATTTATTTTAAACTAATGTTCAAATAAGATAAAGTTGCTAAACAATTTCAGTGTGGGAGATCGAAAGGACAGCCATAGTTAAAGAAATAGCTGCAAAATCTACAATGTCTTTAGCTTTAAGGATGAAATCGAGTCCTTTCACCATTTCTACAGATGATAGCAACGATTTTGGGAGCTGTAAATTATTTCCTATTGTAGTCAGGACTTTTAATCAAGATTCACAACTTGTAACTTCAGAATTGCTGTCTGTCCCAGTTTGTAAAGGTTCAGCTACAGGAGAGAATATATAATAAATATATTATCCTTTTTGACAATTTCTAAAGAATGAAACTAAAATTTCAGATTCTAAGCTGTAGTGCATATTTTTTAATACGCCGACTAACAAGGAAAGCATATAAAAAAGACTTGTGTGTTCGCTACAACAGCACTGTTTCTGAAAATCAACTGAACAGAGAAAGTTTACTAGAGTCCAGGGAGAGGGACTTGAATAAGGAAACAAATCAGCAGACAAAAGCTCAGAGTAGGTTATTTGTTAATTATTATAACCTATTATGCCAAAATAAGAAGCACATTTTGTTTAGTAAATATCTGCCACAGTAAAGTTGAAAATAATGCTTCATTTTTAATTAGTAGATATTTAGTTCTAATCATGATTTAAGATTTAGTTTATTGTCTGATAATTTGAACTGTTATTTTTGAGAAAATCTGGACACAGGGTTTTAAATTACTGAAGGGATATGGACACCTATTTGTCAGACAGAACATCCTGTAGACTTGAGATATAATCATTAATGGCTTTATTAGGCCAACTTATAGATATCTGTTCAAAATAATCTTACTGTAGACTTAATGTAGAGCAGTTGATGGTTAAACAAATAAGCACACCTATATGTATTTAAATTGATCTAGAATTGATTTAGAAACCATTTATTGTCTCATTCATAGGTCAACATGCAAATGGACAGATGTTTGAAAGACAGACCTCTGCCCATGTTTGATGTCTGTTTAACACTTTCCACCCATAGTACAAGTTTTTGTATATAAGGATGTATGTCTAGGAGATTCAAGGTAATCATGTTGATCAACACTAATTTTCTGTGTCTTGTTCGCATGCATATAGATGTATCAATAAACCTATGATTAGCAGGGTTGTGGGTTCTAATATTTCTTCCAACCTTAAAGTCCATAGGGGGCAAATAGAGTTTTTATTTAATTATGACTAATTAATCAATGGTTAATCTATTTCTATAAATCACAATAAAAGTATTTTTACTGCTTTAATCAGGATAAACATCCAGTAATTGTTTATTTTTATTTTTTTTTCCAAACAGGTTAGTCAGTGAGCTAGTAAAGAATTGTCCAGTTCTAGAGCACAAAAATGTCATAAAATCAGCACAATCTGTTTTAACTTCATTGTACTTTTATATGGAGTAAATTAGGCACAATCAGTAATAACATTAATTTTGTGGTAGTACGCGGGTTAAAAATTTGGCACAATTTGTGATAACATTATGTTGTGGCATTATAAGGGTTACAAATCTTGTACAATTAGTTATAACATTAATGTTGCAATAAAAGGGTTAAATTATGCACAATCACTGATTGAATCAGTGTTAAATATGGTTGTAGTGTTAATAGGGTGAATGAAATATGACATTAACATTTGAAATCACAAAAATCTTGTTTACAAATACTTTAATTGCTCAAATATTTAAAGTAAACTATCTTTGTACATGCCAATGCTTGAAAGATTTTTTCTACATAATAACTGGCTAAAATAATTTTAACTTACATGTTATGTACATGCTTATATTGTTTTCTACTCAAATTTGTTGTTTTATATAAAAATGTGATGAGATTTGTATACTGATAACTTATTTATACATTAATGTTAAATTTTAGAAAAATTTATCTTCTAATTAAAAAACCAACCAATATTAACCACTCTGTTATTTGATTAACATTGTTTTGTTTTAATTATGTTGACTTTAATAAAACAATACAACAAATGAAATCTTCATTTTGTATTTTTATAAGAATTAGTTTTAAAAAATCTAAATAAAAATGCTGCAAAATGTGTATTACATTGAAGGCTTGGAATATAAAATTTTAAGGAAACAGTTGTGATTTGAATAATAAATTGTATTTAAAATATTTGTATACATCTTACATAGTTCTAAAGAGTTTAAAAGAAATAATGTTTAGGCTAATTATGTCTGTATTATTTCTACATTTCTGAGAAGAATGGGATGGCGTGATTGAAGAAATAGCTTATGACTGTAAACTTATTTGGATTCCATGCTTTAGTCAGTAATCCAACCAGCTCTGATAGGTACAGTATCTGACTTAGGAAAGTAAAGGTGGCTGGTCACAGTGCTGACCACACCTTCCATTCATATGCAGAGGTCATGGCAGAGGCGTAGCGACCCTTCCCGGCGCCCGGGGACAAACTTTCGATTTGCACCCCCCCCCCCTCCTCCTCAAGATTTCGATTTGCACCCCCTCAAGCTTTCATTTTAATTTTCGACCCATTTTAGCACCCCCTAAGGTCGGCGCCCGGGGACATATGCCCCCCCCCCCCCGCGCTACGCTACTGGGTCATGGTAACAGGCGAAGTTCATCTTCCCAATGGACCACCAGGCTCTGTATTTCAAAATGAACTTTAATTTTGTTTTACATCGTAGCGAAACATTAGCTTACCAACCAGAGTTGAGATATTAGTATAGCCTTACTGCATTGAGCTAATGAACCGAATTTATTATTATAGTGTTAGTATTTTAATATTGTGTCTAGTTTAGTAAAATTAAGGGGCTAAAAATTAATTACTGCTATTTGATTATGCAGTTACAAGTAAGGGAAAAAAGGGACTAACATCCAATAGTTTTAAAGTGTACGCTGTTGGTATCGATACACCTAGAATCATAAAAACGTGTAGTCTGCTTGACCTGGGATCGGTATTGCACAATCACGATGTAATGTTAAGTTTACAGTTTCAGCAAATACAGACTTTCCTAATTCTACTCGTATTGTGTCTTTCATGATTTGGATAACTAAAGAGTAGAGCTTTATACAGCAACATTATTTATTATGTAAGTTGTCATACATATCTGTATCTGTCATGAGTATTATTATTTGTTATTGTTGTAAATAACGAGCATATGAATTATTATAATCTTGCTATGATTTCTCTTGTATTTGGTTACAACATTCACGGTGGAAATGGAGTGGGAGATGGGGGAGGGGTGTTACGATACGTGGCGCAACATTTATTTTGAATATATGGAAAACGTGTTAGTTTAGGTTAGCTTTATCTTTATTTATTTTTATTTTGCGGAATACGATGAAAGGAACGTTATAGTGAAGGGAGGGGAAGGTCGGACATTTTGTGAAGACATGTGACATGAGGCTGTTGTGGCATAAAAATAATCTAAAATAGTGTGTCGTTATTCAAAGACTGGCCCAATCCATATAAAACAGTATAACAAATCGGTAAACAACCCCGAACATGATTTGATTAAATAAAAACGTCTTCGATTCTAGAAACATATCTACTGTCCAAGGGAAGTAACAAAAAAACAACTTAAATTATCTTAGTTACTTCCCCTACATCATAAATTTATTTATATTACTTGGAAGTGTAACTTAATACGTTTTGGTTATTCCATCTCCATGAATTGGTGGAAAAATAAAATGACGTTAAACAATAAACATGGTCAACCTGCGTTTTGTTATGGAATTTGTCGTGTCATGAATGATGAATGTGGTCTGCTATTTTTGACAACTCCGTACTGCAAGTCATTGCCAGGTTAATATTTTGAATGGAAATTCTCAGCCAAGTCTAGACCTATGGCCCAATAATGCCCAATATAGATCTAGGATATTGCTAGATCTAGATCTAGATCTAGAACTCTAGATCTAGATTTAAGTCAGTAGGGTCATGCTAATGCTGTCAATAAATAAAAGGGGATTGTGTGTGTAGTGCAGTGTGTTGTAGATTAAATATCGTCCAGGGATTTTTGTAGTTGGTGGTAGAGCAATACTGAGTGAATATTGAAATTGAATAGATCTAGATATAATTATAATCAGTACCCACTTCATTAAATGGGAATTAGAGATCTAGATCTAGGATCTCTACTATTCTCTACTCAGGCTGAGATTAAATTAAAACACTGCCAGGTAAGCCTAGATTTAAATAATAATCATTAAAAAAGTTTTGAAAAACCCACGTTTTCTGATTGAACTAAAAAGTAGAAAATAAATACTATACATCACAATAATGCAAGCGATCACTCTACTATAAGCGATGAAAAACGTGGGGCGCCGAAGTAAAAATTATATTACTATTGATTAGATAATACTATTGACTTTTATTAGGGAGCTTGTAGAGAGTCAACAGTATTAGAAACTGTAAGAAAATCACGGCTCCCCACGTTTTTCATCGCTTATAGTAGAGTGATCGCTTGCATTATTGTGATGTATAGTATTTATTTTCTACTTTTTAGTTCAATCAGAAAACGTGGGTTTTTTAAAACTTTTTAATGATTATTATTTTCTACTTTTTAGTCTTTGTCTGTTTGTTTGCATTAAAATCTTGCTATCGATTTTATCTTTTCACTTTTTTTTTGGGTAAACGAAGACAACTCGTAAAAAGACAACTCGTAAAAAACGCGTTGTGTGAATACGTTACTGATTAGAACACATTTGAACCCGTGTCGAGTGGGATAGCAATCGTGTGCCCAACCACTCAACCATATCGTCTCCCCCATACTGGCCACCAGTTGTTACGGTTGTTTGTACACAAATTACAGTTACTGGGTTATGTCACTTTTTTCCCCACGTTTTTACTACAACGAGCCGACCCGCGGCGTATCATACGCCGCTATTTAGTTGATTTATTTTCTACTTTTCAGTAATTCATAATTTGTGAATTCGACAGTACCAATGCTGCCACTGAAAATATTTGCTTTAAAACACTAACCCCCCTCCTTTCCGCTAACCCCGACCCCCCCCCCGTGAAAGCAGCCTCCTCTTAGTTACCTCCTGTAAGTTTAAAGTCGGTTTTAAACTAAATTATCTGCCCCTAATAGCCGTCACTAAACCTGGCTGTACGGTTTGTAAACATTAACGTGACCACAGCTCAGCAGACAATGTGGGGGTGGGGTGGGGTGGTAGAGAGAAAGAGAGGGGACTGTAAGGAGGCGCTTGCAGCTTGTTTTCTAATGGCTCGCAGAGGAGAATTATATATATAGATTATATAGCGGTCTAAAATGCTCAATAAAATGTTTCCATTGATCAATTTAGTAATAATAACAATTGAATATTCTATGGTCATCCAAAAGAAAGCTTCCCTGAAAATTTCAGCGCGCTAGCTAACTGGGAAGTGCCAGAAATTTCGATCGCAAGATTTGATTGGAAAAACAAACAGAGAAAGCAAGTTAAAGAGGAAACTTGCTTTCTCTGTTTGTTTTTCCAATCAAATCTTGCGATCGAAATTTCTGGCACTTCCCAGTTAGCTAGCGCGCTGAAATTTTCAGGGAAGCTTTCTTTTGGATGACCATAGAATATTCAATTGTTATTATTACTAAATTTATCAATGGAAACATTTTATTGAGCATTTTAGACCGCTATATAATCTATATATATAATTCTCCTCTGCGTGGGAAAAAAGGATGATATTTCGAGTCGTCCCTTTGAATCCCGGTCAGAACGTCCCCCCGTCGTGGCCTCAACCAACCGGCGGGCTTGTTGCATTGAGTTAAATATAAACTCAAAACAATAATATAAACAATCTCGGGGCTTTTAGGTCGGTCTTGCCACATTCACTGAAGTGCAACTCACATATTGTCAGAAATACCCCTAGTGACTCATTTTTCACACACCTACAAATTTCACACATTTTGCCTGTAGTCACATTAGTTTAAATAAAAATGAATTTTTTTCCTGTCTCTCTTGCAATTTATTACACCCTCTTAAATTGTCACACAGTCACACAGTGTCACAAAATTTGAACTGTATCACTTCTACCACATTACTACTAAAGATCATCAACTAATAATATCACCATTATAGGACTAAACTGACATCCACCTACACACCAAAAAAAAAACAAGGCATGCTATTTATTTTAAACAACCCCTCAATATACCTTTTGTTTTTACATATATATTAGCATAATGATTATTAATTTTTATATTATCTATATATATAATTCTCTTCTGGGATCAGTTAGAAAACAAGCTGCAAGCGCGCCTTTGCAGTCCCCTCTCTTCCTCTCTATCATCACCACCCCCACCCCACCCCCACATGATCTGGTGAGCGGTGTTCACTCTGTGTACATTTTACAATCATAGAGACGGGTTTATTGACGGCTATTAGGGGCAGATAATTTAGTTTGAAACGATTTTAAACTGAGAGGAGGTTACTAAGAGGAGGCTGCTTTCACGTGGGGGGGGGGGGTTAGTGTTTTTAAGCAAATATTTTCAATGGCAGCATTGGTACTGCCGAATTCACAAATTATAAATTACTGAAAAGTAGAAAAAAAAACAACTAAATAGCGGCGTATGATACGCAGCGGGTCGGCTCGTTTTATATATTATCTTAATTTGAGATAAGAAATGTGAAGTTAGTATTGAAGATTTTGGAGGCATTGAGATACAATTTTTCCATCACTACAGTTGTTTTATTATGGAAGATGTAGAAAGTCAGGATGAGGAAACACATTTACTAATCCCACCAAAAGATGCACCAAATGGTGAGTTAATAGAGACAAAGAAGATTTGTCTTTTACTTACTTTACAATACTGTATTTTGAATATTTTAAAAGCAAAAACTAATTTAATTTGGATTATTTATTTTGGTATTTATTTCAATAGTTTACAGAGGCGTAGTGACCCCTCCCGACACCGGGGACAAACTTTCAATTTATTTATTTTATAGCCTATATATTTTTATATGTATAATTCAAAACTTCAGGTAAAATGAGCTTTTAATTTTTTTTCAACCCATATTGACACGCACTCCCCCCTCGTCGCTACGCCTCTGGTTGTATAGTATGCATACTAGTATAATAGTAGTTAATGTAATGATATAGCCTGTCATCCAGCTAAGAAATAGACAATTGACAGTAGCTTTCAAGGCAACCTGATAGAGATTAATACTAAGATCATTACTAACGGCCCCTAATCAGCTTCCCTTATTTAGTATTATTAAGTGATTCTTATGAGAATCTAATTAATTCATAAACACAGTAAGTGTGTGTTGAGTATGAATACCAGAAACAGGAAGTAATTTTGAATCAGTACCTATGGTGCTAAGGTAAATGATAATGTAAGCAAAGATGTATTTATAATACTATTACTAAAATAATTAACTGGGAGTGGTCTCCCCTAAACTTTCTCGAATATTCTAATACAACACGACATGGGATTGCAACTTGGAATATAGACATGATTTTTGTTGACTTAAACTTTTAAAAATAGAATAAAATCTAGTAGAAAAAAAGAACTGCACACCAAGCGAACGCCAAATCAAAATGTGCATAATAATGCGCAATATTATTAGTACTTTATAAATTTACATGCGTTTTTTGAGAAATCGGAAATAGCGTAAATTAGTTCTTCCGGTCAACGAAAATCACTCAAAATTTGATAGAAGGTAGAGAATTAGATCTTTTACTTACTTGTGAAATTTCATTTATCTATCTGAAATAGTACTCAAGTTATAGGCTTTTGAAAAATTCAAAGTAGAAAAAGTACCACTTCCGGTTATCGGAAATCGCTCAAAAGTTGATACGGATCTACGATTTTGATAAAATACTTATATATGAAATTTCATTAACCTAGCTGTAACGGTACTCAAGTTATCATGTTTACACACACACAGACAGACACATTGACATACGGACAAGATTGCAAAATTATGTTTTTCCATATCAGTGTGGTGTAAAACGTCAAGATTTGTGAGATTTGTAAAAATCTCGATTTTTTTTTTTTTGCACGACAACAAGACTTTCTCTATACTTTGTATATACGAGAAAGTAAAAAAGCTTACCGGTAATCATAGTTTTTTTACAAACAAAGGCAAAAAACAAAAATGTTCAATAATCAGATCTAGATCTATAATAAGTTTTTAAAAAGTAATTTATATAGTCAAGATTTATGTATTCAGGATAAGTGAAATTTAAAAAAAAAATGTGATCCTAATATTTATTTAAAATAGCCTACATTTTTAAAAAAACTAAACAAAATTAAGCCTTTTTTTTTTGACTGTCACAAATTTTTAAAATACCAAAGCATTTGTTAAAGTTTGAACCTCACAAAAAAGTGTTTTAAATAAACTTGTGAACAAAGTAAGTCATTAGGGCGTAGTGAGTTTAATTTATATGCAAAGACAAATGTCTTCTTGTTCAATATTATACATGAGCAGTGAATGATCAGGGGCCTGTCAACTGTAAGCTTTATTTTATATGAAGACACTTTTACAAGAAAACATCAGAAGTGTGTATGATACATTATATAAAAGCTTGAATAAAATATTCTCCACAGGACTGTAATTTTAATTTACCATTTTAAGTGTTTTTATGTGTAGGCCTATTACTTTAATATTTCATTCTTAATTTTTCCAACCATTTATGTTTTTTATTTACTGTTATGTATACGATATTTTTAAATTTTTCTTTTATATTTATTTTATAAAATGTTTATTTTTAAAAGCTTAATTCATTATTAAAATTACTAGATCTAAGTGCTTTACACGTTACTAAACCTCACTGCAAAAATATAAAAAATTAAATGTATAAAATTTTAACTGTCCATTATGACAACTACAAAAACTAGAATAATTACATTAACTTATTTAAATCTTATGTTTTTGATATTGTTAATGTTAAGATTTTGTTTGTTTTAGGCCATCAAAATAATGGAACAATCTCCCACAGACAGGTGTCAGTTACTGATGGACCTGTCAATCTCACATACACTTCCTCTGTTGACTTTACTACCTCCTCAAACAAAAGTCTGGAGCAGAAATTTAGACTCTTCAAGCTACCCTACAAGAAAAAGCTGATAGTGGGCCTCTTGATTTTGTCCATGTTTGCCAGTGGGTGTGGCTTCTCTTTGCTGGCACCATTTTTTCCTCAAGAGGTAATGGATTGGCCAGTTTTGTTAATGTACAGAGGGTAATGGGTTGATCAGTTTTGTTAATGGGCAGAGGGCAATGAATTGGCCAGATTTGTTAATGGGCAGAGGGTAATGGTTGTTCAGTTTTGTTATGGGCAGAGGGTAATAGATTGGTCAGTTTTGTAAATGTAAAGGGGGTCGAGGGTAATGGCCCAATGGGTAGGTCAGAATGGGCAGAGTGTAAGGGATTGGTCAGTTTCGTTAATGTAGAGAGAAGTTAGGATATAGCAGAGCTATACACCTTTTCTACTAGTATAACAAACATAATTGCATGTGAAACATGTATTCATTGAGCTTTTGTTTATTTTTTTAAAGAGTTAGTTACAGTTACAGATAAGGACATGAATCTACATGCACAGTCTGTGTGATGATAGTTATATTGTTTTAATAGGAGCAGAATTCGCATAACTCTGTGGCTAGAATGCCTATTTACAGTGGGGATAGAATGTCTAGTCATTGACCGGGTAGAATGTCTATTTACAATCTGTGCAGAATTTTACATTATGCTACACTTATAATGACTGTTTGAAATAAATTTAACTGGTCATGTTCAACCACTAGTACAAATAAACAGATAAAAGTAAATGCATGCATTGATCTGTTGTTTACAAAATCCTTTTCACTCCATTCCAGGCAGAAAAGAAAGGTGTTTCTAACACAGTCACAGGTTTTATCTTCAGTTCATTTGAGCTCATGATTTTCATTTCATCTCCATTCTTTGGTAACTATGTAAGTGATTACACGTTCTTTATTTCTTCTCCATTCTTTGGTAACTATGTAAGTGGTAAGAATTTGTATTAATGTATCTAAAATAAAAATAAAACAAAAACATTACTTTTGTTGATAAAAAAAAAGTGTTTTTTGTTCCCTAGGTTACTTTGACCTAAGCTCATAAAGGGATTGTGTGGTTTTGATAAGGGTGTAAGCGTATTGACTTATGTTATTTTTTTGATAAGAGTGTTAGCGTATTGACTTACGCTGTTTTGATAAGTGCCTGGAAGGGAGGGGAGAGGGGGGTTTGAAATGTCCATGGATACTTGAAAGAAAATTAATGTATGGTGTATTGTCTGTACTTTCAGAGAATTATTTTGATTAATTATACTGGCTTCTATTAGTGTACCCAAATTGCTAAATATCTAAATTAATATATACCTGAATTACTAATTAAAATCATCATCCTTCTATAGCTGCCTAACATGGACTATTAAGTTAAATTAACTATTTTGTCTTTAAACAGCTGACCAAGATTGGACCCAAGTTTATGCTAGTGTCTGGCCAGTTGGTTGCTGGAAGCTGCTCCATTTTGTTTGGGTTAGTTCCTTTCTTTTAATGATATTTTTTTAAAAGAGTTGTAGGCCCTACTTTTTTTACAGTCTGCAAGTAGGTTATAGTTGTATCATATTATATGTATCATATAAATGGGTTTCTTACATTATATGGAGGAAGCAAATATCATTGACATAAGAAATAATTCCACCCCTCCTCCAAAAAAAATTCTTTATATTTCAGAACAAAACTGATTAACTGTTTTACATATAAATGACATTTTACATAAAATACCTTTATTGTATAACGTTGATAACATTCTTTACATCGTATACATACTGTAAAACCTTCAGTTCTTGATTCTCTAAATAATTCATAAATGTATTTTTTCTACTCCATTCTAGCACCTTAGACCGATGTCCACATGGATTACCTTTCATCGTCATTTGTTTTGCTTGTCGTTGTGTCGAGGCTCTGGCCGCGTCAGCTTTTATGGCATCGGGTTTTACAATCATCTCCAATGAGTTCCCTCAAAATGTTGCCACTGTTTTTGTGAGTTAAACACTGCAAATCTTTTATACCGTGTTTACACTTGCGACATGTATACAATACATGTCTAGAAAAAAGAACTTCGCTATAGGGCCTAAGATAATAGGGGAGCCTACTCACTTATTGCGGAGTTTTTTTTCTAGACATGAATAGTATACATGTCGCAAGTGTAAACGCGGTATTAGATGTTGTTTAGTTACTTTACTTTCTAAGATGTTATTTAGTTTTTAAATAATAAGCCAACTACTTTTAAGCCCATCAATTTTTGACAAAGGAAAGACATGCAGACTGTAAATGCTGGTGTTTTAAAATAATTTTTAAAAATATATTTTTAAATTTATAATTTTAAAGATTTTAAAATTTTTTAAAATCTTTACATTCAGTCAATTATAAATAAGGGACAGTTATTTTATTTATTGTAAACTGAAAAATATTCTTAGCTATCAAAATATGAATTTATAAAGACTTGAAAACCTGACAGTTGAAATAAAGTTAATCTGTTTCTGTCGCTTATCCTGGGAGTGTGGTAAATGTTTGCTATTATTTATGTTTTTCTAAACATGACCAATACAAATCTTTGAATACAGATATATTTGAATACCTTCTATTGCCATAATTGATGTATACAGTATACTTTCAATAGCTTAAAATATCATTGTTAGCTTTGGTTTACATTGCAGGCATTGCTTGAGATGGCTGATGGGATAGGTCTCATGACAGGCCCTGCTCTGGGAGGTTTTTTATACCAGGTAGGGGAGATAAAAAAATGTGCTGGTAGTGTTTAATTAAATGTATACAAAAGGGAGGTAGTTTTGACAACTATTAACCTCTCTAAGTGTAATAACATTGTATTTACCATAACATTGTATAAAAACAATATATAAGAAGTGAAAAGAAACACAGATATATTACCAGGAAAAATAAAGGCCAGTAAAACAAAATCCTTAATCTATTCAGTCAAATTATTGGTCAGTATGCTTACAGCTATTTACCAAAATGAATTTAGCTTTAGGACTAATGACCCAAAAGACTTACTACCAAAAGAGCTAATTTCCTGAAAGCTCAAAAGCAGAATGCTCAAGAAATATTTACACATTGCACCTGCCATGTTAGTTTCACTTTTCCTGTTTGGTGTCACATTACTACCTAGTGACATCACCTGTTGTTTAACACTATAAATATATCTCTTACAAATGCTATTCTGACAGCCGCAGAATTAGCGAACGCCCCGGGTTCATTTTAGGATGGCTACTGACAGAAGTCAACTACTAATGAGTACACAACAAATCAACGTGGGCTCGTTAATGAAATCTAGGGGAATAGCACGATGAACTGAAATGAATCACAACAACTTTAAACTGTCAACAACTGTTTAATATGTGTACAAGAATAAAAATGACACAGGGTCTATACAAAATGGTACAGACTCTAAGAGTACAAAAAATAAACTCAAAACTCTAACTTCCAGTTAATGAAAAATCACTAGGTATCACAGATGTGGCATTGGATAATAAACACAGCTAAAGGAATATTATTGAAAACACTGAATGGCAGTAGTAACTCAAATAATATTAATAGGGGACAAATTGCCGCTACAAACTATGTAACACAAAATGGCGTCACATACATGGCACACACTCTCGAGGTGTATCTTAGAAGACTGCCTCGAGTCTTTTCGTGCACGGGTTTTTAAATGAGTTCAGTACCAGGTGAGGTCACTCCAAAGTCATAAGACTATTGATCGAGGATCTACCAAGGTTCGAAAAAACCAATTAAATTTTATTGGAAAAATACTGGTGACTGTGCCACAATCCTCTCAAGGTCGATTACATAAACCAAAAAACTAAATTATATAAAAAAAATAAGACCTAAGTAGGTCACATATCAAATATCTCAAAATTTTTTGGCTTACAAATTTATTTAATTTGAATGATTTAAACCACAAGAACAGCATCATTCTATTAAAAAAAGTGTAAACTTAAAAGGCATTCTGGAATATCTAATTTTCTATTTTAAACACTTCTTTTAGGTAGGAGGGTATGGGTTGCCTTTCTTTGTTGTTGGAACTCTTAATATACTCACAGGGATTGGTACAGTCATGTTTTTTCCTAAACCACAAGGTAACACTCTTTAAGATATATATTTTTTATTTATTAGGTGAATAGATAAGCATATTTTTTTAAAAATCTGTAATTATTATTATAGTCACAGGGATTAGAATATTCAGTTTCTTCCTAAACCACAACAGGAAGTTTTAATCAGGATATTTTGTTTCATCATTTTTATTCTTCATTCATTTCATTAAACTTTGAGATATTTCAGTGTGATGGGTACTGTATTGGGTATTGTGAGTCTTATAGTAAGGTAATTTGCAAGCATTGTAGAGAAGCTCTGCCTGTCTTTTGATATGTGTACTTCTTAAAAAAAACCAATTCTCAGCCATAACACCATTGATAACGTTGTCTTTCAACATTTATCACATTTATATTTAAGTATTGTATTACATAAAAAACTATCTTTGCTTACAACATTCATGCATGTGATGTTCTTTTCTTAATATCAAGACCTGTTGAAGCTTTACATTGTAACTCTCTTTCAGAACTGGAGAAAGAAAGAAAAACAAGTTTCCTGTCCTTGTTAAAGAGTCCAATGGTCTGGTTCACTGGGCAGAGCATCATGATGTGTTCTCTGGGCATTTTTTTCCTTGACCCTACACTGGCCAAACACTTGGAGCAGGTGATTTAATTATTTTAAATATTTTAATCTGACTTGTCATTACCATAATGGATAAAAAAAACCAGGATCAATATGGTAATAATAAATCATCACTGTTCTGTTAAAATTGTTTTCTTGAAGTTAAAGAAGGGTAATAAATTAAATTTTTTTTTGTATTAGTAGGTATATTTAATATATAGATTTTCACGATGTAATTGTGACACATCACAATTATCACTATTAGAGCTCAATTCTTGTGTTTGCTGGCCTTTCACAGTATTGTCCCTTTGTTGGATGACAATATAATTTCTCTTTAAGTACTTTAAGATCTTTAGCAATTTAATTTAATATTTGTATCTTTCTGCTTAATAAAATAAAATAGTAAAAACTTCATGAAAGAAAAACAGATACATTTAACAATTCTTTTTTCTTTTATTACAGTTTGATTTATCAACAGGTATTATTGGGCTAATATTTTTTATAGCTCCATGTCTGTATGCAGTTACCTCGCCAATATGGGGATATATCAGTGATTCTAAGGTATGATCTGTTTTGTGCAGTACTTTGATTAAAAAGACAGTTTATGATTGATTTTTACTAGAAAGCTTTTAGTGAGTCATATAGAAAGTTTATTTAGGTTTTCACACTTTCCGTTTTTAAAAGCATAAAAATAATATTACACTTACGCTCTTATCCAATTTACTTTGCTATTATGGGCCTACTACACATAATTAAATGTGAGTGTAGTAGTTGAATTTCACATCAGTTCCATGATATCACTGATTTTACCCAACTTTAATGGGGTTCCCAGAATTATACAGCAATCAGAAATCTGCGCAAACGGAAAAGCGTGGAAATTCAAACTAATTATAATTAAACACTTTAATTTTGTCCTATTTCGTGGAAATAGTTTTATTATGCTACAATGTACATATGATAATACTTGGTTAATGTCTTTAAATGCTCGATTTAAGAAAAACAAAATGTGTGTGTGCTGTTTTTGTTTGCGCAGTTTTCTTTTGAGCATCTTTCATGTTACCCTCTAATGAATACTTGTATTGAATTGGGGATGGGGGAGGGGGAAAAAGGGGAAAGAGAGAGAGGGGGAGACAAAATTTTTGTTGTGGCTGGCTAAATTATTTGTCTGTTGTAATTATTGAAACAACAATTGTAACATAAAACAATAAACAAGCCCCAAATCCTCTCTCCTACCCCAGGGGATAGAAAAATTTTAACTTTCAGACTTCTACAATTCAAAAGGTACATGGCTTTTTTTTTCAATTTAAATTTTGCAACTTAAAAGTTTAATTTATTTTGTGGTTCCATGATACAATTTTTTATTTCCAGAATATCAATGGTTCATTGATCACACTGGGTAACCTGATGTGTGGGATTGGTCTCATTATTGTTGGACCCAGCCCTTACCTCCCCTTTCTACCTAGGTGGGTTATCACTTTACATTACACTGTAGATCTAGTTGTACATTGAAATCTAAAGCCTAGTTAAAAGAAATCATTGTAACGCAACACCTTATTTTATGTGGTACTTTAAAGTTAAGTTGAGGGGTGTAAATTTGAATTATTGGATTGGGTTAAGTATCATCCTACTTCCTTGATAAAAAGTATTCAATATTATATGAAAATAAATGAAAATTAAGTCAAAACATTTTCATAGAAATTTTAATTGACTTTTACCAGTAATATAATTAATAAGTCACCAAATATAAAATGTAACTAGGCAGACAATAATATTTAAGTCAATGCAGCTAGTCAATTCAATATAGATTATAATTAACTTTGACTGGTATTATAACTAGCAAGTCGCTAAATGAGATATGTATATAAAAACAATGTTAATTTTAATAACATAATTCTTTGTTGCAAATTTATTGGGCATGTTTAATAAAAAAAATACAACTTCTCTTTACAGTGAATTGTGGGTAATTATCATAGGCCTTGTAATATTAGGAATGTTCTATGCCTTGGCTATTGTTCCTGCATTGAACTGTTTGCTAATTGGTGCAGTGTAAGTCATTGAGTACTCTTCATTAATGCTCATCGCTAAGTTATTTTTGTTATGAAAATCAACTCATTTCTGAATTACATGCAAGCCATCTATATGCTCTAGAATTTTATCTTAGAATTTAAATTTTAGTTCATGTTACATAATTTTGATATTAAAACATTTTTAATTTATGAAAAATGACTTCTTTTAATTTTAACAAATGGGAGATCACCAATTTTGTGTTCAATTCTAAAATTTGAAATATTTGCTAACCTGAAAATAAAGCTATCATAAATAATTTTTTTTAAAAATTGATTTAAAAGTGTTTTAAGAGGAAAGTAATAAAAATAATACCTTTTTCTACCATAGACCTGTTAAACTCAGAATTCTTGAAAATGCAAAAAAAAAATATGTAAGGGAATTAACGCTTGCTTAAATTTGAATCCTCAGGGAAGTTGGTTTTGAAAACAATATTGACACATATGGTGTTGTTGTTGGTTTATTAAATTCAATCTTTTGCCTTGGGTAAGTCTAGACTCCGGCTTGCTGTACATATTAATAAAATGATACATTTGCTGAGCAAAATTTAATGACAGCACACAAAATAAATAAAATGGTTTTCTTGTTATCTCCCTATTTTATTTATTTTACAGTTCTTTCATTGGTCCCATGCTTGGTGGTTTTCTGATTGAGGAAATGGGCTTTCGTTACGGTGCTACGCTAATTAGTGGTATTTATTTTTTTGTGGTGAGTAGCTTGTCATTCATGTAAATGACTTGAAGTGACTTAGAACAAAGGCCTCTGACAATAACTCCTGACAACTTCACCCACTGTTTTAAATTGATCTTAAAAACCCTTCAGGTAAAGTTTGTTGTTCATTGCAAGAACTTTTTTTAAAATTTAAAATGAAAACAATTTCGAAAAATCTTTGGCAGATGGTTTGTTGCGGTGGATTTTTCCTGTGTCGACATTTCAAGGCGAGGTCATGTGGGACATTTATTTATGAAATGTTGAACACAGATGACGAATGTGTCAACAGCGACTACCTAACCGTGTCTTAGGTACGATGTCCCCTTACGTTGGAGGGGATTAAAGTAGAGCAGCATTTGGACAGTGGGACGGTGTTGTTGAACGGTAGAGCATACGACTGCAAACCCAAAAGTGTCAAGTTCGAATTCCGGTTCAAGTTTGTAAATGTCTCTGAGCCCACCTAGCTCTATTGAGTACCTGACTCATGTTAGGGAAAGTAAAGGCAGCTGGGAATAGAGCTGACTACACTATCACTTCATATGCCGAGATCACAGAAATGGGTGAGCCCTACTTCACCTACCCCACGGACCATCAGATTTGAAAGGGAACTTTACTTTTTACTTTCTCGTATATACGAAGTATAGAGAAAGTCTTGTAATCGTGCAAAAAAAAAATCGAGATTTTTACAAATCTCGACGTTTTACATCTCACTGATACGGAAAAACATAATTTTGCAATCTTGTCCGTATGTCTGTGTGTCTGTCTGTCTGTGTGTAAACACGATAACTTGAGTACCGTTACAGCTAGGTTGATGAAATTTCATATATAAGTATTTTATCAAAATCGTAGATCCCTATCAACTTTTGAGCTATTCCCGATAACCGGAAGTGGTACTTTTTCTACTTTGAATTTTTCAAAAGCCTATAACTTGAGTACTATTTCAGACAGATAAATGAAATTTGATATGTGAGTAAAAGATCTAATTCTCTACCTTCTGTCAAATTTTGCGTAATTTCCGTTGATCGGAAGTATTTATTTACGCTATTTCCGATTTCTCAAAAAACGCATGTAAATTTATAAAGTACTAATAATATTGCGCACTATTATGCACATCTTTATTTAGCGTTCACTTGGTGTGCAATTCTTTTTTCTACGAGATTATATTCGATTTTAAAAAGTTTGAGTATTTAAAATGGATTAAAAATCATGTCTAGAAGTCTATATCCCGAGTTGCCATCCCCCGTAGTGTTATATTAGAATATTCGAGAAAGTTTAGGGGAGATCACTCCCGGTTTATTTACATTGAGGACATTATTTGTGCAGATCTCTCATCATTGAAGTGTTTGGAGTATATGATGTAGAGACTGACAGTGTCTGCTCAGTGGAAACAGAAACATCTTTTTAGCTGTAGATAGTATTAGCCACTGATGAAACAGTTGACACAGTTGTTTTGCTGCTTTAGAATGATTTACTGCTACCAAATTTAAGACTTGCTGGTTCATCAGACAAATTTAAGACTTGGTTCATTTGACAGATTCAATATAACTATAGTCTGAAACTATAAAAGAATAATCTTTTTCTAATCATAATTTATTAATCGGATGATACATTGTTAAACTGAAAAAGAATTGTAAAAATTAAATTCATTTTAATTGTAATTTTACTTAGCAAGTTATTAATCTACAATACAATGTACATTTACAACAAACCGTACACAAATTTCATACTCTTAAAAAAGTAAATGTCAGAAAGATGCAAATTATATACTCAAAAAAATTTATTGCACAAAATCCTCTACCCACTTTTTACCATACTGTCTGTTTGTGGTTGCATACTTTTTTTTGGGAGCATGTATTACAGATTGTTATTTAAATAAAAACATAATTTTCAGTTAATATCATTTTTTTTTTTTAAAACCTATGGGCTACTTGTGACAAATGTTTGTATTTTGGAGAAATGTTGAGGAACCTACCACTACAACTACATGTTTTAATGTAAATGAAGTAACTCTCTCTTGTTATATGTTATACATTTTGTTGAAATAATACCCGAAGAAATGATCAAATTTTATAATTAACACTTAACAATTTCAATTTTTTATCTATTGAAATAAAATTCATTCAACTACTTTAAGAAATTTTTTAAAATTTTTTTTAAATATATGACAAATATGAAATCAGTTGTAACCCTCACTCAGTGGGGATGCTTTTACCCACTGAGGTGTTGTGGTTAAGACGGGCTGACCCTGAGATTAAGAACACACTGACACCGACAGTTGTTGTCAAGTACTCCTTTATTCACAGCATCGAGCCATGACGGCGATGCAACACAGTAGTACGACGAGAGTAAATACTGAAGCAACAGGAAACCAAGAAAACAAACTAAAACTGTAGCCCTAAAACAAATGTAAATAAAAAGTTACATTCACGACAACACCACGTGTAGGCTACAATATACACGGGTACAATAACATATGTTTTGGCCAGTACACAGTACTGCCAACAAGTACCAATACGTAGTACTACAAATAAATACTTATATTAATACTCACCCTAACTAGTGTGCACATGCAGCACTAGCAGGAATACACAAATAAGTATTTTAACAAACATAATCTATATAACTACCTTCATTAGGTCTACATCTTGGTCACCGTGTCCACAGACAGCAGCCTTGCGTGTGACTGACACGGCTAGGCATGAAACTACCTACACAGTCCCATGACATGGGACACAGGTAACATCGCTCACAAAAGCACGGAAAAAACACTAAGTCAACAGTGCCACGACCCCACAGGGGCCGCAACTCAATGAATTAAAACTTCATATTTTTCCCTCCCCTGGCTGGTAACCATATGTGTTACACAGTATTAAAATAAAATAAACCTGTAAATTGCATTTAGTTCCTATTGTAAACACAAATATAAGCCCTCAATATTTAAAGCTATAGCCAATTGATTTTTTCTCCCTATCACATATTTTTTAATGACTCACAAATTTATTTATAAACAATTGTAAAAAAATAAGGATTTAAATTTAACAGTTTTTATTTTAGTTTTTCTACCTTCATTTTGATTATATATTTTTTCTGTTAGAACTACTTTATGTCTAACTATCTAACTAAATTTCCAATGTTTATACAGTTGTTAAATTCCTGCCCTGTGTATTTGTAGACTATTTAATATGTATGTATTTTTGTATGACATATACAACAAAAATAACCACTAAAACATGCTGAACTCTGCTGCAGCTACAATTGTTTACATTGTGTTAAATTTACCACAGAATTTTAACATGTGCTCACAATGTTTACATTGATTTATAATAATGTACATGCTATATTTATTTGAATAATGAAAACATGCGCGATGTATTGAATGTTGGAGATCTCATATACCTGATGTTTAAATTAGTTGATTGAAATGTGTGTATTTTTAAAAGAAGTTTTAGAAATGATCAAAATGATTTCTTGTAATATATTTTATAGTTCTCATTTTTTAAAAATTGGTACATTTATTACAATAAAATTGTGTGTGTATGTGGTGGTGGGGTAGGAGGGGTGTGACTTTGCAGATGCTAAGAAGATGTAGTTTAAAATTTTAAATGACAGCAGATATGTTAATTTTAAATATAATTATAGTTTAGGACAGTGTGGCATAAGCAGTTGAGCGCTAGGCTGCTAAGACAGAAGTCGAATTTGAATCCGGTTAGACCGTCCCTGAGTCCATCCAGCTCTAATGGGTACCTGGCTCATGTTAGGGAAAGTAAAGGCGGCTAGCCAAAGTGCTGACCACACAGAAACATATGAACTCTTCTTATCTGCACAGTGGATTGCTAGGTCTAAAGATAATTTTTTACTATAGTTTAGGAATTTGATAGAGGGGGGGGGGGTGCTGGGTTTTGAAGTATGTGATGTATATTGTGTGTTGTGAAACGGTAGAAAAGGGTGTGTGTGGAAATTGACCTACGTGCATTCATAGGTTAATAGAGAGACACTTAGGTTGAGTGGAGGAGGGGAGGCAACACTGTGGGCAACACTAAGGAATAATGTGGCATCAAGCGACACTTTGAAGGGGAGGGGGGGGGTTGGCTAAGGGGTCATCCATAAATGAAGTCACGCTTTTTTACACTTTTTACCTTCCCCCCTCCCCACCCTTACACATCGTCACAAAAAGCCAGACCCCCCCCATAAAATGACGTCACACCTCAGTCTACAACCCACCCCCCCCCCTCAAAACTGCAATTGATTTTTTTTTTTAAACATTGATATTTTTCCAAAATCTTATCTGAACTCTGTCAAAATAGAGTATTTTAATCAATTCCTATTACAGTTTATTAGTACAGTTTTCCAAAACGCCAAATAACGTCTAAAATTCATTTTCTAACATTGCTTTTTTATAATGCAAAAGTGTGACGTCGCACGATCTGACCCTCCCTCTTCCTCATCACACACCGTCACAAAATTACGGACTCCCCCCTACGAGTGTGACGTCATTTATGGACGACCCCCTAAACAAAATAACGTTATTAATATTTCAATACTAAGATTTTTATAAAGATATAAGATTAAGTCAATATTCAAATTAAAAAAAACAACAACAAACAACTAAAAGTAGGCTACTATATTTATTTGTTCCATGACTTTAGATCTTATTTAAGTTGCCAACCCACAAGCAATGTTTTCTTTTACTTAAAACCTTCCAGTAAGTTGAAACTAGAATTATCTGCCACTTTGTCTCAGGTTGTAAAACCTTTCAGCTGATTCCCGGGGAAGGGTTTCTTTCAGACATATTTCTCCTTGGTGGGGGGCACTTGAAACTTCCAGGGGGCGCTCTTAATATTCCTGGAGCAGACACTGGTTTTCTATAGAAATTATTTTCGTCCGAAGGGGAAAGAAGTGAGGTGGGGTGGATTGGGGTAGACATGCCTAAAAGAGAATGCTAATTAAGGTGTTCATTAACTGCGGACACAACCCATGTAGGAGAGAAAGCGCCGAAATCAGGAATCTCTTGGGGGGGGGGGGGGGGGGGGCAAAGACCTCGAAAAAAGTCTACTGCGCCGCCCCCCTCTCCGATCAAAATGTAAGTTATATGGAAAATAAACTCTTTTACGTGTCCGCGCCCTCCGGAATATTAAGTTCCCACCCCCCCCCGTAAGTGTCAGCGCTTTCCGGAAAATTTAGTCCACCCCCCCACCCCACCCTGAGAATATTAAGTCCCCCACCCCTCCCGGAGAAAAAAGTCTGAAAGAAAAACTGATAACATGTTGACACGTAAAATTTATTAATTGTGTTGGACGAAATCAGTGTTTCTTCCAGACTTTTTTCTCCGGGGGGGGGGGGGGGGGGCACTTGGAATTTTCGGGTGGGGGGGGGGGGCGGTAGACTTTCTTCGGGGGGGGGGCGGACACTGTTAAAAGTATATATTTTCTATATAAATTATATAAATTTCATTTCGTTCGGGAGGGGGCGGTAGATTTTTTTCGGGCCTTTAGTTACTAAACATGGAACATTGTAATCCTTACATAAATATTTTAACCGAACTTTTTACTTTTACATAAATAAATTAATACTCAGTTGAGTCTATTTATTATTAGAAAAATATCAATCTCACTAGGTCTTAAACCTGGGTAACACAGTTAGCCGGTTAACCATCTTTTTAAAATACTGCTGAGTTGTCACCCCTAATTCCCTCTCTTTAAGTCTGACCCTCTGCCTGAAAAGCTCCGCAGCGAATGAATACAGCTCCACATCTAAAAGATTCTTCGCAACTACCGTATCTCGCATTTCCGGCGTCACGGTCACATTTGTCGCACGTGTGACGGGCGAACTCCGCAGCTTCCTGTCTATCGACAGGCTAAACGTTGTTTCAAACAAAAACTGAGATGCCTCCTGTTGTTCTGTGAGGCCGAAGTAATCCATGGCTAGAAGATTTTCTTTGGCACTTTTTAGTAGAGTCTCACGGATGTAACGCTCACTGAGTCCGGTTCTATTGTAGCAGTTGACGAGTGATAGGTTGGCCAACATCCGGGTCATTCTGTTAAATCCTAAATTGTACCTTGAAGTTTGAAGAGTAAAAAGGTTTATTTTAATAAACTATAATTTTACTATACTTTACGTTAAAAAAATACAGCGATGAATGATCTATTGCGTGCGCTAAGCTTAGCTGATAACAAATTCAATAAACTTTAACTTGTACTGTCTTGTACTGTGTGGAGTTGTGTAAAGTTCCTTTTTCGAACCTGACGGGCCTTGGGGCAAGTAAAGTAGAATTCGCCTGTTTCTGATAGTGTGGTCGGCACTATGCTCAGCCGCCTTTACTTTCCCAAATATGAGTCAAGTACCCATCAGAGCTGGGTTGACTCTGGGACGTTCTACGGACTTGAACCCGGATTCGACCACGACACTTTCAGATCAGCAGTCTAGCGTTCTATCACTCGGCCATGCCGTCCCATGTCTAGTAGTGTGGGGTGTTATTAATTAAAGCACGAGTTATCACCCCTGCTCATTAAAAGGAAACTTGCCTTCATAATATCGCAGCTTTCTTTTTTGGATCAAATTTGAGTTACAAGATTTGACCGCACATAACAGACGATATTGTGATCTAAGCAAATCTTTGAAAAAGAATTTGCTTTCGAGACGTCCTTACATGACCTCACGAAGGCGATTTTACCCCTCCCCCCACCCCCTCACCCCCCATCACCATAAAAAAAGACAGCCTCATGCTTCAGCCCCTCCTACGCAAATTGAAGTTTTAAACAAAATTTTTAATAGCTATTTTAAATCTTAAGCATTAAGTGGGCTGATTCATCTTTGATCAATTTTATTGCTATTTAGTGCTATTTCGTGATAACTCGTTGATAACTCGTTGTATGATTTTTAAGTCCTGTTCTGCGAAATAACTGTAAAAAATTAAGTAAAAAAAAAAAACAACAACTACTTTTCTTTTAAAAATAAAAAACAAATGTAAATTCATACTTTTTGACTCCCTGTCAATCGATAAAAATGGCCGCTAAAGTTAATTCCCCCCCCCCCCCCACCACCAAGGAATATGACATCATATAAAAATATAGACGCCCCCTTAACTTTTTTCTTGCAACATCGATTGAAAAACACGATCATGATGAAATGTTTGAACAATAAAAAAACCCCTACTTTTTATAGTAATTCAATAAACGCAAATCGACTTCGACAAAACAACAGTATAACAACTGCTTATGGAAAATCAATAAACGATGTCACCGTGGTAAACATTTTTTCTTACCGCCCCCCCCCCATCGTCACACATCGTCACAAAACGGCCTGTCCTCAAAGTTGTCACTTTCGTTTTGTTAACAATGATTTCATTCTTAACTATTAACTGGGCTCGATCAGCTTTGATTATAGTAATCACTGTTTATTACATGATATTACAATATTAAAAAAAGACTTTTAAAAATTGCGAAAGAATAGCTGAAATATGGTATCGAACATTACTCTTAAAATGTACAAGTGTGTCCTCAAACTTTCTAACCACACCCCTCCCTCGTCACACACTATCACAAAAGTCCGACCCTCCATCCCAACTGTGAGCGTGACGTCATTTATGGATAATCCATATTTAGCAATTTAAAGTTTCTTTCTTTTTGAAGTAATGCAATTAAAACACAGTTACTAAAACAACAGCAAAGCAAGGACAAAACATTAAAAAATATCAACAATACAATAACAAAACAACAGCAAAACAAGAACAAAACAACAATAACAAAATAATAAAAAATTAACATTAACATAATAGCAAAACAACAGCAACAACTAAAGATTAACAAAACAATAGCAAAACAGTACACAATAACAAAACAACAACACAATAATAAAACAACAACACAATAACAAAACAACAACACAATAACAAAACAACAACACAATAACAAAAAAACAACACAATAACAAAAAAACTGCTTACTTGCAACCAATGAAGTCATCAAAGGAAACATTCAGCCATGGACCACCATCAGCACATAGGTGAAGCTCCTCTCTAGTCGCGTACCTTTGGTTACACTTGTATCTCTTGGGCCAGTAGGCTCCCCTTCTGACGTGAAGCCATTCGCTGAGAAATCTTGAAACGGGATTTCTTAAGAATGTCAGGTAGTGGTAGCTGTAAGGGGAGGAAATTAGGTTTAGTAGTATCAGTAAGGGGAGGAAACCATGTTTTTATAGTGGTATCTAAAAGGGGAGGGAACTACGTTTAATAGTTGTATCTTTGAAAGATATGTATGTTTTAAAGTGGTTTCTGTAAAGGGAGGAAACTATGTTTTTACAGTGGTATCTGTAAGGGGAGGAAATTAGGTTTAAAGTAGTATCAGTAAGGGGAGGAAACCATGTTTTTATAGTGGTATATGTAAGGGGAGGGAACTGTGTTTAGTAGTTGTATCTGTGAGAGGTATGTATGTTTTAAAGTGGTTTCTGTAAAGGGAGGAAACTATGTTTTTATAGTGGTATTTGTAAGGGGAGGAAATAAGTTGAGAGTAGTATCAATAAGCGGAGGAAACAGTGTTTTTATAGTGGTATATGTAAGGGGAGGGAACCATGTTTAATAGTTGTTTCTGTGAAGGGATGGAACTGTTTTTATAATGGTATCTGTGAGGGGAGAGATATAACTGTTTTAGTGGTATATGTGAGGGGAGGAAACTATGTTTTTATAGCGGTATCAGAGGGGAGGGAAATATGTTTTTATAGTGGTATCTGTGAGTGGAGGAAACTATAAAGTGGAGTCTGTGAGAGGAGGGAACTATGTTGTTATAGCGTTAACTGTAAGGGGTTTTAACCATGTTTAATGCTTGTATCTCTGAAAGGGAGGGAACTATGTTATTATAATATTATCTGTGAGGGGAGGAAACTGTTTTGTAGTGGTATCTAAGAGGGGAGAGAACTATATTTAATGTAATCTTTAAGGGGAGGAAACTGTTTTACAGCGGTATGTATAAGGGTAGGGGAAAACCATTTGGTAGATAGCCTGGCTGCTGACTCGTAAGTCATGGGTTCGGATCCCGGACTTTACTTCGTTCATAAAAACCCTCGTTATATTTTTGTTTCGAAACTTTCCATGGCTACTTGTTCATGTTCTGTGAATTATTCATTTTTAAAAGATTCATGACTCAAATAGTTCATCTTTCTAGACTCACCAAACCAAATGTATTTTACGTTTCGCTACTTATTTTTTTAAACACAATTAGTGAATTATTTTTATAAAACGGATAAATAGTTTATATGGTTCATTGAATTCAGTGTTTATTTCAGACATTTGTCTCTGATTTGAGGGGGGGGGGGAGGTAAACAATTTGAAATTTCCGGGGAGAGGAGTAAATAAATTTACCGAGTTGGGGGGTGGGGGTGGAAGTATATATTTTAAATATAAATTATATTTCGTTCGGGGGTCCGTAACCCAAAAGAGATGCCATAAAAAAAAACCTGGCTGAGTTGGTTATTTGACATAAATTAAAAGTTCCCCGACTTACTTTCTTTGACTTCTGTTCGGCTCATGCTCCACAAACCACGGGTCAGCGCAGGCGGTCAGCTCCGTCCAGTCGGCGTGTAGACCACACTTCTGTCCGCGCGTGAACCAGCCAAAGAACCAGGTCCTGTTGCCCTCTGCCCAGCACTCACACGAGGCACCGCTTCGACCTCTACAGGGAGGAACACTGGACAATGAGCTCATCAGCTGACGTTTGAAGTGAGTGCCTCCTGTTTTTTGAATATGCAGGAACACAAACACGTCTTTATCGTTTAGATCGACTTTATAATCCCGTACCAAATCTTCAGTTTTGAAGACAAATGAAACATTGTTTTCGTTCGTACTTGTAAATATTCTGTTTTTATACTGTTTGGTGTTGATATTGTTCCGTAAGAACGAAACTAAACTTTTATGATTAGAAAATAAAGAGTTACTCCAGTCTGTAATCACTAAGAAGACACCACAAACTGTTATCAAAAGCACAAAAGATGCAACTCTAAGCTTGCTAAGCATTATTCTAAAATACCACCCAACCAAACTAGGCTTAGTATTGTTAGTACACTAGTCACATAATTATTATAACACTACATGTTTAGAGTTTCTTTTTAATAGTTTCTTTTTAATATATTAATTAACAATTAGCCTTAAGTAATGATTTTTTAAAAATCGTTTGAAGTTTTAATCCTGGGGTTATAATTAGCAGATTAATATAGCAACCTGTTGAACATCTGGCCAAAAAACCACGCACCGACCTTTTAAGATTTATTACATCACCGTGTGTTGTTAATAGCTTCAACATTTTAAGCCATGTCAATAAATACTTTATGCATGCACTGATAAAACTTAGCCGACCTCCACCCACAGCCTGGGCCTTGCCCTACATGGTGTAGAAAAAGTATCTAACTTGTATTTGTCTACGTCAAATTAATCATTTTAATCCCTCAATCCGTCGCAAGAATTAACCCCCCCCCCCTTTCCTTGTTCCATAATATCACAAGCTATGCGATAAGAATCAAAGATTATATTTTTAAACTATCTGGATGGTGATAGTTCAATTATTAGAGTTGTTGCTAGGTTAACGTTGAGGCTAGGGTCAGGATAAGAGGTTGAGATTTGGGTGTTGAACAGTTGATATGTAAATAACCAGGCAACAGTTACGTCGCTGAGAAACTGAAGGATGATATTTTCTTTATGGTAAAATAACCGGCTATTTGTAGAAAGTGATGCATGGCATTCACTTGATGGTAAAATAACCGGCTATTTGTAGAAACTGATGCATGACATTAACTTGATGGTAAAATAACCGGCTATTTGTAGAAACTGATGCATGCCATTCTCTCCATGGTAAAATAACCGGCTATTTGTAGAAACTGATGCATGCCATTCTCTCCATTGTAAAAGAACCGGCTTTTTGTAGAAACTGATACAATCTATCTGGTAAAGTTTCTCGTGTCATTGAATGTATCATGTATCTGTACGACTGTCTATCTTGTGATAATAGCAACATGTTTATTTTACGACTTTAATGTATCCATAAAATTTTGTAATAATACAATATTTAATTATCTGATACATCGTTAATTTTTGTGTGAGAAAATGTTATGCGTGTTATAATTTTTTTTTATGAAAGAGGTTTTTCTTTTTACAGCCTTTTCTTTAATAAAAAAATAGAATCTAAATCATTAACAAAAATAATAACAGATATCTATATGCAGAGCGGGTGACACCATGGAAAAAAATACAAAATATATAGAAGAAATATGCTTTTTGCCAGTTTAATTAGAGTTTTAAAGTATTTTAAGTACAAATAGACGATGCGACAAGGTGGGGGAGGTGTGTGTGTGGGGGGGGGGGTATGACACCATGACACAAACATGATAACTATAAAGAAAAAAAATGCTACATCCAGTTGTATTAACAACCGATTATAGATAAAGATCTTTAATTTAAAAACATTAAAGCTAGCATATATATATATATATATATATATATATATATATATATATATATATATATATATATATATATATATATATATATATATACATATATATAGGCCTATATATATATATATATATATAGGCCTATATATATATATATATATATATATATATATATATATATATATATATATATATATATATATATATATATATATATATATATATGCAGGGATGAAGCTGGTGCTAAGTTATGTTATGTCGTAAAGTGTCTGCTCCATTTATCTAACTTTTATTATCTCTTAGGTCAAGGCCAGGCGTGAGAACAACATCTAACTCACACTCGCGACCAAGGTCGTGAGCGGCTGTTGTTTTCGTGTTGTAATTTTTCAGGAAAATAAAGCTTGGCGCTGTCCGTCTAGAATACCATTCATGGTATGTGTTCAACAAAAATTGTCATCAACATTTACTTATAAAATATAGTATGACTGAAAAACAGAAATCGTCGTGTCAAAAAAAAATTTCTCATTTCGTACCTGGCGTTTAATAAGGGGAGATGAAGTAGAGTTAATTTATTTCTTGATATGGGCATATGAAGGGATGGTGTGTTTAGCACGATGCGATGCCGCTTTATCTTTACTTTCCTAAAAGACAGCCAGGTACCGACTTTTGCGTTTGTAGTCGATCGCTCTATCACCCTACCTCCCCGTCCCTTTGTGCCAAGACCTGTGTTCTCCTTGAGAAAAAAAGTATTTTAAAAAACAGCATTTTATTTATCGAACATGGGAGGCCTTATAACACTTGATATCACAACTTTAACTGCTGATAGATAAAACTTGTGCGTCTTTAAAATACATTGTTTCTTATAAAACGCAGAACATATTATTAAAAAAAAAATACTCAAATGTCTTGCGAAACACAAAAACACAATTTTCCGAGAAATGACATAAACGCGAAGAGTGGGTTAATTATTTGTTTTCATCTGATAATGTCGATTCTTGTTACCGAAAAACAACTAGAAAAAGTAATAGATATCTTCAACGCCCCCTTTTGTGCTAGAAAAAATATATATAAGGTAGAATATTTATAAGTCTCTACACAGAAACAAGCCGAATCTGATACACAGTTGAAGGTGTTTGTGGGTACTCAGCCATGTGGAGAATCGTCATATGTTTATTTATTTTTATTTTCATAGGCAATGCGTTTAGTGAGTACTATGATTATTTTCTTTACAAGTATTTAAAAATATGCTCAAGTTGTAGCTTACATAAATTATTATATAGATTTAAAAAAATTATCGTTGTGATTGATATATCAAATAAAGAGAAACGAGGTTTTTTTTTCTAAAATTTTCAGGTTTAAAGTTTACCATGGAGGGGGAAATGTACATGGAGTCCGATAAAGTGTACTGCGGTCAGCTCGTGTGTGTACAGGATCTTGAAAGTCACGTGGCATCACTGGTCAACATGTCTATTTATAGCATCAGTGATAACAGCGGAAAGGTCATCATTGCTCATCTTTCAGAGCAAGGTTTACAAAAGGACAAGGACAGTCCGTACAAGGCAGCTGGACAGATGACCCAAACCACAGCTAAACTTACTGTGTCGGTGGAGGGGACGGCTGGGTGTGGTCTCGGCGCCTTCCTCTGCCAGTTGTATTTTGTTGACCCCCACGGGCGTGCAGACGTGAGAGAAGTTTTTGTTTTCCCGCCTTCGACAGCAGACGAGTCTAGCCCGGACCTGAAGTTTTCCTTACAGCTGGAAGTTCCGTGGTCAAACAAGCCCGTTGGTTTCAGAAATAAAGGGAAAAGTTTGGAGACAAGTTGCGATAAAATGTCCAAGGATTCTTCGGAGATTATGTCAGAGGTTACACGTTTCAACGAATCAGATCAGGGAGAACTAATAATCAGAAACGCTGAAATTACATTAGATATAATATAAAATTAATTTAATGGAGCAGATGGAAATAAAGTTTAATTTAATCTAAATCTAACCTTTTTTTCAGTTAGGCGAAAAAGTCGACAGCCTGCGTAGAAATCAAGGTACCCCCCAAATCCATGAGATTCACATTGAGGCACTTAAAAATATCGAAGGAAACTTATTGAAACAAATTGAAAATAAATTTAGAACGATTGAAGAAATATTTGAAGCCAAATTTAAAACCATGCAAGATAAGTTCGATGAGAGCATTAAAAATTTAACAGACAGATTTCCTCAGTTTGGTGAAGAAACTTACGGTGAACATAAAAAAAACGGCGACACCAACAAAAGTCTAGAAGCAATACAAATAAACCTGATTAACATGACCAATACTTTAAATAATTTAAACTTGCGTTTCCAGAGCTATGAAGAAAACTGCAGTAGACAACATGATGAAATTCTTAAAGCCACTTACATGTACAGCAATTATTTTAAGGTACACATATACATTTTCGTTAACTTTACTTCTAGCTCATATATATATATATATATATATATATATATATATATATATATATATATATATATATATATATATATATATATATATATATATATATATATTTGTGGCGTCGCTAGGTCGGGTGACACCCGGTGCGACTCTTCGTGGTGTCACCCTCCCCCCCCCCCCCGCGAGAGAAACACAGTTTGTGTGTGTGTATCGGCCTACATAGACCTATACTTTAAGTATATTTGTCATATGCGTACATGTATGTTTATAAGCTTCAATCACTGCTGACGGAAAAGTAACGATGTTTATAATTGTTGATTTGTACTTAAAAGACTATTTAACTTAAATAAATTATTAATTGAACTGGAAAACAAGCAATTTTTTTTCAGTAAAGTTAGCAATTTTTGTCTTGGTGTCACCCCCTAAATTGTGTCACCCAGTGCGGCCCGCACCACCCGCCCCCGCTACGCCTCTGATATATATATATATATATATATATATATATATATATATATATATATATATATATATATATATATATATAGATAAATAAATATATATATATATATATATATATATATATATATATATATATATATATATATATAGAGAGAGAGAGAGAGAGAGAGAGAGAGAGAGAGAGAGAGTGAGAGAGAGGCAGTGTTTCTTCCAGACTTTTTTCTCCGGGAGGGGGGGGGGGGCACTTGAAATTTTCGGGGGGGGGGGGGGCGGTAAACTTTCTTTGGGGGGGGGGGGGCGGACACTGTTAAAAGTATATATTTTCTATATAAATTATATAAATTTCATTTCGTTTGGGGGGGGGGCGGTAAAAAGATGCCTGGAAGAAACTCTGGAGAGAGGGAGGCCCTATAGTAGTTGCGTGTGTATGTAGATGTGTGTGTTTGTCTCCCCTGCGGACTGCCCGCCCCCTACCAAACAGTTGTGTATAATTTATATGTAAAAATGAAGGAATTATTTTAAAGTTACCACTCTATAATTATAATAGATTTAAATAATGATTAGAAATTAATGATTTTAAAAGTACATGTGCGAAAAAGGATTTTCGTCTTCACATCCACCACTACGTGCTGTATCGGCTTACTCAAGACATAAGAAAATATTGTGTGATACGGATACTGATGGTGGAGGATGGATCATTATGGTGGTAAGATATTGATTAAAAAATCTTAAAATAATTTTATAATATAAAACAAAATTACCCAAAATGGCGAAAATAGAAAAAAATGTGTTTATACTAGTGCAGAATATTAGTACTTTATAGATTCATATGCGTTTTTTTTTAAGAAATCGGAAATAGCATAAAGTACTACTTCCTGTAAACGGAAACTTTGATTAGAATGTTAAAGATTTAGATCTTTTACTTATTTGTGAAATTTCGTCTATCTGAAAGTACTCAAGTATTACCGGAAATCGATGAAAAATTGATACCGATCTACAAATTTGATATAATACTTATATAAAAAAATTCATTAACCTACTCAAGTTATCGTGTTCACAGACACACATCCACACAGACGTAACACACACAGACATACGGACAAAATTTGCAAAACTATGTTTTTCCGACTCAGGAAGGTGTAAAAATTCGAAATTTGTGAAGATCTCGATTTCGAATTTTTGCACGATTACAATACTTCCTCTTTACTTCGTATACGAGAAAGTAAAAAATTTCAATATTAGCCATTATTCTCTAATTGAGAAATTCTTAATGAAAGTAGGTGCAAACGAGAGAACATCAATCTATATTTGATGTATGTTCAATAAATAAAACCAATTAGAATCTCTAATATTATTTTGAGTGAAAAGTGTATTAATAGAAAAGTGACCAATAAGTTGTATGTTTATTTACACAAATCTTTCTTTCAGCGACGTGTTAAAGGTGACGTCAACTTCACCAGAAACTGGGAGGAATATAAGTGGGGATTTGGTTCTTTTGACGGCGACTTTTGGCTAGGGAATGAGTTGGTTGCGAAAATAACTTCAGAGGTAAGTTTGTAAGAAACTCTTGATTCCGCAAAATTGTAGTAAGCCAAGTTTTCATTAGTGATTTCCAAATTTCTTTTCTTGCTGGTTAAGGATCGTGTGTTTCCTCCAGGGGTTCCCAACCTTTTTTTTATACTCTAGAGCACATTCTAAAATATCGGTAGGGTGGCGGGCACCACCTATTTTAAATCGACAAATAGATAATAACAAGAACTATAACTATCTCCTCAATTATAATAGTTATTAATAGATCATCGCTTATGAATACAATAAATTACGCACCTCGCTTTCAGCCTGTTAAATTTTTTAAAATAGAAAACTCCTAATTCGTGTTTCATCTGACGAACATGTCTCTTATCTAACTGTCGCGACCCGAACAGGGCAGAAATCACAATGACAACACGTGCCTTGTGATTTAGCGCCTTCGGCGTTTATCGGATCGGTTCGTGGCGTTCGTTCAATTCGCTCACTTCGGGTTTTCTGCGTGTACAAGGTGTGATGTGCAAATGGCACTAGCCGTTCCAGGCTAGCGTAAATAGTGCAGTCTGGCTCGCCGCTAGACAAGTTGGGACAAGTATTGAACATATTTAATAAACATAGGCAGTCAAAAAATAAAAAATAAAAACTGTAACAAATAAATAAAAATAAATCATATTTTAAAATAATGTTTATGAAAAAAAATGCTGTCTCTGTCTAATACGAATCGTTCAGCGGGCACAGGGTTGGGAACCCCTGCTCTAGATACCAATTCGTTAAAAAATTTTCATGCATTCATTACATGATTCTTGGTGACTATCTCGACACATGAAACAGATTTCACAATATTAGTCAGCATTGTCAATTATGTTATGCTCCACTTCCCATTTCATTTTGGAACCAGGTATAACACAAATTAAAACACAGTTCAAATGTAATAATCCAATATAATTTTCAACTTCTACAGGGTAACACTGGTAACATTCAAACCAAAAACACTGACTACGTCTACATGCTACCCTATGTAATTTTGACGATACACCACACACCGATTACACACTACAGTTCACACATTTCTAAGGGGAGGCCACTTTCACACACAATCTCTCCGTGCCTACACGCTTTCGTTATAAACATCTAGGCCAGGTCACACCTCCCCCCTAAAAAAAAGGTTTCTCATTTCCCTAAAATTAAACAGCATTTCTAAGATCCATCTTGCACAACTACTTAACATGTACAGTAGACATTTTAAATCAATATTTATCTGACCTTTTACATGCTTTAAATCTCACTATAAATACATGATGGCGGGCAAAAAATTATATCTCTACAATTAAATGTTTGACGTAAGCATTTATTAACTACTTACAGCTTTATACACCTAGTCTATAAATCAACAGGGTTTTTAAAAAAAAAATCATTACTTTCCCTTCGTTTTATGAAGTAGAGATGTTGAAATAAATCTAGTCAATGATGACAGAATGAAAATTAGAAGCTATTCATATAATACAAGTTCATACACCACTCTAATTTTGATACATTATTCTGGCTCTGGATCTCGATTTCGCTCTGGCTCTGGTTCTGGCTTTGGTTTGGCTCTGGCTCTGACTTTGGCTCTGGCTTTGACTCTGGCTCTTCTGCTCAGCTCTGGCTCTGGAGTCCAAACATTTTTGTTTCGATCCTGCTATCTTGACATCACAGTCTTTAACTATGATTAAAGTATCATTTGTATCTTTGAAAAGACTATTAACTTGATTCTGGATTAAAGTTACCTTCTGCTCAGCTGCCCTTGACCTAGTTCTCCACTCTGTTGACTTGTTGCCTAGATTGCGTGTCTGGTTGACTAGGTCTTCTGCAAGTGGGACAGTAGCTAGAGCTTTCATGTTAGTGGCGGCGCAATGATTTGCTTCTGATGTGATAAAGGACTGAGATACTAATATTGTAGCTCAAAAATTTGATATCTTACTTGCTATGCTAATGTAGTCCACCTTGTAGCTAGTAAGTTCCCTCAATTTCTCTCCTAGCTTTATCACTGTATTTTTAATTTCATTATTTATGGCCATGATGTCTGCAGCACTGTTCAAAAGTTTTGTGGCTGTTGATACTAAGTCTTTTCCAGTCGGCTGTGACTGCTGCCGTTAATACTAGATATTTTCTAGTCGGCTATAACGCTGCCGTTAATACTAGATATTTTCCAGTAGGCTATAACGCTGCCGTTAATACTAGATATTTTCCAGTAGGCTATAACGCTGCCGTTAATACTAGATTTCTTCATAGTCGGCTGTAACGCTGCCGTTAATGCTAGATATTTTTTTAGTCGGCTGTAACGCTGCCGTTAATACTAGATTGTTTCCATTCGGCTGTGACACTGCCGTTGATACTAGATATTTTCCTTTTTGTCTAGGGGTAAAAACTCTAATCTTATTGTGTTCAAATCCCGGACTTAAGCCCTCACTTGTTATGCTCCGTTTCCCATTTCATTTTGGAACCAGGTATAACACAAAATAAAACACAGTTCAAATGTAATAATCCAATATAATTTTCAACTTCTACAGGGTAACGCTGGTAACATTCAAACCAAAACCACTGACTACATGCTACTCTAAGTTGACGATACACCACACACCGATTACACACTACAGTTCACACATTTCTTAGGGGAGTCCACTCTCACACACAATCTCTCCGTGCCTACACGCTTTCGTTATGAACATCTAGGCCACGTCACAATTATGAAGGAGACTGTACCGTTGAAATAAAAACACGATTCTCTAAAGCCTAACACGCATTTTTAGCTATGCAAGAAATGTGGCGATCGAAGAAAATATCTTCGTAGACCAAATACAGACTTTTCAAAAGTAATACCCTAATACAGATATGACAGTAAATACTTGAAGGCAACCACCGCGACCTTCTAATCACTGGAATCTTTTGCAATCACTGCATTCTTTCTAAATAAGTGGCATCCATTGGCCCAACACCATCTGCAATGCTAGGTTAATAAGAGAAATGAAAATGGAAGCAGTTTCACGAGTAATCGTAAAACGATGGCGCCGAATGGGCCATGTATAAAGAAGGTCTACGACCAATTCCCGAAAGACACTTGCCCGAATGCCGTATGCTCGAAAGGCTGACCTGTATGGACACGCCCTAATGCAAGTGTCCATTTATTAACATAATTCGGGCAAATGCCCATTCTGGCGTTGTCCCCTTCGGATGTTCTTAAAGCTATAGACGACAGAAGAATAGAGAATATGATAGTTTATGGTTTCCGACAGGCTTTTTTGTTCCTTCTCCTCAGATACAGTCCAGTTTGTTTATCTAGTGGGGCCGTTCAATCGGGTAACGATCTACGGTCTTTAGTCAGTTTCGATCTCGTGACTTTCCCAGTAAACAAACGGGTAATCAACATCTAGACCACATCCTCCATGCTCCAACCCACCCACGCACGCTCTCTCTTTCTCTCTCTCTTTCTCTCTCTCTTTCTCTCTCTCTCTCACTCACACACTCAACTACAGCTCGTTATCAAACATAAAGTGACTTAAAATTTTACAAACTTCGAATACATGTACAAGTTGTAAGTTTCACACTGTATGCAGCCAGAAAATAATGGTCACATGAGGAAACTAACAATAGGCCAAAAGCTACCTAGAAGTTGTCAATCTTCGATCATCTTGAACTAGGTGCCATGGTAGAGACGTGCTTGTTGTCCTTTGTTCTATTTTATTTTGATACACAAAGATTTGTGTTATTTAGTCTAAAAATAGTACAATTCACGGATGCTACAATGATAACATGGGACTATTAAACGATCGCATAGTTTAAAATTGTTTTTTTTTTCTTTTGAAAACTTCAGGGTAACTTTGAGTTGAGAGCTGATATGCGCTACAAAGATAAACCTTACTACGCCGTCTACGACAGTTTTAAAGTAGAGAGTGAAGCGGATGGATACAGATTGAGGATAGGGAACTACAGGGGCGATGCAGGGGACGCGCTTAAAGATTACCAAAAAGACAGAGTGTTTTCTACTTTTGACAAGGATCGAAGCACTGATAAATGTCCCATAAATCAAAGAGGTGGTTGGTGGTATAGTAATTGCCACTATGCCCACCCCACAGGTGTGTGGAAAGCTAAAGCTCACAGTGGACTGAACTGGTATCACGTTGCTGGGCTAAGAGATTCTGTTGACGAAATAGAAATGAAGTTTAGAAGGAAATAACATTTATTTCATACCAAACTGTTCGTGAAACAGAGATGTAATAACGTTTAGATAAAACGCCTACATTATATTTCTTTCAAATATGTTACAAAAATGTAATATAAACCTTCGAAATGATATTGTAGAAAAAAAATGTCATCGTTTTTCTTTTATCTTACGCACAATAAAGATTTAATAAATATGTCTATATGCATGTTTTTATCTGCATTTTTGTGTATATTCAAACGTTTATTCCACTTGTAAACAATTTTTAAAATAAAAAGAAATTAGGATAACATTTCTTTAGACAATTTTGTGACTTTAGAGCTTACACTAATAGAATCTTCTATTTTTTCGTTAAAACTCTACATTGTAGACTTTCCTACATTGCTGTTCTTTCGTGCAGAAAACATGTTCGAGTGTGTAAGCGTGTTAGTATGTCGGGATACTTTTGCATATTAGTAAACCTAACACAGTAACTGGCTACTGATGCTTTAAAAAATTATTTTTTTATCACTAAGCAAGTAAATCTTCGTTTAAGGATGATTGAGTAAATAAATTTATGACGTCAGTTCATACGCATAAGTTTGTGCTGAACACAATACTTAAATCTCTATTTCTATATCGATATATGTTTGTGGAGCTACTTCATCCTCTCTTTGACTGATACCTAGAGAAAGAACTACCGCATTTAAAAACTGACAATACCGATCAGGACAAAATAGCCTTTGATGTAACTTTAAAATGAGTTCTTATAATAAGACCCACATACATTTTCCCACAACATAATCATATTATATATTCAAATCCTTAAAAATACCGAAAGATTCACGACACAAATGTCTCCTGACAATACTGCACTCAACAAAATGAACTTCGTGAATAACACATGTGTAGAATTGTGTTACGTGAGCTTAATCTACAGCGCCAGCTTAAATGTAAAGCAGGAGTTTAAATTAAAGCATGAACTGTATTTAAAACATGAGCCTAATTTAGATTTTCAGTAGTTTTTAATTCTAAAATACTACAGCTCATTACCAAACATAAAGTGACTTAATTAAGTTATTTAAATAGCAGTGTATTATTATATATTTAAAGAAAATCATTTATTTTTTCATTTTAGTGCATTATTAAAAGCTTGTTAATAAAACATGTTTCATGCATTCTTTCTATTTTTTTGTAGAATAAAATGTAAGCTTTATCGTATTAGCGCTATACTCCTAACCCGGAAGTCTCGAGTTCAAATCCAGGTTTGAGTCAGTAGAACGCCTCATAGTCCACCCAGCTTTGATGGTTACTTAACTCAAGTTAATGAAAGTAAAGGCGATTGGGCATAGTGCTGACTACCCCTTCACGTGCCAAGATAACAGAAACAGGAGAAATCTACTTGCCCTATGGAGAGTCAGGTTCGAAAAGAAAATTTCACTTACTTTATTGTATTAATTCATTTGTCATTTGCCACATTCACCTCAATTAGCAAAGTGACGTCATATATGGATCCGCCATTGGTTTTATAGTTACAAATAAAAGGTAAGATGTGTTAAAGATTAATTTCTCCTGCATTGCACAAAAGATCATACAATTATCAATACACATTTCTTTCTTGTTTTTTTTAATATCGCGTCCGCAAATAACGTTTTAAAATAATCAATCTTCTATTTAGTATTGTAAACATTAACGCCAAATATAAACCCAAAGAAAGAAGAAGCATCAACTACAAAAAAAAAAAGATCCACCCTCCACCGTCTGTTTCTGTGTCACATAAGATCGACTTGTTGGTTGGGTGAGTCAACACAATTCTCGATGGCAAGTCAGGCGACATTGATCTCTTATCGCACTTCAACTGTAAAAAAAATCAATATTTGAAATAGATTTTGTTCGTATCGTGCCTTTACAGTTATATTCTAGAAGAAAAATCTAGATCTACTACTGTATAAAAAAATAACACTATTTGTTTATCCAGCAAGAGCATTCATAATTTTTAAAAATGCTTCTAGTGAAAAACTTTCTTATAGAAGCTTTTGTTTAGTTTCTTGTGTCTGTTTGTCAGTGGGTATGTGGTAAAATGGCGTAACTAAATTTTGATCTACTGTAGTTTAATGCAGCGATTTTTTAATGGCATGATTGATTAGTGGTTATAGACATTCCTCTGTATGTACTAAACAGGAATGTATTCGGTTCAGGCGTTTACATTTCTATTCGCCATGCCCCCCCACCCCAAGTTGGGTTTTCAAATATGTAAGTTTTTATAAGCGCTATTTACCTCATAGCTACTTATGTTAGTGGATTCGCTGCTTGTTTCTTCAAGAATAATATCATATCGCTTATTGAAAGCTTCTTGTTATTTTTAAAACTGTAAGTACATTGCGTTATTCGCATTTGTGTCTGTTACTTGTTGATCATCAGGGTCATATTGTAGCCTACCTGACTTTGACTTTGTCATATTGTAGCCTACCTGACTTAGTCTGACTTTGTCATTTGTGGCCTACCTCACTTTGACTTTATTATATGGTATCCTACCTGGCTAAATTGTGTGGAGTTAGGGTTACGTCTCCTACGATGGGAATGTCCGTTTTTATAATTATAAAATGAAAAAAGGCTTTCATCGAACGAATAATATCATTAGTGTTAGCTTTATATAAACACGAAGTTACAGTAATGTTGTCCGGTCAATAACACCCTCGAGCAGAGCCGGCGTTAGGGGTACGCGGGGCCTATGGCCAACCATCCGCGCGGGGCCTTCTATTTTTTTCATTGGTGTATAATTAAATAAAACATGTACAGTGAGGCGTTTTTTTTTCTTCTCAACGCGAATTATTATTTATAACGATATATATGGTATTTTTAAGCTGCTTATCAATGTTGTATTAACATTAAGACACCGATTAACAAATAATTTGTTTAAAACGTTGCTTGTTTCTGTTAAGGCTTTTTGTTTGAAAAGTAAAAAAATAAAACAGATATAAGTTTGAGACACGCATTAAAGCAGTAGCGTAGCGAGGGGGGAGGGTCGGGGGTACATATGTCCCCGGGCGCCGACCTTAGGGGGTGCCAAAATGGGTTGGGACAATAAATTGAAAGGTTGGGGGCGGGGGTGCAAATTGAAAGTTTGAGGGGGGGGGGTGCAAATTGAAATCTTGAGGGGGGGGGGTTGTAAATCGAAAGTTTGAGGGGAGTGCAAATCAAAATCTTGAGGGGGGGGGGGTGCAAATCGAAAAGTTTATCCCCGGGCGCCGGGAAGGGTCGCTACGCCTCTGCATTAAAGAGACGATGAACGTCAGCTTCAAACCTGATTTTTTACATTAATGTTTACTTATGAAAATCGTACAGGTACGTTCACAAACGAAGATCTACTATTCTTGCCTTTTGTGAGGAAAATTCCATGATTATATCATCATAGTCCAAACTGGAGGCTATGTCTTTTTCTATTGACAGAATCGAAAGGCAGCAGAGCCTATCTTGGGACATCGTTGACCTCAAATAGTTCTTGATCAACTTCAGTTTGGAGAAACTTTTTTCGGCGCTTGCAACTGTGACTGGAACTGTTAGCAAGATTCTGTAGGCGATCGCCGTATTGGGAAAGGAATCCCGAATACTCCAAATGTACTGAAGGCACTGTTTGGCTGACTTAATACCTTCGGGCAACGCGCCTGCTTGTGTATTATCAAATTCTTCTCTTAAATTGCGTTTCCTCGCTTTTGATGCACCTGATTCATACTTGCGAAATCTATCTCTGTCTCATGTAGCCATGGTGTAGAGGAAAAATGGCTAAATCACGTTGAAGCAACGTTAAATCGGTCCACAGTGGCGGATGATAGTATTGATATTTTCTCAATTTATCTAGTGTTAACAGTGGCATTCAAAGTGTGTGGATGCCGGGGAAAATAGCAAAAAATTGATAGATTTCGGAATAAGCTCGAATCGTGAAAAACTGTTTACGGCTATAGATATCCAAATGAAATGACTCTCAAATGTAATCACGGACGCTCAGTGAGGTGGAACACTGGGGTGGGTGACAGTTGGTGGGGTGAGGTAAAGGATAACTGTACATTTAAATCTATGGGATGCCAAACCCTAAAAAAAATCAGTCGGATACTACGTTACTGGATCTCTGACCGCAGCCATTCAAGAGAAGGTGCGTTTTTATAGAGCGTCCACATATTACATTACAGATTAAGACCGCGTTCTCACAAGAGAAGGTCCGTGTCTATAATTAGAAAGTGAACCATGTGACAGCCAGCTTCATCTTATTTATGAGTTTCGAAACGGCATGCTCGGACTGCCGGTAATTTAGACATTTTAGAAATCAGGAGAACTTTACCATAAAACAGTCTCAGCCCGATGTATTAAACAGTATAGACTTTATAATTTGTTTAGTATACCTACACTATTTTAAAACAAGGATCACTACGGCCTTAACTATTACACTGAATATCCCTACAATTAATTAAAATAAACATGTGCTTAATCACTTTACGAATACCGTTAAAGTTTACCAAAGTGAAAATAGACAAAATTACTGTATAAACGCCCTTCAAAAATATAAAAATAAATACAAGTATAATGTATTTAAAGATGACCTGACAAGTTATAAAATATATATGAACATTTATACTGTATGGATGCCTATCAAACGTATCGTGGTGAATAAGCTCAAAAGACGCCCATACAGTGTATACATTATGATTTTAGGGATAAATACTCTGGATGTCCGGGACATGTCCCCATCCGCTCTCACTCCCTCCTCTGCAAGCCATCATCAGGTCACTGACTGTTTACTACAGGCACCCCCGCCTGCTCACTAAAAAAACGTCTTCAACTTTCTGCATACAATAGTGTATCTCTTTACGTGTTTTTCCCATTTTACCTCCAATGTCAGGTCGGGGGCTAATTCGCGACCGCCATCTCCATTCACCTCAGGACAATAGCGAGTCGACCGTGTCAGCAATGTGTGACACTAATGTCTTTCTTTAGAATAACGGTCTGTCCCAGTCCATGTAGAGGATAACTCACTAACATCAGTCGTGGCCTCAGTTTTAACATCCAACAATTTCGGCCATTTAGTTGGTTTTTTTTTTAAATTTAATTCAGCAAAACTTATTTAAGTTTACAAACTAATTCAGACAACAATGGCGTTGCTAAAGCGCGGGGCCCCTTCAAGCGCGGGGCCTGGGGCGACCGCCCCGTTTGCCACCCCCTAACGCCGGCTCTGCCCTCGAGACGTAAACCCACGGACATTCACGACAAGATATCAACTGCTGGATAAATTCCGCGACTAATACCCACTAGGCAATACCACCCCCAAACCCCAAAATTAAGGTCTGCTTAAGAAAATAGCTCAAGTTAACGAGAGAAAAAAGTACTGTCTATAACAAAACAAACATGATAAAAAAACTATTTTAATAATATAAAGTTCTATATGCCTCTATTTTCTCATTTTAATCCATAATTATATTATGTCTAATTGCATTATCATCGAATCTTCCCCCACGTGCCAAGTTAATCGTTTAGATAGAAGAATGGTCTTAATTTTGTTCGGCAGTTCCAATCAATGACGAAGCATTAAGCGCTAAGCACGACAGATAGAGGAATCAAGTTAATATATAGGGGTCATCCATAAATGATGTCAAGCTTTTTTGACGATTTTTACCTACCCCCTTCCCCTCCGTCACAAAAAGCCAGACCACCCCATAAATGACGTCACACCTCAGCCTACAACCCACACCCCTCAAAATTGCTGTTGAATTTAATCTTAAAACATCGATATTTTTCCAAAATCTTTTCAGAACTCAGTCAACATAGAGTATTTTGATGGATTCCTATTTCATTTTTTTAAAACCGTTTTCTAAAACGCGAAATAACTGCTAAAACTCGATACCTAACATTGCTTTTTGTAATTAAAAAAGTGACGTCACACCATCTGAACCCCCCCCCCCCCTCATCACACACCGTCGCAAAATTACGGACCCCCCTCCCTCCTAAGAGTGTGACGTCATTTATGGACGACCCAAAAGCTTGTAATTATTTTCGTCAAATATTATTATGATGCACCACTATTAAAATATCTAGAGCTATAAAGGATTGGACTAGCGTGGGCACTCATACAATTTCAATAGGGTTATTACAAATATATGTAGCAGTCCACGTTAGAGAGATATAGACGGCTGGGTATAGACGATTAAATAAGATACTAGGTAAGTTCTTTGGGCAACAACTCTATTTAATCATTTATATATTATTTTATATTTATATATATTATATATATTTATAGATTTTGCCTTGTGAAAAGGGTAGAGGAGTTCCGTCAATTTTACCTACACAATTTGAGATGACCTACTACAGAAATAAAAATATCTTATGCGATGCAGAAACTGACAATGGAGGATGGATCATTATGTTGGTAAGAGATGATTTTTATTTTATACGCTTGGATATAATAAACCATAATTCTTTCAGTTTAAATAAATGAAGTAGTTGTTTCCAAGAACAAATTTAAAACCACGATATTAAAAAATAAAACAAAAAAATCGCAAATGTAGAAATTCTGAAAGAAGCATAAATTAATCAGATTTCTAAAATTCTAAAATGGTGAAAACCTTCATGTTAGGGAGTTTTGGCGATCCAAGATCTCTCGAAAAGTTTACTGTGAAAACGTAATTTTGAAATGCCAATGCAATATTATTAAGCGCCAAATCAAAGAGCAATATCTTGCATGGATTTCTTTAGCCTAGGCTCTTAATTTTCCTGATTTCTGCAATATACAATAAAATCTATTTTTTTAAAAAGGTCTAACAAATGTGACCATTTATCACGGATGGGGGGGGGGGGGGGGGGGGTGGGGACGGGGACGGGGACGGGGGGTCGAATGCTAGAGCTTACGACTGCTAACCCCAAAATATCGAGTTTGAATCTCGAGACAGAGCCTATATGACGCTCCCGAGTTCATCTAGCTCTGATTGGTAGGCCTACTAGACTCGCGTTAGGGAAACTAAGGCAAAGGGCTGATCACTCCCATTGTATGCCGAGGTCATTGAAACAGTTGAATTCTACTTTACCTGCTCCATGTGTCTTTGGGACAAACGGGAAACGGTAATGATGACTTGCCCCAAGTTCGGAACTCGGAAAGATGACGGACGTCAGCTTGTGCATTGTCACTGTATTTTGACCCAAGTGCCAAGTTTCAAAGAAATAGGTCAGTAAGAAATAGTCGAAATTTCTCTCGCCAGTTTCGATCCGTGACGTACATCGCAAAGGCACGAGGAAGCAAGTTAATTTCAAGCTTGTGAAAATAGTTTTTTTTAAAAAATATATAATTATAAACCACTATTACAATAACAAAAATGAAAAGTTTTCGTTGCTAATTTATGTATTAAATACATTTTTTTTAAATATTAAAAAGTGACCCACGCCTTTCTTTTTAGTTATTGATTTTAAAAAAAAATACAAGCTATTATTTAACTTGCTTTCTCTGTCTGTCTATGTGTCGGGTTTAACGTTTGTCATCGGTCAAAACTAAAAAGAAACATTTCTAACACGTCTAACGGGCCGATTTCTTTCAAATTCAAATTAATTGTGCACTATAACAATAAATAAAGCGGGAGTAATCTCCTCTAAAGTTCTCGTCCCTTACAATATATTTAAATAGAATTGAATCGAGTGTAAAAAAAAAACAACATAGCACACACAATGAATGTAAACGAAGTGTTATAATATATTTTTTGCTTTATAAAGTAAACATTAACACATTTTTAAAACATTATTTTATATGAAGACACTTTTACAAGCACACATCAGAAGTGTGTATGATAAATTATATAAAAGCTTGAATAAAATATTCAACACAGACTGTAATTTTTTTTAATGTTTTAAGTGTTTTTAATTGTAGGCCTGTTACTTTAATATTTCGTTCTTAATTTTTTCCACCATTTATGTTTTTTATTTACCAGTATATATGCAACAATTTTTTTATTTTCATTTAATATTTATTTTATAAACTGTTTATTTTGAAAAGCATTATTCATTATTAACTCTACTAGATCTAAGTGTTTTACACATTACTTAACCTTACTACTAAAATAAACACATTAAAATACTTTAAAATTTTAACTGTCAATTATGACAACTACAAAAACTAGAATAATATTAATTACATTAAATTATTCGAATCTTATGTTTTTTAATATTTTTTTAAATATTGAGATTTTGTTTGTTTTAGGCCATCAAAAAAAAATGGAACAATCTCCCACAGACAGGTGTCAGTTACTGATGGGCCTGTCAATCTCATATACACTTCCTTCGTCGACTTTACTACCTCCTCAAACAAAAGTCTGGAGCAGAAGTTTAGACTCTTCAGGCTGTCCTACAAGAAAAAGATGGTTGTGGGCCTCTTGATTTTGTCCATGTTCTCCAGTGGGTGTGGCTTCTCACTGATGGCACCATTTTTTCCTCAAGAGGTAATGGATTGGTCAGTTTTGTTAATGGGCAGAGGGTAATGATTGGTCAGTTTTGTTAATGGGCAAAGGGTAATGGATTGGTCTCCCTGATGGCACCATTTTTTCCTCAAGTGGTAATGGATTGGTCAGTTTTGTTAATGGGCAGAGGGTAATGATTGGTCAGTTTTGTTAATGGGCAAAGGGTAATGGATTGGTCAGTTTTGTTAATGTACAGAGGGAAATGATTGGTCAGTTTTGTTAATGTACAGAGGGAAATGATTGGTCAGTTTTGTTAATGGGCAAAGGGTAATGGATTGGTCAGTTTTGTTAATGGGCAGAGGGTAATGGATTGGTCAGTTTTGTTAATGGGCAGAGGGAAATGATTGGTCAGTTTTGTTAATGGGCAAAGGGTAATGGATTGGTCAGTTTTGTTAATGTACAGAGGGAAATGATTGGTCAGTTTTGTTAATGGGCAGAGGGTAATGGATTGGTCAGTTTTGTTAATGGGCAGAGGGTAATGGATTGACCAGTTTTGTTAATGGGCAGAGGGTAATGAATTGGTCAGTTTTGTTAATGTAAAGGGGGGGGGGGGGGTGAGGGTAATGGATTGGTCAGTTTTGTTAAAGTAAAGGGGGGTGAGGGTAAAGGATTGGTCAGTTTTGTTAAAGGGGGGTGAGGGTAATGGATTGGTCAGTTTTGTTAAAGGGGGGTGAGGGTAATGGATTGGTCAGTTTTGTTAAAGGGGGGTGAGGGTAATGGATTGGTCAGTTTTGTTAAAGGTGGGTGAGGGTAATGGATTGGTCAGTTTTGTTAAAGGGGGGTGAGGGTAATGGATTGGTCAGTTTTGTTAAAGGGGGTGAGGGTAATGGATTGGTCAGTTTTGTTAAAGGGGGGTGAGGGTAATGGATTGGTCAGTTTTGTTAAAGGGGGGTGAGGGTAATGGATTGGTCAGTTTTGTTAAAGTAAAGGGGGTTGAGGGTAATGGATTGGTCAGTTTTGTATAAGTAAAGGGGGGTGAGGGTAATGGATTGGTCAGTTTTGTTAAAGGGGGGTGAGGGTAATGGATTGGTCAGTTTTGTTAAAGTAAAGGGGGGGGGGGGTGAGGGTAATGGATTGGTCAGTTTTGTTAAAGGGGGGTGAGGGTAATGGATTGGTCAGTTTTGTTAATGGGCAGTGGATAATGGATTAGTCAGTTTTGTAAATGTGGAGAGGAGTGAAGATATAGCAGAACTTTGCTACTGGTATAACAAACATAATTGCATGTGAAGCATGTCTTCATGAAGCTTTTGTTTATTGTCTATAGAGTTCGTTATAATTACAGATAAGGACATGAATCTACATGCACAGTCTGTGTGATTATAGTTATATTGTTTTAAAGGAGCAGAATTCGCATAACTCTGTGGCTAGAATGTCTATGTACAGTGGGGCAGAATGTCCATTTACAGTGTGGCTAGAATGTCTTTGTACAGTGGGGGCAGAATATCTGTTTACAGTGTGTGCAGAATGTCTATTCATGGACTGGATAGAATGTCTATTTACAATCAGGGGGTAGAATTTTACATCGTGATACACTTATAATAACTGTCAGTGCTTTTTTTTTTGTAAAAAAAAAATAGGTGATGGATTGCCTAACTTTTATTTATTAATAAACGTTACAATACAAGAAAAGTAATATTTTTTCCCCACATGGAAAAAGGTGCCAGTATGCTGAACCGGTGCGTAAAAGTTTCCCTTTCAAACCTGACGGGCAAGTGAAGTGGAGTTCACTTGTTTCTGTTACCTCAGCTTATGAAGAGATAGTGTGGTCAGCACTATGCCCAGCCGACTTTACTTTCCCTAACATGAGTTAGGTACCCATGTCATGTTCCACCATCAGTACAAATATGCAGATAGGAATAACTGCATGAAGTGATCTGTTGTTTACAAAATCCTTTTCACTTCCATTCCAGGCAGAAAAGAAAGGTGTCTCTAACACAGTCACAGGTTTCATCTTCAGTTCATTCGAGTTCATGATCTTCATTTCATCTCCATTCTTTGGTAACTATGTAAGTGATTACATCATCTTTATCTCATCTCCATTCTTTGGTAACTGTGTAAGTGGTAAGAATTTGTATTAATGAATCTAAAAAGAAAAAGAAAACAAAAACATTACTTTTGTTGATAAAAAAAAACTGTTTTTTTTGTTTCCTTCCCTTTCATGATAAAAGTCCTTAAGGTAAATGGAGCAAGGTTATTTTGACCTAAGCTCATAAAGGGATTATGGGGTTTTGATAAGGGTGTTAGCATATTGACTTATGTTATTTTGATAAGGGTGTTAGTGTATTGACTTATGTTATTTTGATAAGGGTCTAAGTGTATTGACTAATGTTGTATTGCCTTATGTTCAGACATTTTTCTCCTGGGGAGAGGGGGGGGGGGGGGCTTGAAATTTCCATAGCGGTGGGAAGTGAAAGTGTGTTCCGAAGGTGATACTTGAAAGAAACTTAGTGTATGGTATGTTGTTTTTTGTGCTGAAAAGAAATGCTGAAGCCACAAAAATAGAGTTGATATACAATAGATAACACTGATTAAATAAATAGATAAGGAGTTAATTAGTGGGGAAATGATATAGTCAATATGAACAAAAATAACACAAAGAACATATGCATTAAGTAATGCTGAAACAAAATGAAATTAAGGGAAGTAACTCTACATTGTAGTGTTATTCTTTTTTTAAATAGGTTATATTTTTGTTAGTTTTATTCTAATTTATTCATTGTCTGTACTCTCGGAGATTTTCAATTATTTTCATTTAATTATACTGGCTTCTATTAGTGTGTCCAGATTACTAAATATCTAAATAAAATATACCTGAATATACCTGAATTACTTATTAAATCATCATCCTCCTAGCTGATCTGAAATGGACAACTATATTAAATTAATGATTTTGTCTTTGTACAGCTGACCAGGATTGGACCCAAGTTTATGCTAGTGTCTGGACTGTTGGTTGCTGGAAGCTGCTCCATTTTGTTTGGGTTAGTTCCCTTTCTTTTAATGATCATTATTTTTTTAAAAGATCTGTAGGCCCTATAGTTTAGCCACTTGTCAATTCCATATGCCTTTTTTTTTAAATTCTATAAATTTGTTGAGTGAGTTTCTTTTTACATAAGAAACCTGTTCAATTTCCATTTAGGTCTCCTAAAAATAATATATACTTTGCTTTTTTACTGTCTATAGGTAATTTATAGTTGTATCATATTATGACATAAGGAAAAATGGTATCTGACATTAAAAGGAGGGAGTAAAAATCACTGATATAAGAAATAATTCCCCCCTCCCAAAAAAAATTCATTATATTTCAGAACAAAACTGATAAACTGTTGTACATATAAATGACGTTCTACATAGAATACTATTATTGTAATAAATTGATAACATCCTGTATATCCTAAACATAGCCTACTGTAAAACCTTCAGTTTTTGATTCTCTAAATTATTCATAAATATTTTTTCTTCTACCTTGTTCTAGCACATTAGATCGATGCCCACCTGGATTACATTTCATCGTCGTTTGTTTTGCTTGTCGTTGTGTCGAGGCTTTGGCCATGTCTGCTTTTATGACATCGGGTTTTGCAATCATCTCCAATGAGTTCCCGCAAAATGTAGCCACTGTTTTTGTGAGTGAAACACTGTAAATCTTTTAGATGTTGTTTAATTACGTTACTTTCAAAGATTTTATTTAGTTTTTACACAATAAGCGAACTACTTTTAAGCCCATCACTTTTTGACAAAGGGAATACATGCAGACTGTAAATGCTGGTGTTTTAAAATAATGCAGCTTCAAATTTTTTAAATTTAAAAACAAACAAAAACAATAACCAATTTAAAAAAAAATATATCAATTTTTTTAGTTTATCATTTTTAATATTTTTAACATTTTAAAACCTTTAAATTCAGTCAATTATAAATAAGGGACAGTTATTTTATTTATTGTAAAAAACTTAAAAATATTCTTAGCTATCAAAATATGAATTTATAAAGACTTAAAAACCTGACATTTGAAATAAAGTTAATCTGTTTCGCCACTTATCCTGGGAGTGTGGTAAACATTTGCTTTTTTTTTTTTTACTTTTTTCTAAACATGACCAATACGAATCTTTGAATACAGATACTAACCTCTCTCAGTATATTTACCTACCATCACATTGTATAAAAACAAAAATAAAATATGAGAAGTAAAAAGGAACACAGATATATTACAAGGGAAAATAAAGATAAGTAAAACAAAAATCCTTATTCTAGTCAGGCAAGTTCTGGGTCATTATGCTGATAACTATTTACCCAAATATTTTTAGCTTCAGGACTATTCGCCCAAAAGTCTTATTACCCAAAGAGCCCACATTCCAAAAGCCAGTTGCTCAAAAGCTGGTTGCACAAGAAATATTTATACATTGCACCTGCTATGTTATTTTCACTTTTCCTGTTTGGTGTCACATTACTACCTAGTGACATCATCACCTATTGTTTAACACCAAATATATATTTAACCTTATCTCAGACAATTTTGAAGGCTTACTAAATTATTGTCATTTGAAATATTTAAACCACAAGAAAAGCACCCACCTAGTCAAAAAAGTGTAAACTAAAAAGCATTCTGGGATATTTAATTTTCTTTTTAAACCTCTTTTAGGTAGGAGGATATGGGTTGCCTTTCTTTGTTGTTGGAACTCTTATTATACTCACAGGGATTGGAATATTCATGTTTCTTCCTAAACCACAAGGTAACACGCTTTAAGATATATTTTTTTATGTATTAGGATAAGTCGGCCTAGCATATTTTTTAAAAATCTGTAATTATTATTATAGTCACAGGGATTAGTATATTTAGTTTCTTCCTAATCCGCAACAGGAAGTTTTAACCAGGATATTTTGTTTCATAATTTTTATTCTTCATTCCTTTCATTAAACTTTTGGAAATAAGTCAGTGTGTTGGGTATTGTATTGGGTATTGTAAGTCTGATAATAAGGTACTTGTAAGTGTTGTACAGAAGCAATGCATGTCTTTTGATATGAGCACTTCTTTAAAAAAAAAACCGATTCTCAGCCATAACACCTCTGATAACATTGTCTTTCAACCTTTATCACATTTATATTTAATTATTGTATTACATAAAAAAAACTACAACATTTATGATTGTGATGTTCTGTTCTTAACATCAAGACCTGTTGAAGCTTTACATTGTGACTCTCTTCCAGAACTGGAGAAAGAAAGAAAAACAAGTTTCCTGTCCTTGTTAAAGAGTCCAATGGTCTGGTTCACTGGGCAGAGCATCATGATGTGTTCTCTGGGCATTCTTTTCCTTGACCCCACACTGGCCAAACACTTGGAGCAGGTAATTTAATTATTTTAAATATTTTAATCTGACTAGTCATTACCATAAATGGTCAGATAACCAGGATCAAAATGGTAATAAAAAATCATTACTGTTCTTTTACAATGGTTTTCCTGAGGCTAAAAAAGGGTAATACATTTTTAAACATTTTTTTAGTATTAGTTGGCATATATAGTATACAGATATTCATCATGTAATTGTGACACATATCACAATTATCACTACTGGGGCTCATGTTCTATTTTTGTTTTTGCTGACCTTGGACAGGATTGTCCCTGTGTTGCATGACTATATAATTTCTCTTTAAGATCTTTAGCACTTTAATTTATTATTTATATCTTTCTGCTTAATAGAATAAAATAATAAGAACTTCGTGAAAAAAAAAAACCCCAGAGAAATTAAACAATTTAAGCATTGACATTCTTTTTTCTTCTATTACAGTTTAATTTATCAACAGGTATTATTGGGCTAATATTTTTTATAACTCCATGTCTGTATGCAATTACCTCGCCAATATGGGGATACATCAGTGATTCCAAGGTATGTATCTGTTTTGTGTGGGACTTTGACTATAAAGACAGTTTGTGAATTATTTTTACTAAAAAAAGCTTTTAGTAGGTTACATGGAAAGTTTATTTAGGTTTTGACACTTCCAGTTTTGAAAACCACATATAAAAATAATGTTAGTCTTGCACTCTTATCCAATTTACTTTGCTATTATGGGCCTACTATACCTAATTAAATGTAAGCACAGTAATTTTATTTCACATCAGTTCTATGGTATAACTGATTTTACCCAACTCGAATGGGTACTTGTATTTAAAATGGGCAGGGTGGGGGTGGGGGGGGGGGTTGATGAAGGGGAAAGTGAGAGAAGGAAGGCAAATTTTATGAAAATTATGGCTGGCAAAATAATTTGACATGTGTAATTAATGAAACCTGTAACATGGAACAATAAACAACCTCCAAATCCTTACACCCACCCCAGGTGACAGAAAAAATGTATACTCAGACGACTAAATTAAAAAAGTAGATTTTTTTTTAAAAAGTTCAATTTTGCAACATCAGTTTAATTTGTTTTGTGGTTCCATGATACAATTTTTTATTTCCAGAATATCAATGGTTCATTGATCACACTGGGCAACTTGATGTGTGGGATTGGTCTCATTATTGTTGGACCCAGCCCTTACCTCCCCTTTCTACCTAGGTGAGTCATCACTTTACATTAGTCATGTAGATCTAGTTGTGCATTGAAATCTAAAGCCTAGTTAAAAGATATCACTGTATCGTCACAACTTATTTTACGTGGTACTTTAAGGTTAAATTTAGTGAATTTGAATGTTTTGGATTGGGTTAAGTACAATACTACCTCCTTGATAAAAATAATTCAATATTATATGAAGATAAATGAAAACTAAATCAAAACATTCTCATAGAGGTTATAATTAACTTTGACTTGTAATATAATTAATAAGTCACCAAATATAAAATGTAATTAGGCAGACCATGATAATTGATATTTAAGTCAGCTCAGGTAATCAATTCATTATAGATTATAATTAACTTTGACTGGTAATATAACTAGCAAGTCACCAAATGAGATATGTATATAGAAACAATTCATATAATAGGCGAACAATGATATTCAAGTCAATTCAACAATGTTAATTTTAATACTTTGCAAGTATTAGACATGTTTGATAATAAAAATACAACTTCTCTTTACAGTGAATTGTGGGTAATTATCATAGGCCTTGTAATATTAGGAATGTTCTATGCCTTGGCTATTGTTCCTGCACTGAACTGTTTGCTGATTGGTGCAGTGTAAGTCATTGAGTACTTTCTTTGTTAATGTTTATTGCTAAATTATTTTTGTCTAGAGAAATAACTTATTTCTGAATTGCCTGCAGCCACTTAAATTGCTTATGATTTAGAGTTTTATCTTAGAATTTTAACTTTAGTTCATGTTACATAGTTTCAATATTAAAACATTTTTGATTAATGGAAAATGACATCTTTTAATTTTATCAAATGGGGGATAACTTACCATTAAATTTCATGTTCAATTCTAAAATATGAAATATTTACTAACCTGAAATTAAGCTATCATAAATAATTTAAAAAAAATGATTTAAAAGTGTTTTAAGAGGATAGTTATTAAAATAATACCTTATTCTACCATAGACCTGTTACACTCAGAATTCTTGAAATTGCAAAAAAAAATATGTAAGGGAATTAACTGTTGCTTAAACTTGTATCCACAGGGAAGTTGGTTTTGAAAACAATATTGACACATATGGTGTTGTTGTTGGTTTGTTTAATTCAATCTTTTGCCTTGGGTAAGTCTAGACTCACAGTTTGCTGTATATATTAATAAAACGATAAATTAGCCGAGCAAAATCTAAGTGCAGCACATAAAATAAGGGAGATAAAAAAAACGTATTTATGTTACAGTTCTTTCATTGGTCCCATGCTTGGTGGTGTTCTGATTGAGGAAATGGGCTTTCGTTACGGTGCTACGCTAATTAGTGGTATTTATTTTTTTTGTGGTGAGTAACTTGTCAGTCATGTAAGTGTCTTGTAGTGTCTTAGAACAAAGGCCTCTGACTATAACTCCTGACAACTTCACCTGCTGTTTTAAATTGATCCTTAAATAACCCTTCTTGTTAAGTTTTTGTTCATCACAAGAACTTGTTTTGAAATTTAAAATGAAAATAATTTAAAAAATTTTTGCAGATGGTTTGTTGCGGTGGATTTTTCCTGTGTAGACATTTCAAGGCGAGGTCATGCGGGACATTTATTTATGAAATGTTAGACACAGATGACGAATGTGTCAACAGCGACTACCTAACCATGTCTCAGGTATGATGTCCACTTAGGTTGGAGAGGATTAAAGTAGAGCAACATTTGGACAGTGGGACAGTGTTGTCGAATGGTAGAGCATACGACTGCAAACCCGAAAGTTTAAAGTTCGAATTCTGGTTCGAATCTGTAAATGTCACTAAGCCCACCTAGCTCTAATGGGTACCTGACTCATGTTAGTGAAAGTAAAGGCAGCTGGGCACAGAGCTGACTACACTATCCCTTCATATGCCAAGGTCACAGAAACAGGTGGGCTCTACTTCACCTGCCCATTGACCATCAGGTTTGAAATGGAACATTACTTTTTCATTGAGGACATGTCTTTCGTGCAGATCTATCAACAGTGAAGAATTTGGTGTATATTTTTACTCTATTTTCTAATCATAATTTATTAATCGTATGATACATTATTAAACTGAAAAATAATTGTAAATATTTAACTCATTTTACTGGTGATTTTATTTAGCAAGTTATTTATCTACAATACAATGTACATTTACAACAAACCGTACAAAAATTTCATACTCTTAAAAAAGTAAATGTCACAAAGATGCAAATTATATACTCAAACAAATTTATTGCACAAAACCCTCTACCCACTTTTTACCATACTGTCTGTTTGTGGCTGCATAATTTTTTTATAGGAGCATGTGTTACATATTGTTATTTAAATAAAAACAAATTTCAGGTAATATCATTTTTTTAAAAATACTTGTGACAAATGTTTTTATTTAAGAAAAATGTTGAAGAACCTACCACTACAACTACATTTTTTAATGTAAATAAAGTAACTCTCTCTTGTTATATGTTATACATTTTGTTGAAATAATACCTGAAGAGATGAACACATTTTATAATCAACACTTAATAATTTCAATTTTTTTATCTATTGAATTATTCAATCAACTACTTAAGAAATTATATTTTTCATTAAAAAAAATATATGACAAATATAAAATCAGTATTAAAATAAAATAAACCTGTAAATTGCATTTAGTTCCTATTGTAAACACAAATATAAGCCCTCAATATTTAAAGCTTAGCCAATTGTTTTTTTCTCCCTATCACATATTTTTTAATGACTCACACATTTATTTATAAACAATTGTAAAAAAATAAGGATTTGACAGTTTTTAATTTTAGTTTTTCTACCTTCATTTTGATTATATATTTTTTCTGTTAGAACTACTTTATGTCTAATTATCTAACTAAATTTCTCATGTTTATACAGTGGTTAAATTCCTGCCCTGTGTATTTGTAGATTATTTAATGTATGTATTTTTGTATAACATATACAACAAAAATGACCACTAAAACATGCTGAACTCTGCTGCAGCTACAATTGTTTACATTGTGTTAAATTTACCACATAATTTTAACATGTGCTCACAATTTTTACATTGATTTACAACAATTTACATGCTAGGAGTGAATTTTTACCATGATGTAAATTTATTTGAATAATGAAAACATGCATGATGTATAGAATGATGAGATCTCATATACCTGATTTTTAAATTAGTTGTTTGGAATGTGTGTATTTTTAAAAGAAGTTTTATAAATGATCAAAATGATTTCTAGTATTATTTGTTATAGTTGTTATTTTTTAAATTGGTACATTTGTAACAATAAAACTGTGTGTATGTGATGGTGGGGAGAAGAGGTGTGACTAGGAAGATGCTAAAAAGATGCAATTAAAAATTTAAAATGATAGCACATATGTTAATCTATCTATATATATAATTCTCTTCATGGGGACCATATGAGACACCACGCAGCTTGGCCATCCCTACCGGAAAAAGAAGATGTGATGTATTCTATAAAATGTATATTTATACAGTTGTTAAACATTAGTCCCATTTTATTATTCTCATACAAATATTTCAGATGTATATTATCCTTTTTGACGATTTCTAAAGAATGAAACTAAAATTTCAGATGCTAAGCTGTAGTGCATATTTTTTAATATGCTGACTAACAAGGAAAGCATATAAAAAAGACGTGTGTTAAAAAACCAACCAATATTAACCACTCTGTTGTTTGATTAACATTGTTTTGTTTTAATTATGTTGACTGTAATAAAACAATACAGCAAATGAAAACTTCATTTTGTATTTTTATAAGAATTAGTTTAAAAAAATCTAAATAAAAATGCTGCAAAATGTGTATTACATTGAAGGCTTGGAATATATCATTTTAAGGAAACAGTTGTGATTTGAATAATAAATTGTATAAAGATAAAATATTCATATACATCTTACATAGTTCTAAAGAGTTTAAAGGAATGTTTAGGCTAAATATGTCTATATTATTTCTACCTTTCTGAGAAGAGTGGGATGGCGTGGTTGAAGAAATAGCTTATGACTGTAAACTTATTTGGATTCCATGCTTTAGTCAGTAATCCACCAAGCTCTGATGGGTACAGTATCTGACTTAGGAAAGGAAAAGTGGCTGAGCACAGTGCTGACCACACCTTCCATTCATATGCAGAGGTCATGGCAGAGGCGTAGCTACCATTCCCGGCGCCTGGGGACAAACTTTCGATTTGCACCCCCTCAAACTTTCGATTTGCACCCCCCTCAAGCTTTCAATGAAAGTTTCATTTTTATTTTGGACCCATTTTAGCGCCCCCTGAGGTCGGCGCCAGGGGACATATGTTCCCCCCTCCCCCCACGCTACGCTACTGGGTCATGGTAACAGGCGAAGTTCATCTTCCCAATGGACCACCAGGCTCTGTATTTCAAAATGAACTTTAATTTTGTTTTACATCGTAGCGAAACATTAGCTTACCAACCAGATTTGAGATATTAGTATAGCCTTACTGCATTGAGCTAATGAACCGAATTTATTATTATAGTGTTAGTATTTTAATATTGAGTCTAGTTTAGTAAAATTAAGGGGTTAAAGATTAATTACTGCTATTTGATTATGCAGTTATAAGTAAGGGAAAAAAGGGACTAACATCCAATAGTTTTAAAGTGTACGCTGTTGGTATCGATACACCTAGAATCATAAAGACGTGTAGTCTGCTTGACCTGGGATCGGTATTGCACAAGCACGATGTAATGTTAAGTTTACAGTTTCAGCAAATAAAGAATTTCCTAATTCTACTCGTGTTGTGTCTTTAATGATTTGGATAACTAAAGAGTAGAGCTTTATACAGCAAAATTATTATGTAAGTTGTCATACATATCTGTATCTGTCATGAGTATTATTATTTGTTATTGTTGTAAATAACGAGCATATGAATTTCTATAATCTTACTATGATTTCTCTTGTATTTGGTTACAACATTCACGGTGGAAATGGAGTGGGAGATGGGGGAGTGGTGTTACGATACGTGGCGCAACATTTATTTTGAATACTTGAAAAACGTGTTAGTTTAGGTTAGCTTTATCTTTATTTATTTTATTTTGCGGAATACGATGAAAGGGACGTTATAGTGAAGGGAGGGGAAGGTGTAAGGTCTGACATTTTGTGAAGACATGTGACATGAGGCTGCTGTGGCATAAAATAATCTAAAATAGTGTGTCGTTATTCAAAGACTGGCCCAATCCATATAAAACAGTACAACAAATCGGTAAACAACCCTGAACATGATTTGATTAAATAAAAACGTCTTCGATTCTAGAAACATATCTACAGTCCAAGGGAAATAATAAGAATAAAAACAACTTAAATTATCTTAGTTGCTTCCCCTACATCATACATCTTCTAATATATAAAGCTCAACTCTGCATGTAACATATATGTTTGTCGTAGATACTTCGATGGATTTAAGTGTTAGATTATTAAAGTCCTTATGGTCTATATTTATGAGTTAACAAATTAATATTGAAAGTTTTGGGAAATAGTTTTCATTTATCAAAATGAAAGTAATAATTTTCGGCATGTTCATTAAACACAAGTTTTAAAAAATATCATCTTTTACAAAAATTCTAATTATGTCTTTATTTAGTCCTATAGCACTTACTTCCCTTTGATACATTAGGAAAGCACAATTACTTCCCTTTATAAAACCATTGCATTAGTGGAAAAGAATTTACTTTCTATTACTTTGATTTGATGTTGGGAAAAAAAAATAATTACATAATTAGCGGGGATTGATCAAGTGCAAACGTTGTAGGTATTTTACGGATAAGCTTGGAGTATTATAATTGTTCATTAAATTGAAACAGGCGCGTTCGTTTAAGTGAGTGCAAAAGACTATGAATAAGTTGGGGTACTATAGTCGTTTATTAAGCTAAAACAGGCGATTCCACCCCGGGCTAGACTGTGAGCACTTTGCGTTTATGTTCGCGTTAGTATTTTCTTTGTGTTTTGGATGGGTTTGCGTTAGTGGTTGCAGTTTGATTTGGTTCGTGTTTGTTCTTTCTTTTTTCGTTTTTGTTTGTGTTTTTTTCTTTGGGTTTGTATTTGTGTTTTTGGTTGGTTTTGCGTTTGGATTTGGTTTGTTTTCGTTTTTTTTGTGTGTTGATATTGGTGTTTGTGGTTGGGTTTGTTGTTAGGTTTTTGTTTTCGTTTGCTTTTTTGTTTGTTTTTTCTTTGTGTTTGTATTGGTGTTTGTGGTTGTGGTTGTGTTTGTTGTTAGGTTTATGTTTTCGTTTGTATTTGTAATTGTGTTAGCGTTATGTTTGCGTTTTGTTGTTTTGGTTGGTTGTGGTTTGGGTGGGCAATGCCGGGTTTATGATGATTACTAAACACACAGGTAATGGTCTTTAACAGGAAGGGTTTTCACAGAAGCCAGAGCAGGGCCTGGCCGGGACGGCTAGTTTATTTATATTACTTGGAAGTGTAACAATGCATACTTAACTTGTAATGCATTCTAGATCTAGAAACGAATTAGATTCTTGATCTAAACCATAATGAGCCAAGATGTTACAAGTGTTTTGGTTTTTCCATCTCCACGAATTGGTGGAAAAATAAAATTACGTTAAACATGGTCAACCTGCGTTTTGTTATGGAATTATTTATTTGTCGTGTCATGAATGTCGTCTGCTATTTTTGACAATCCGTACTGCAAGTCATTGCCAGGTTAATATTTTGAATGGAAATTCTCAGCAAAGTCTAGACCTATGGCCCAATATAGATCTAGGATATTGCTAGATGGTAGAGCAATACTAAGTGAATATTGAATAGATCTAGATATAATTATAATCAGTACCCAATTCATTAAATGGGAACTAGAGCAGAGTTTCTTCCAGGTATCTCTTTTACCGCCCCCCCCCCCCCCCCGAACGGAATGAAATTTATATAATTTATATAGAAAATATATTTTTTTAACAGTGTCCGCCCCCCCCCCCCCCCGAAGAAAGTTTACCGCCCCCCCCCCCCTCCGAAAATTTCAAGTGCCCCCCGGAGAAAAAAGTCTGGAAGAAACACTGAACTAGAGATCTAGATCTAGGATCTCTACTATTCTCTACTCAGGCTGAGATTAAATTAAAACACTGACAGGTAAGCCTAGATTAAAAAAAAATTACATTGATATGAAACTTGTAGATCTTATTCTAGAATCTAGATTTAGATCTAGTAGGAATATATTTTGTTCTTTGCTTTTTAAAAAGATTAAAGCTTATGATTTTTAACAGTTGTAACTTAAGTTATACATTTTATAAAATTTATATAGATATAGATCTAGATCTATTATTAGTCCACACGATCTTTATAGATTTACATGAGAGTCTATATTTATTCTAAAAATCTATATAAAAATATTGAATGTAGATCTAAATCTAAATGTAAATAAAATATAATGTGGTGTGTCATTTGCTCCCCTAGTAGTCACATATTGTTGTTGGTACTCCAAGCCATTGTCACACTACCAACTCCTACTCATTTATTGCCACGTCATTTAGCCCTAGTCACATATTGTCACATTTACCCCTAGTCACTCATTATTACATTTACCCATAGTCATATGTTGTGACTTTTACCCTAAGTCACATATTAATGCAATTCATAAATTGTCACATTTACTTCTAATCACATATTGCCACATTCACTGAAGTGCAAGTCACATATTGTCACAAATACCCCTAGTGACACATTTTTCACACACCTACAAATTTCACACATTTTGCCTGTAGTCACATTAGTTTAAATAAATAATGAATATTTTTTTCCTGCCTCTCGTACAATTTATTACACCCTCTTAAATTGTCACACAGTGTCACAAAATTTGAACTGCACCACTTCTACCACATTACTACTAAAGATCATCAACTAATATTATCACCATTATAGGACTAAACTGAAATCCACCTAACAATAACAACGCATATATTATCTTAATTTGAGATAAGAAATGTGAAGGTAGTATTGTAGGTTTTGGAGGCATTGAGATACAATTTTTCCATCACTACAGTTGTTTTATTATGGAAGATGTAGAAAGTCAGGATGAGGAAACACATTTACTAATCCCACCAAAAGATGTACCAAATGGTGAGTTACTTGAGACTAAGAAGATTTGTCTTTTACTTACTTTACAATACTGTATTTTGAATATTTTAAAAGTAAAAAACTAATTTAATTTGGATTATTAATTTTGGTATTTATTTCAATAGTTTACAGAGGCGTAGTGGCCCCTCCCGACGCCGGGGACAAACTTTCAATTTATTTATTTTATATATATTTTTACATGTATAATTCAAAACTTCAGGTAAAATGAGCTTTTAATTTTTTTTCAACCCATTTTGACACGCCCTCCCCCCTTATCGCTACGCCTCTGGTTGTATAGTATGCATACTAGTATAATAGTAGTAAATGTAATGATATAGCCTGTCATCCAGCTAAGAAATAGACAATTGACAGTAGCTTTCAAGGCAACCTGATAGAGATTATTACTAAGATCATTACTAACGGCCCCTATTCAGCTTCCCTTATTTAGTATTAAGTGATTCTTATGAGAATCTAACTAATTCATAAACACAGTGTGTGTTAAGTATGAATACCTGAAACAGGAAGTAATTTTAAATCAGTACCTATGGTTGAGGTAGATTATGAATACACAACGGAGATAGAAGCCATCAGCGTGTAGCCATCTTTATTCGTTAACCGGAAGAGGAACAATGAATAGATAAATACAAGGGACATCACTCAATAACAACATTATAAATATAACTAATACAAGAAGAGTGAGTTCCCCTGACCTCACAAATCCCAATATGTTACATCCCTTTACCCTTAGTAAACACAACACATCTCTCAATAGAACAATTGACAGTATCCTAAAATCACCAATTATATTGTAACATGAACACTATGGTAGATTACATCCTTACAAACAATGCACAATATGTTACAACATAATTAAAATACAAAACAATGATGTCAAAGTCCTTTTGACCTTTAAAATCATAGGTCTAACTTATTTGGGACTTTGATTGTCCTGTTTGACCTTCTCAGTGGCTTTTGATTTGGTGACTCAATATTCTGACCATTTGGATTCTCTATCTCAGGAGGTCTAGGATTTAAATCATTAACTCCAGAATTTACATTTTCTGACTCCAGACTACTTGGTTCACTCATATCAACAGAACTTGGTTGTGGAACAAACTGAGTTGGTGTGAACTGATCAGATTTGGTGGGATTGATAGATTCACACTTATTATCTGCACAAGTTATTTTAACTGGTCTGCATGTCTACGGACAATAAGTCCATCATTTGTTTTTACTTTATAAGACACAGGTCCTGTACATTGAACAATTTGACCTGGTATCCATTTTTCCTTTCTCCCATAATTTCTTAGATACACATTCCCATTAACACCAAATTCTCTTTCAATGGATGTTTGTCATGATTTAATGGAACTATTTTTGAATTGGCATCTGAAAGTATTATGCTGTTATTCAGATCCTTAACTGACATAGATTTCTTTGATTGATCAATTTTCTCAGGTAATCTGATAGTGCTTTTTGGTAACCAAAAATACTGTTTAAAAGTAATATCCTGGACCATATCAATTTGCAACTGTGATCCAGTATTTGAAGTGGGTGTATTAAATGGCAAACATCTTTTTTTTCTTTTAATGTTACCCTTTTAGTTTCTGTAAGTGCTAATGATGTTAGCAAAGTTGTTTGATGATCACATTCCTTCTTACTAATGTATTCTCTTTAAAACATTTGAAATTGCCATATCACCATAATCATTTATTAAGTTACAAATACTTTGTTTAGGCAACTCTGACTGATAATGGACTGCATCTTCTCCATCTTTTATATTATCTTCACAAAGGTTTTTATTTCTTATTTTACATGGCCTTAAGTCATCATTCATAGACTCTTCAGGCCAACCATTCTTACAGTACTCATATACTTTTATTAAGCACTCATCTTTTTGTGTTTCTCTTTTAATATCATTCACATCTATATTGGGGTTATCCATGATAGTGAAGAGAACAAATACATCTTCTGGTACATATCTAAGGCTTTGGTTTTTTAAAGGTAATCTACTAAGACTATCTGCACTATTCTCAGATCCAGGTTTGTATTTCAATTCATAATTGTATGCAGTTAGTGTGATAGCCCATCTTTGAATTCTTGGTGAGGCATGCTCAGGTAGGGGTTTGTTTTCTCCAAATAAACCTAGCAATGGTTTATGATCTGTAAAGATGGTGAACTTCCTACCAAACAGAAACTTATGAAATTTCTTAACACCAAAAATGATGCATAAGCCTTCCCTATCTAACTGAGAATAATTTTTCTCAGCCTGGTTCAAAGATCTACTGGCAAAAGCAATGGGTCTGTCACCCTTCTCATCCATGTGGGACAAGACTGCTCCTACACCATCTGGTGAAGCATCACATGTTAATATAAGTCTTTTCCCTGGGTCATAGTGAGTTAGTAAGGTGTCAGAAGACAAAGCCTCTTTTGCTGTATTAAAAGCAGTATCTTGTTGTTTACCCCAGTGCCAAGTTGCATTTTTCTGTAGCAGCTTGTACAGTGGTGATAGTTTACCAGACAGATTCCCTATGAACTTTGCATAGTAATTTATCAAGCCCAAAAAAGCTCTTAGTTGTTGGGTATTTTCAGGTTTGGGTGCTTCTTTAATGGCTTTTGTTTTCTCAGGTTGAGGTCTGATGCCTTGCTTGCTTATTATATAACCAAGAAAACTAATTTCTGTCAGCATGAATTGACATTTATCTTTGTTTATCTTTAAACCTTTTTCACCAACAATTTTCAATACTTTATCAAGTGTTTTAAGATGTTCAGTGTCATTCTTACCAGTTATGTACACATTGTCAAAGTACACACAAACATTTGGAATATCCTTAAAAATACTGTCCATGACAGCCTGGAAAATTCCAGGGCTGGATGATATACCAAAACATAGTCTTTCATATTGGTAGAGTCCTTTATGTGTGTTTATTGTCGTATAGACTCTTGAATCTGGATGCAGTTCTAGTTGAGTGTAAGCATGACTAAAGTCTAATTCAGTGAATTTGTCTCCTCCTGCCAAATTCAAAGAAATTTCCTCAATGTTAGGAATAGGGTACCTATTTAGCTATATTTGCTTATTCAGTGTAGTTTTATAGTCTCCACAAATTCTTATAGAACCATCCTTCTTTAACACTGGCACAATGGGCGTTGCCCAATCGGAATAGTCTACCTTCTTTATGATGCAATTAGATTCCAATCTACTTAGCTCATTTTCAATTTTATTCCTCATTGCATAAGGTGGAATTCTAGCTTTGCAGTATCTTGGATTTGTGTCGTTAATGCTTATCTTCACCGTTCTATCATTTAGTAAACCTGAATTGCCAAAAACACTTTTATTTTCAGATATAACTTTATCTATTGAAGTAAGACTAGATTCTCTTGTATTGTTCAATGAACATATACTCTCCCAATTTAACTTAAGATTACTTAACCAGTTCCTACCTAGTAATGGTGGTCCATTTCCTTCAACCACAAGAAGAGGAAGTTTAACACTTTGACCATTATAACTTACATGAACCATACACTCTCCTATCACCGGAACATTGTCACCAGTGTATGTTGTTAGACACTTGTGACATGGTTGTAGAGGCACTGATCCTCCTGTGACAGCGTCAAAGTCCTTCTTTGTGATGACTGTTAGAGATGCTCCAGTGTCAAGTTGGAAGCTGGTGCTCTTACCGTTGATATAAACTGGTACATTGATGGGAGCATGACTTATTGATTTCACAGAGAACAGGTTGAAATCCGGCTGCGAATCAGTTTGAGAATTTTCACAGGTAGAGTGGTTCATTGGTTGGGTTAGGTAGTCTTGGTGAGAGTTAACATAGTACTGCCTATGGTTGCGGTACTGTCTTGACTGGCTAGATTTAGCAACAGACGAAGACTTTGCAAAGCAGGCCTTGGCAATGTGACCTTGCTTACTGCACTTATAACAAGTTGCAGACTTGAACTTGCACCGATGAGATGCATGGGGACCTTTGCATCGATGACATTTTTGATAATTATTACTAGATTTAGATCTAGGATTTGAACGTGCAGGCTGTTTAGCATAAGTTGGAATGCTCTGATGGGGTTGGTGTTTATTGACTAACCTGCTGTTTACTGCATGGATCTCTGAAGGTGCTAAAGATCTCGCCGCATCAGATGACTGCTGGAATGAAGTTGCAAGTTGTATTGCTTTTTCTAATGTTAGATCTGACTCGAGCAGCAACTTTCTTTGAACATCAGGGCTGTTTACACCTGTCACAAACTTTTCACATAGTTTGTCAGACAGCGTATCGCCGAATTAACAAAATTCACTTAAATGACGTAAAGCAGCAACATATTCTGATATTGACTCGTTTGGTTGACGAGTCCTACCGTCAAATCTAGCTCGACATAGAAACTTTGATGGGGTAGGCGCATGGTGGTCTGTTAGCAATTTGCTCAGCTCGTTAAAGCTCTTGGTAGTTAGACTAGCTGGTGCGCATAAGTCTTTTAGTAGCCTAAATTGTTGAGGCCCTATGACTGTTAACAAAACAGCTCTCTTTTTGGCTTCTATCGTCACGTTGTTTGCTTCAAGGTAAAAGCTTAACCTATCTAGATAATCCTGAATGATTTCATCATTCGAATCAAATTCTTTTATTTGGCCATACAGCGCCATTATTCTAGAAATACTTAGCTAATATGCTCTAGCAAACCTCTTTTTTGAATAATTAGGTGCTCTTTCTAGTGGATTATCCCATCCTCGTCGCCAGTTGAGGTAGATTAGGAATACACAACGGAGATAGAAGCCATCAGCGTGTAGCCATCTTTATTCGTTAACCGGAAGAGGAACAATGAATAGATAAATACAAGGGACATCACTCAATAACAACATTATAAATATAACTAATACAAGAAGAGTGAGTTCCCCTGACCTCACACATCCCAATATGTTACAATGGTGCTAAGGTGAATGATAATGTAAGCAAAGATGTATTTATGATACTATTACTAAAATAATAAACCGGGAGTGATCTCCCCTAAACTTTCTCGAATATTCTTATATAACACTACCTGGGATGGCAACTTGGAATAAAGACATGATTTTTGTTGACTTAAACTTTTAAAAATAGAATAAAATCTAGTAGAAAAAAGAATTGCACACCAAAACAAAATGTGCATAATAGTGCGCAATATTATTAGTACTTTATAAATTTACATGCATTTTTTGAGAAATCAGAAATAGCGTAAATTAATTCTTCCGGTCAACGGAAATTACTCAAAATTTGAAAGAAGGTAGAGAATTAGATCTTTTACTTACTCGTGAAATTTCATTTATCTATCTGAAATAGTACTCAAGTTATAGGCTTTTGAAAAATTCAAAGTAGAAAAAGTATCACTTCCGGTTATCGGAAATCGCTCAAAAGTTGATACGGATCTACGATTTTGATAAAATACTTATATATGAAATTTCATTAACCTAGCTGTAACGGTACTCAAGTTATCGTGTTTACACACACACAGACAGACACACAGATATACGGACAAGATTGCAAAATTATGTTTTTCCGTAACAGTGTGGTGTAAAACGTCGAGATTTGTAAAAAATCTCGATTTTTTTTGCATGACAACAAGACTTTTTCTATACTTTGTATATTCGAGAAAGTAAAAAAGCTTACTGGTAATCATAGTTTTTTACAAACAAAGGCAAAAAACAAAAATGTTCAATAATCAGATCTATAATAAGTTTTTAAAAAGTAATTTATATAGTCAAGATTTATGTAGTCAGGATAAGTAAAATTTAAAAAAAAAATGTGATGCTAATATTTAAAATAGCCTACATTTTTTAAAAACGAAACAAAATTAAGCCTTTTGTTTTTACTGTCACAAATTTTTAAAATACCAAAACATTTGTTAAAGTTTGAACCTCACGAAAAAAAAAAAATCTTGTGAACAAAGTAAGTCCTTAGGGCGTAGTGAGTTTAATTTATATGCAAAGGTAACTGTCTTCTTTTTCAATATTATACATGAGCAGTGAATGATCAGGGGCCTGTCAACTGTAAGCTTTATTTTATATGAAGGCACTTTTACAAGAAAACATCAGAAGTGTGTATGATACATTATATAAAAGCTTGAATAAAATATTCTCCACAGGACTGTAATTTTAATTTACCATTTTAAGTGTTTTTATTTGTAGGCCTGTTACTTTAATATTTCATTCTTAATTTTTCCATTTATGTTTTTTATTTACTGTTATGTATACGAAATTTTTTAATTTTTATTTTATATTTCTTTTATAAAATGTTTATTTTTAAAAGCTTAATTCATTATTTATATTACTAGATCTAAGTGCTTTACACGTTACTTAACCTCACTGCAAAAATATAAAAATTTAAATATGTAAAATTTTAACTGTCCATTATGACAACTACAAAAACTAGAATAATTACATTAACTTATTGAAATCTTATGTTTTTGATATTGTTAATGTTAAGATTTTTTTTTGTTTTAGGCCATCAAAATAATGGAACAGTCTCCCACAGACAGGTGTCCGTTACTGATGGACCTGTCAATCTCACATACACTTCCTCTGTTGACTTGACTACCTCCTCAAACAAAAGTCTGGAGCAGAAATTTAGACTCTTCAGGCTACCCTACAAAAAAAAGATGATAGTGGGCCTCTTGATTTTGTCCATGTTTGCCAGTGGGTGTGGCTTCTCTTTGCTGGCACCATTTTTTCCTCAAGAGGTAATGTATTGGTCAGTTTTGTTAATGGGCAGAGGGCAATGAATTAGCCAGATTTGTTAATGGGCAGAGGTTAATGTATTGGTCAGTTTTGTTAATGGGCAGAGGCTAATGGTTGTTCAGTTTTGTTATGGGCAGAGGGTAATAGATTGGTCAGTTTTGTAAATGTAAAGGGGGTCGAGGGTAATGGGTAGGTCAGTTTTGTTTATGGGCAGAGTGTAAGGGATTGGTCAGTTTTGTTAATGTAGAGAGAAGTTAGGATATAGCAGAGCTATACACCTTTTCTACTAGTATAACAAACATAATTGCATGTGAAACATGTATTCATTAAGCTTTTGTTTATTTTTTTAAAGAGTTAGTTACAGTTACAGATAAGGACATGAATCTACATGCACAGTCTGTGTGATGATAGTTATATTGTTTTAATCGGAGCAGAATTCACATAACTCTGTGGCTAGAATGCCTATGTACAGTGGGGAAAGAATGTCTAGTCATTGACTGGGTAGAATGTCTATTTACAATCTGGGCAGAATTTTACATTATGCTACACTTATAATGACTGTTTGAAATAAATACATTTAAACTGGTCATGTTCAACCACTAGTACAAATATGCAGATAGGAATAAATGCATGCATTGATCTGTTGTTTACAAAATCCTTTTCACTCCATTCCAGGCAGAAAAGAAAGGTGTTTCTAACACAGTCACAGGTTTCATCTTCAGTTCATTTGAGCTCATGATTTTCATTTCATCTCCATTCTTTGGTAACTATGTAAGTGATTACATGATCTTTATTTCTTCTCCATTCTTTGGTAACTATGTAAGTGGTAAGAATTTGTATTAATGTATCTAAAAGAAAAATAAAACAAAAACATTACTTTTGTTGATAAAAAAAAAGATTTTTGTTCCCTTCCTTTTCATAATTAAAAGTCCTTAAGGTAAATGGAGCTGGGTTACTTTGAACTAAGCTCATAAAGGGATTGTGTGGTTTTGATAAGGGTGTAAGTGTATTGACTTATGTTATTATTTTGATAAGAGTGTTAGCTTATTGACTTACGCTGTTTTGATAAGTGCTTGGAAGGGAGGGGAGAGGGGGGGGGGGTTTGAAATGTCCATGGATACTTGAAAGAAAATTAATGTATGGTTTATTGTCTGTACTTTCGTAGAAGACATGGTCTTTCAATTATTTTCATTTAATTATACTGGCTTCTATTAGTGTACCCAAATTGCTAAATATCTAAATTAATATATACCTGAATATACCTGAATTACTAATTAAAACCATCATCCTCCTAGCTGACCTGACATGGACAACTATATTAAATTAATTATTCTGTCTTCATACAGCTGACCAGGATTGGACCCAAGTTTATGCTAGTGTCTGGCCAGTTGGTTGCTGGAAGCTGCTCCATTTTGTTTGGGTTAGTTCCTTTCTTTTAAAGATATTTTTTTAAAAGAGTTGTAGGCCCTACAGTTTAGCAACTTGTCAGTTCCATATGCCTTTTAAAAAAATTCTATAAATTTGTATATGTGTATTTTTTTTCTACATAAGAAACCTGTTCAATTTCTATTGTTAGGTCTCTTAAAAATAATATATACTTTACTTTTTTACAGTCTGTAAGTAAGTTATAGTTGTATCATATTATATGTATCATATAAATGGGTTTCTGACATTATATGGAGGAAGCAAATATCATTGACATAAGAAATAATTCCACCCCTCCTCCAAAACAAATTCTTTATATTTCAGAACAAAACTGATTAACTGTTTTACATATAGATCTAAAGTTGATAACATTCTTTACATCGTATACATACTGTAAAACCTTCAGTTCTTGATTCTCTAAATAATTCATAAATATATTTTTTCTACTCCATTCTAGCACCTTAGACCGATGTCCACCTGGATTACCTTTCATCGTCGTTTGTTTTGCTTGTCGTTGTGTCGAGGCTCTGGGCGCGTCAGCTTTTATGGCATCGGGTTTTACAATCATCTCCTATGAGTTCCCTCAAAATGTTGCCACTGTTTTTGTGAGTTAAACACTGCAAATCTTTAATACCACGTTTACACTTGCGACATGTATACAATACAAGTCTAGAAAAAAGAACTTCACTATAGGGCCTAAGATAAAAGGGGAGCCTACTCACTCATTGCTGAGTTTTTTTTTCTAGACATGAATAGTATACATGTCGCGAGTGTAAACGCGGTATTAGATGTTGTTTAGTTACTTTACTTTCTAAGATGTTATTTAGTTTTTAAATAATAAGCCAACTACTTTTAAGCCCATCAATTTTTGACAAAGGAAAGACATGCAGACTGTAAATGCTGGTGTTTTAAAATAATTTTTAAAAATATATTTTTAAATTTATAATTTTAAAGATTTTAAAATTTTTAAAAAATCTTTACATTCAGTCAATTATAAATAAGGGACAGTTATTTTATTTATTGTAAACTGAAAAATATTCTTAGCTATCAAAATATGAATTTATAAAGACTTGAAAACCTGACAGTTGAAATAAAGTTAATCTGTTTCTGTCGCTTATCCTGGGAGTGTGGTAAATGTTTGCTATTATTTATGTTTTTCTAAACATGACCAATACAAATCTTTGAATACAGATATATTTGAATACCTTCTATTGCCATAATTGATGTATACAGTATACTTTCAATAGCTTAAAATATCATTGTTAGCTTTGGTTTACATTGCAGGCATTGCTTGAAATGGCTGATGGGATAGGTCTCATGACAGGCCCTGCTCTGGGAGGTTTTTTATACCAGGTAGGGGAGATAAAAAATGTGCTGGTAGTGTTTAATTCAATGTATACAAAAGGGAGGTAGTTTTGACAACTATTAACCTCTCTAAGTGTAATAACATTGTATTTACCATAACATTGTATAAAAACAATATATAAGAAGTGAAAAGAAACACAGATATATTACCAGGAAAAATAAAGGCCAGTAAAACAAAATCCTTAATCTATTCAGTCAAATTATTGGTCAGTATGCTTACAGCTATTTACCAAAATGAATTTAGCTTTAGGACTAATGACCCAAAAGATTTACTACCAAAAGAGCTAATTTCCTGAAAGGTCAAAAGCAGATTCCTCAAGAAATATTTACAAATTGCACCTGACATGATAGTTTCACTTTTCCTGTTTTGTGTCACATTACTACCTAGTGACATCACCACCTATTGTTTAACACTATAAATATATCTATTACGAATGCTATTCTGACAGCTGCAGCATTAGTGAACGCCCCGGGTTCGTTTTAGGATGGCTACTGACAGAAGTCAACTACTAATGAGTACACAACAACTCAACCTGGGCTCGTTAATGAAATCTAGGGGAATAGCACGATGAACTGAAATGACTCACAACGACTTTAAACTGTCAACAACTGTTTAATATGTGTACAAGAATAAAAATGACCCAGGGTCTATACAAAATGGTACAGACTCTAAGAGTACAAAAAATAAACTCAAAACTCTAACTTCCAGTTAATGAAAAATCACTAGGTATCACAGATGTGGCATTGGATAATAAACACAGCTAAAGGAATATTATTGAAAACACTGAATGGCAGTAGTAACTCCAATAATATTAATAGGGGACAAATTGCCGCTACAAACTATGTAACACAAAATGGCGTCACATACATGGCACACACTCTCGAAGTGTATCTTAGAAGACTGCCTAGAGTCTTTTCGTGCACGGGTTTTTAAATTAGTTCAGTACCAGGTGAGGTCACTCCAAAGTCATAAGACTATTGATCGAGGATCTACCAAGGTTCGAAAAAACCAATTAAATTTTATTGGAAAAATACTGGTGACTGTGCCACAATCCTCTCAAGGTCGATTACATAAACCAAAAAACTAAATTATATAAAAAAAATAAGACCTAAGTAGGTCACATATCAAACATCTCAAAATATTTTGGCTTACAAATTTATTTAATTTGAATGATTTAAACCACAAGAACAGCATCATTCTATTAAAAAAAGTGTAACTTAAAAGGCATTCTGGAATATCTAATTTTCTATTTTAAACACTTCTTTTAGGTAGGAGGGTATGGGTTGCCTTTCTTTGTTGTTGGAACTCTTAATATACTCACAGGGATTGGTACAGTCATGTTTTTTCCTAAACCACAAGGTAACACTCTTTAAGATATATATTTTTTATTTATTAGGTGAATAGATAAGCATATTTTTTTTAAATCTGTAATTATTATTATAGTCACAGGGATTAGAATATTCAGTTTCTTCCTAAACCACAACAGGAAGTTTTAATCAGGATATTTTGTTTCATCATTTTTATTCTTCATTCATTTCATTAAATTTTGAGATATTTCAGTGTGTTGGGTACTGTATTGGGTATAATGAGTCTTATAGTAAGGTAATTAGCAAGCATTGTAGAGAAGCTCTGCCTGTCTTTTGATATGTGTACTTCTTAAAAAAAAAAAAAAATTCTCAGCCATAACACCATTGATAACGTTGTCTTTCAACATTTATCACATTTATATTTAAGTATTGTATTACATAAAAAACTATCTTTGCTTACAACATTCATGCATGTGATGTTCTTTTCTTAACATCAAGACCTGTTGTAGCTTTACATTGTGACTCTCTTTCAGAACTGGAGAAAGAAAGAAAAACAAGTTTCCTGTCCTTGTTAAAGAGTCCAATGGTTTGGTTCACTGGACAGAGCATCATGATGTGTTCTCTGGGCATTTTTTTCCTTGACCCCACACTGGCCAAACACTTGGAGCAGGTGATTTAATTGTTTTACTTCTTTAATCTGACTGGTCATTACCATAATGGATAAAAAAAAACAGGATCAAAATGGTAATAATAAATCATTACTGTTCTGTTAAAATTGTTTTCTTGAAGTTAAAGAAGGGTAAAAAATTAAAAAAAAAAAAAAATTGTATTAGTAGGTATATTTAATATATAGATTTTCATCATGTAATTGTGACACATATCACAATTATCACTATTAGAGGTCAATTCTTGTGTTTGCTGGCCTTGCACAGTATTGTCCCTTTGTTGGATGACAATATAATTTCTCTTAAAGTACTTTAAGATCTTTAGCAATTTAATTTAATATTTGTATCTTTCTGCTTAATAAAATAAAATAATAAAAACTTCATGAAAAAAAAACATACATTTAACAATTCTTTTTTCTTTTATTACAGTTTGATTTATCAACAGGTATTATTGGGCTAATATTTTTTATAGCTCCATGTCTGTATGCAGTTACCTCACCAATATGGGGATATATCAGTGATTCTAAGGTATGATCTGTTTTGTGCAGTACTTTGATTAAAAAGACAGTTTATGATTGATTTTTACTAGAAAGCTTTTAGTGAGTCACATAGAAAGTTTATTTAGGTTTTCACACTTTCCGTTTTTAAAAGCATAAAAATAATGTTAAACTTACGCTCTTATCCAATTTACTTTGCTATTATGGACCTACTACACATAATTAAATGTGAGTGTAGTAGTTGAATTTCACATCAGTTCCATGGTATCACTGATTTTACCCAACTTTAATGGGGTTCCCAGAATTATACAGCAACCAGAAATCTGCGCAAACGGAAAAGTGTGGAAATTCAAACTAATTATAATTAAACACTTTAATTTTGTCCTATTTCATGGAAATAGTTTTATTATGCTACAATGTACATGTGATAATACTTGGTTAATGTCTTTAAATGCTCGATTTAAGAAAAACAAAATGTGTGTGTGCTGTTTTTGTTTGCGCAGTTTTCTTTTGAGCACCTTTCATATTACCCTCTAATGAATGCTTGTATTGAATTGGGGATGGGGGAGGGGGAAAAAGGGGAAAGAGAGAGAGAGGGAGACAAAATTTTTTGTCTGTTGTAATTATTGAAACAACAATTGTAACATAAAACAATAAACAAGCCCCAAATCCTCTCTCCTACCCCAGGGGATAGAAAAATTTTAACTCTCAGACTTCTACAAATCAAAAGGTACATGGCTTTTTTTAAATTTAAATTTTGCAACTTAAAAGTTTAATTTATTATGTGGTTCCATGATACAATTTTTTATTTCCAGAATATCAATGGTTCATTGATCACACTGGGTAACCTGATGTGTGGGATTGGTCTCATTATTGTTGGACCCAGCCCTTACCTCCCCTTTCTACCTAGGTGGGTTATCACATTAGACTGTAGATCTAGGTGTACATTGAAATCTAAAGCCTAGTTAAAAGAAATCATTGTAACGCAACACCTTATTTTATGTGGTACTTTAAAGTTAAGTTGAGGGGTGTAAATTTGAATGATTGGATTGGGTTAAGTATCATCCTACTTCCTTGATAAAAATTATTCAATATTATATGAAAATAAATGAAAATTAAGTCAAAACATTTTCATAGAAATTTTAATTGACTTTGACCAGTAATATAATTAATAAGTCACCAAATATAAAATGTAACTAGGCAGACAATAATATTTAAGTCAATGCAGCTAGTCAATTCAATATAGATTATAATTAACTTTGACTGGTAATATAACTAGCAAGTCACCAAATGAGATATGTATATAAAAACAATTCATATACCAGAGACACAATGATATTCAAGACAATTTAACAGTGTTAATTTTAATATCATAATTCTTTGTTGCAAATTTATTGGGCATGTTTAATAAAAAAAAACACAACTTCTCTTTACAGTGAATTGTGGGTAATTATCATAGGCCTTGTAATATTAGGAATGTTCTATGCCGTGGCTATTGTTCCTGCATTGAACTGTTTGCTAATTGGTGCAGTGTAAGTCATTCAGTACTCTTCATTAATGCTCATCGCTAAGTTATTTTTGTTATGAAAATCAACTCATTTCTGAATTACATGCCAGCCGGCTATATGCTCTAGAATTTTATCTTAGAATTTAAATTTTAGTTCATGTTACATAATTTTGATATTAAAACATTTTTGATTCATAAAAAATGACTTCTTTAATTTTAACAAATGGGAGATAACTTTATCACCAATTTTGTGTTCAATTCTAAAATTTGAAATATTTGCTAACCTGAAAATAAAGCTATCATAAATAAAATTTTTTTAATTAATTTAAAAGTGTTTTAAGAGGAAAGTAATAAAAATAATACATTTTTCTATCATAGACCTGTTAAACTCAGAATTCTTGAAAATGCAAAAAAAATATGTAAGGGAATTAACGCTTGCTTAAATTTGAATCCTCAGGGAAGTTGGTTTTGAAAACAATATTGACACATATGGTGTTGTTGTTGGTTTATTAAATTCAATCTTTTGCCTTGGGTAAGTCTAGACTCACGGCTTGCTGTACATATTAGTAAAATGATACATTTGCTGAGCAAAATTTAATGACAGCACACAAAATAAATAAAATGGTTTTTTCTCCCTATTTTATTTATTTTACAGTTCTTTCATTGGTCCCATGCTTGGTGGTTTTCTGATTGAGGAAATGGGCTTTCGATATGGTGCTACGCTAATTAGTGGTATTTATTTTTTTGTGGTGAGTAACTTGTCAGTCATGTAAGTGTCTTGTAGTGACTTAGAACAAAGGCCTCTGACAAAATCTCCTGACACCTTCACCCAATGTTTTAAATTGGTCTTAATAACCCTTACATAAAGTTATTTGATCATCGCAAGAACTTGTTTTGAAATTTTAAAATAAAAATAATTTATAAAAATCTTTGGTAGATGATTTGTTGCGGTGGATTTTTCCTGTGTCGACATTTCAAGGCGAGGTCATGTGGGACATTTATTTATGAAATGTTGAACACAGATGACGAATGTGTCAACAGCGACTACCTAACCGTGTCTCAGGTATGATGTCCCCTTACGTTGGAGGGGATTAAAGTAGAGCAGCATTTGGGCAGTGGGACAGTGTTGTTGAATGGTAGAGCATACGACTGCAAACCCAAAAGTGTCAAGTTCGAATTCCGGTTCAAGTTTGTAAATGTCTCTGAGTCCACCTAGCTCTAATAGGTACCTGACTCATGTTAGGGAAAGTAAAGGCAGCTGGGAATAGAGCTGACTACACTATCCCTTCATATGCCGAGATCACAGAAATGGGTGAGCCCTACTTCACCTGCCCCACGGACCATCAGATTTGAAAGGGAACTTTACTTTTTACTTTCTCGTATATACGAAGTATAGAGAAAGTCTTGTAATCGTGGGAAAAAAAATCGAGATTTTTACAAATCTCGACGGAAAAACATAATTTTGCAATCTTGTCCGTATGTCTGTGTGTCTGTCTGTGTGTCTGTCTGTGTGTGTGTCTGTCTGTCTGTCTGTCTGTCTGTGTGTCCGTGTGTAAACACGATAACTTGAGTACCGTTACAGCTAGGTTGATGAAATTTCATATATAAGTATTTTATCAAAATCGTAGATCCGTATCAACCGGAAGTGGTACTTTTTCTACTTTAAATTTTTCAAAAGCCTATAACTTGAGTACTATTTCAGATAGATAAATGAAATTTGATATGTGAGTAAAAGATCGAATTCTCTACCTTCTGTCAAATTTTGAGTAATTTCCGTTCATCGGAAGTACTTATTTACGCTATTTCCGATTTCTCAAAAAACGCATGTAAATTTATAAAGTACTAATAATATTGCGCACTATTATGCACATCTTTATTTAGCGTTCACTTGGTGTGCATTTCTTTTTTCTACGAGATTATATTCTATTTTAAAAGTTTGAGTATTTAAAATGGATTAAAAATCATGTCTAGAAGTCTATATCCCGAGTTGCCATCCCCCGTAGTGTTATATTAGAATATTCGAGAAAGTTTAGGGGAGATCACTCCCAGTTTATTTACACTGAGGACATTATTTGTGCAGATCTCTCATCATTGAAGGGTTTGGAGTATATGATGTAGAGACTGACAGTGTCTGCTCAGTGGAAACAGAAACATCTTTTTAGCTGTAGATAGTATTAGCCACTGATGAAACAGTTGACACAGTTGTTTTGCTGCTTTAGAATGATTTACTGCTACCAAATTTAAGACTTGCCGGCTCATCAGACAAATTTAAGACTTGATGGTTGATTAGACAGATTTAAGACTTGGTTTATCAGACAAATTTAATATAATTATAGTCTGAAACTATAAAAGAATAATCTTTTTCTAATCATAATTTATTAATCGGATGATGCATTGTTAAACTGAAAAAGAATTGTAAAAATTAAATTCATTTTAATTGTAATTTTACTTAGCAAGTTATTAATCAACAATACAATGTACATTTACAACAAACCGTACACAAATTTCATACTCTTAAAAAAGTAAATGTCACAAAGATGCAAATTATATACTCAAACAAATTTATTTCACAAAATCCTCTACCCACTTTTTACCATGCTGTCTGTTTGTGGTTGCATACTTTTTTTGGGAGCATGTATTACAGATTGTTATTTAATTAAAAACATAATTTTCAGTTAATATCATTTTAAAAAAAAAAAAAAAAACAACCTATGGGCTACTTGTGACAAATGTTTGTATTTAGGAGAAATGTTGAGGAACCTACCACTACAACTACATGTTTTAATGTAAATGAAGTAACTCTCGCTTGTTATATGTTATACATTTTGTTGAAATAATACCTGAAGAAATGATCAAATTTTATAATCAACACTTAGCAATTTCAATTTTTTATCTATTGAAATAAAATTCATTCAACTACTTTAAAAAATTTGATTTTAATTTTTTAACAATATATTAATTAATATGACAAATTTGAAATCAGTATTAAAATAAAATAAACCTGTAAATTGCATTTAGTACCAATTGTAAACACAAATATAAGCCCTTAATATTTAAATCTAAAGCCAATTATTTTTTCTCCGTCACATATTTTTTAATGACTCATAAATTTATTTATAAACAATTGTAAAAAATAAGGATTTAACAGTTTTTAATTTTAGTTTTTCTACCTTCATTTTGATTATATATTTTTTTCTGTTAGAACTACTTTATGTCTTATTATCTAATTAACTTTCCATTGTTTATACAGTTGTTAAATTCCTGCCCTGTGTATTTGTAGATTAAAACTAAAACATGCTGAACTCTGCTGCAGCTACAATTGTTTACATTGTGTTAAATTTAACACAGAATTTTAACATGTTCTCATAATTTTTACATTGATTTACAATAATGTACATGCTATATTTATTTGAATAATGAAAACATGCATGATGAATTCTTCTTCTTCTTCGTTCTTAATTATTAGTGTTGAAGGTGATCGAGATTTATCTGCCAGTGCGTTTGAACTCGAGACTTTGTTCGAATTTATCAACCATGAGCTTTTTGCCGACTCGACCACGCCTCCAACACAATTAAGCGTTACGTGTCAACTGGTTATGCGCCATTGAGACCATTGACTCCTGCTTTTTTTTTTTTGGATTTGCTTCCATAGCCTTTGTCCAACCAAGAACAAACTACAAGGCAGCAGTTGTTTAATTTTGGAGTTGTCTCTCCTAGAAGAGTGGCTGTCCCCAGCTAACGAGCCTCATCTGCCCGGGGGTTTGAACTCGAGACTTTTCGATTTTGTAAAGATATAAGATTAAGTCAATATTGTAAAAAAAAACAACAACTAAAAGTCAATAAGTAGGTTACTTTATTTATTTGTTCCATGACGTTATTTAAGTTGCCAACCCACCAGTAATGTTTTCTTTTACTTTAAACCTTCCAGTAAGTTGAAACTAGAGTGATTTGTCACTTGGTCTGTTGGCGTGTCTCAGGTTGGAAAATCTTTCACCTGATTCCAGGGCATGGTTTCTTTCAGACATATTTCTCCTGGGTGAGGAGGGCACTTGAAACTTCATGGGGGCGCCCTTAAATTCCTGGGGCAGACACTGGTTTTCCAGAGGCGTAGCGACCTAATCCGGCGCCCGGGGCGGACTATCAATTTTGCGCCCCCGCCCCATTTCTATAAATAGTTGTTCCTGTCTGTGAAAAAGTGCACCCCCCACCCCAGTTGGGAAGATTTGTAGCGCTTCTTACCAGTTACTATCCTGAAACAATTTCTATTTCGGTGTCACAAAGTTGTTAAACCTGTGTGTGAAGCCTTGTAGTCGTTTATTTTTCGAAGCTTTGACAGTATATAATTCGATGCTTCAGCTTAAAATGAGCTTTCAAATTAATTTCTCTACCCCTTTTGGCGCCCCATTAAGGTCGGCGCCGGCCCACCCCTAGCTACGCCTCTGTGGTTTTCTATAGAAATTAATTTCATCCGAAGAGGAAAGAAGTGAGGTGGGATGGATTGATGTAGGCATGCCTGAAAAAGACTGCTCATAAAGTGCCCATTAACTGCGGACACAACTCATCTAGGAGAGAAAACGCCAAAATCATAAAACCGCTGCCGGGCCATAAGGCACATGACATGCAGAGTTTCTCTCAGGCATCTCTTTGGGGGGGGGGGGGGCAAAGACCTTGAAAAAAGTCTACTGCCCCCCCCCCGATCAAAATGTAATAAACTCTTTTACGTGTCCGCGCCCTCCGGAATATTAAGTCCCACCCCCCCCCCGTAAGTGTTAGCGCTTTCTGGAAAATTTAGTCCACTCCCCACCCCGAGAATATTAAGCCCCCCCCCCCCCGGAAAAAAAAGTCTGAAAGAAAAATTGATGACATGTTGACACGTAAAATTTATTAATTGTGTTGGACGAAATCCCCTCCAATAGAACAGTTAAGAAACGAAGGAGACGAAAAAGATATCACCAGACTCTTGGATGCTACTTAATCTTGTTGCCTCCCCTCTAAATACTAAACATGGAACATTGTAATCCTTACATAAATTATTTAACCCTACTTTTTACTTTTACATAAATAAATTAATACTCAGTTGAGTCTATTTATTTTTAGAAAAATATCAATTTTACAGGGTCTTAAACCTGGGTAACACAGTTAGCCGGTTAACCATCTTTTTAAAATACTGCTGAGTTGTCACCCCTAATTCCTTCTCTTTAAGTCTGACCCTCTGCCTAAAAAGCTCCGCAGCGAATGAATACAGCTCCACATCTAAAAGATTCTTCGCAACTACCGTATCTCGCATTTCCGGTGTCACGGTCACATTTGTCGCACGTGTGACGGGCGAACTCCGCAGCTTCCTGTCTATCGACAGGCTAAACGTTGTTTCAAACAAAAACTGAGATGCCTCCTGTTGTTCTGTGAGGCCGAAGTAATCCATGGCTAGAAGATTTTCTTTGGCACTTTTTAGTAGAGTCTCACGGATGTAACGGTCACTGAGTCCGGTTCTGTTGTAACAGTTGACGAGTGATAGGTTGGCCAACATTCGGGTCATTCTGTTAAATCCTAAATTGTACCTTGAAGTTTAAAGAGTAAAAAGGTTTATTGTAATATATATATATATATATATATATATATATATATATATATATATATATATATATATATATATATATATATATATATATATATATATATATATATATATATATATATATATATATATATATATATATATAATTCTCTACGTGGGGACCATGCGGGACACCGCCAGAGTTTCTTCCAGGTATCTCCCCGAACGAAATGAAATTTATATAATTTATATATAAAATATATACTTTTAACAGTGTCGTCCCCCCCCCTTGAAGAAAGTCCCCCCGAAAATTTCAAGTGTCCCCCCCCCCCCCCCGGAGAAATAAGTCTAGAAGAAACACTGGACACCGCGCGCCCTCGCTCTCTAGGCATATCGCTACCACCCCCACCCCCACCAGCTGTTCACGCCAAACTTTTACAATCGTCGTGACGGCTATTAAGGGCTGATAATTTAGTATTTAAACGATTTGAAACTAAAGGAAGGTCACAATTTCTGCTTGATACTTTCATTGTCGTCTGTAAACTGTTGTCACGGACGGCTGCTTTCACGTCGAATTCACAAATTATGAATGACTGAAAAGTAGAAAATAAATCAACTAAATAGTGGCGTATGCTAAGCCGTGGGTCGGCTCGTAAAATATAATTTTTCTATACTTTACGTTGAAAAATACAGCGATGAATGTTTTTTTTTTGCGCGCGCTAAGCTTAGGATAACAAATTCAATAAACTTTAACTTGTACTAGGTTGAGTTGTGTAAAGTTCCCTATTCGAACCTGACGGACCATGGTGCAAGTAAAGTAGAGTTCACCTGTTTCAGTGACCTCGGCATATGATTGAAATAGTGTGGTCGGCACTATGCTCAGCCGCCTTTACTTTCCCAAATATGAGTCAAGTGCCCATTAGAGCTGGGTTGACTCAGTGACGTTCTACGGACTTGAACCCGGATTCGAGCACGATACTTTCAGAAAAGCAGTCTAGCGTTCTATCACTCGGCCATGCCGTCCCATGTCTAGTAGTGTGGGGTGTTATTAATTAAAGCACGAGTTATCACCCCTGCTCATTAAAAGGAAACTTGCCTTCATAATATCGCAGCTTTCATTTCGGGTCAAATTTGAGTTACAAGATTTGACCACACATCACAGACGATATTGTGATCTGAGCAAACCTTTGAAAAATATTTTGCTTTCGAGACGTCCTTACAGGACCTCACGAAGACGATTTTACCCCTCCCCCACCCCCTCACCCCCATCACCATAAAAAAGACAGCCTCATGTTTCAGCCCCTCCTACGCAAATTGAAGTTTCAAACTAAATTTTTAATAGATATTTTAAATCTTAAGCATTAAATAGACTGATTCATCTTTGATCAATTTTATTGCTATTTAGTGATATCTCGTGATATCTCGTTGTATGATTTTTAAGTCCTGAACTGCGAAATAACTCTAAACAAAAATTAAGTTAAAAACAACTACTTTTCTTTTAAAAATAAAAAAAATGTAAATTCATACTTGTTGACTCCCTGTCACTCCATAAAAATGGCAGCTAAAGTTAATCCACCCCCCCCACACACACACACCAAGGTGTATGACATCATGTACGAACGACCACCTTAACTTTTTTTTTCTCGCAACATCGATAGAAAAATACTATCATAATGAAATGTTAGAACAACCCCCCCCCCCAAAAAAAAAAACCCTTACACTACTGTTTTTATAGTAATTCGATAAACGCAAATTGAAAACAATATAACAACTGCTTATGGATAAACAATAAACGACGTCACGCTTTAAAACATTTTTTTTACCTTCCCTCCCTACCGTCACACATTGTAACAAAACGGCCTGTCCTCAAGGTTGTCATTTTCGTTTTGTTAAACAATGATTTCATTCTTAACTATTAACTGGGCTCGATCAGCTTTGATTATAGTAATCAATATTTATTACATATTACACTATTAAAAAAGCCTTTTAAAAATTGCGAAAGAATCGCTGAAATATGGTATCGAACACTACTCTTAAAATGTACACGTGTGTACTCAAACTTTCTAACCCCCCCCCCCCCCTCGTCACACACTATCACAAAAGTTCGACCCGACCCCCCATCCCAACTGTGAGCGTGACGTCATTTATGGATAATCCATATTTAGCAATTTAAAGTTTCTTTCTTTTTAAAGTAATGCAATTAATACACACAGTTACTAAAACAACAACAAAGCAAGGACAAAACATTAAAAAATGGTCAACAATACAATAACAAAACAACAGCAAAACAAGAACAAAACAACAATAACAAAATAATAAAAAAATTAACATTAACATAATAGCAAAACAACAGCAACAACTAAAGATTAACAAAACAATAGCAAAACAGTACACAATAACAAAACAACCACACAATAGAAAAACAAAAACACAATAACTGTTTACTTGCAACTAATGAAGTCATCAAAGGAAACATTCCGCCATGGGCCACCATCAGCACACAGGTGAAGCTCCTCTCTAGTCGCGTACCGTTGGTTACACTTGTATCTCTTGGGCCAGTAGGCTCCCCTTCTGACGTGCAGCCATTCGCTGAGAAATCTTGAAACGGGATTTCTTAAGAATGTCAGGTAGTGGTAGCTGTAAGGGGAGGAAACTATGTAAAGTGGTATCTGTAAGGGGAGGAACTATGTAAAGTGGTATCTGTAAGGGGAGGAAACTATGTTTTTTTTGTTGTATCTGTGAGGGGAGGGAAGTATGTTGTTATAGTGGTATTTGTGAGGGGAGGGAACTATGTTGTTATAACATTATCTGTAAGGGGTGGGAATTATGTTTAATGCTTGTATTTATGAAGTGAGGGAACTATGTTATTATAATATTATCTGTGAGGGGAGGAAACTGTTTTGTAGTGGTATCTAAGAGGGGAGGTTATTATAGTGGTACCTGTCAGGGGAGAGAATTATATTTAATGTAATATCTAAGGGGAGGAAACTGTTTTACAGTGGTATATATAAGGGTAGGGGAACACCATTTGGTAGATAACCTGGGTTCGGATCCCAGACTTGACTTCGTTAATGAAAACTCTCGTTATATTTTTTTTCGAAACTTTCTGTGGCTACTTGTTCATGTTCTGTGAATTATTAATTTTTTAAAGATTCATGACTCAACTATTTAACTAAATCATCTTTCGAAACTCACCTAACCAAATTTATTTTAAGTTTCGCTACTAATTTTCTTAAACACAATTAGTGAATTATTTTCATAAAACGGATAAAAAGTTTATATGGTTCATTGAATTCAGTGTTTCTTTCAGATGGAAGTATATATTTGGAATATAAATTATATTTCATTCGGGAGTCGGTAACCCAAAGATACCTTAAAAACCTGACTGAGTTGTTTATTTTTTTGACATTAATTAAAAGTTCCACGACTTACTTTCTTTGAGTTCTGTTCGGCTCATGCTCCACAAACCACGGGTCAACGCAGGCGGTCAGCTCCGTCCAGTCGGCGTGTAGACCACACTTCTGTCCGCGCGTGAACCAGCCAAAGAACCAGGTCCTGTTGCCCTCTGCCCAGCACTCACACAAGGCACCGCTCTGACACCTACAGGGAGGAACACTGGACAATGAGCTCATCAGCTGACGCTTGAAGTGAGTGCCTCCTGTTTTTTGAATATGCAGGAACACAAACACGTCCTCATCGTTTAGATCGACTTTATAATCCCGTACCAAATCTTTAGTTTTGAAGAAAAATGTAACATTGTTTTCGTTCGTACTTGTAAATATTCTGTTTTTATACTGTGTTGTGATGATATTGTTCCTTATGAACGAAACTAAACTTTTATGATTAGAAATTAAAGAGTTACTCCAGTCTGTAATAACTAAGAAGACACCACAAACTGTTACCAAAAGCACAAAAGATGCAACTCTAAGCTTGCTAAGCATGATTCTAAAATACCACGCAACCAAACTAGGCTTAGTATTTTGGTACACTAGTCACATAATTATTACAACACTAAATGTTTAGAATTTCTTTTTAATACATTAATTAACAATTAGCTTTAAGTAATGATTTTAAAAAAATCGTTTGAAGTTTTAATCCTGGGATTATAATTAACAGATTAATAAGGCAACCTGTTGAACATCTGGCGAAAATAAACCACGCAACGACCTTTTAAGATTTATTACATCACCGTGTGTTGTTAATAGCTTCAACATTTTAAGTCATGTCAATAAATACCTTATGCATACACTGATAAAACGTGCCTGACCCCCACCCACAGCCTGACCCCTGCCCTACATGGGGTAGAACATGTATCGAACTTGTATTTGTCTACGTCATATTAATCGTTTTAATCCCGCAATCACTCACGAGAAATTCCCCACCTCCCCACCCCCTTTTCCTAGTTTCACAGTATCACAGGCTGTGCGATAAGGGTGAGTGAAAGGTAATATTTTTTAACTATCGGGATGGTGATAGTTCAATTAGAGTTGTTTGCTACGTTAAAGTTGAGGCTAGGGTCAGGATAAAAGATTAGGATTGGGATATTGAACAACGCAGCAGTTACATGACTGAGAAACTGAAGCATGACATTCAATTGATGGTAAAATAACCGGCTATTTGTAGAAACTGATGCATGACATTAATTTGATGGTAAAATAACCGGCTATTTGCAAAAACGGATGCATGACATTCTCTTGACATACAAACTAATACATAGTCCTCGTTTGATGGTAGAATAACCGGTTATTCTAAAGGGGTCTCTAACAAAAGCCCAAATGACACTTGCCATAAACCATTTTGTCCGAAGGCCATTTTCCGAATGGACGTTAGCCTGAATGCAACAAATGTCCGAATTGACTTTTGCCCGATTAGTTATTTGCTCATTTCTTCAATGCCATGCTATATTATGAAAAAAATATTTTATGGATCAAAACTCACGCCTACAATTAAAACTCAAATTAAAAAAAAAAACAATTGAAGACTTTTGTGTGTGTTTAAAAGTTTAAGGCTAAATTGTGATATAAAAATAAAAGGTAAAACAAAAAGTGTAAAACAAAATTAAAAAAAAATATCTATGATACTAGAATAAAATAACAGATTCTATTAAGTGAAGGAATAAACGCATTATGAATTAACAACCTTCACGGACGGCTGCTTTCACGGGGGGGGGGGGGGGGGGGGGGGAGGGTAGTGTCGAATTCACAAAGTATGAACTGCTGAAACGTGGAAAATAAAACAATTAAATAGCGGCGTACGGTGCGAGTCAGCTCGTTAGACTATATTTGGTTCCCGGTTACAATTTTCTCAAGTTATAGAGTGTACCATGTAGGCCTATCTGTCGTATGGTCTATCTGGTAAAGTTTTTCATGTCAAAGAGTGTATCATGTATCTGTGCTAAAATCTATGTGGTAAAGTTTCTCGTGTCATTGAATGTATCATGTATCTTTACGAATATCTATCTTGTGATAATAGCATCACGTTTATTTTACACCTTTAATGTATCCATAAAATTTTGTAATAATACAATATTTGATTATCTGATACATCATTAATTCTTGTGTGAGAAAACGTTATGTGTGTTATAGTTTTTTTTTTTATGAAAGAGGTTTTTCTTTTTACAGCTTTTTCTTTCATTAAAAAAAAGATGCTAAATCATTAACAAAAATAATAACACATATTTGTATGCAGAGGCGGTTGACACCGGGCGACACCATTTAGGAGGGTGACACTAAGGAAAAAAATGCAAAATATATAGAAGAAATATGTTTTTGGCCAATTTAATGAACGATTAATTAATAAGTATTTTAAGTACAAATAGGCGATGCGACAAGGCGGGGATGGGGGGGGGGGGGGGGTGACACCATAACACAAACATCCTAACTATAAAGAAAATAATGATACATCCAGCCTTATTAATAACCGATTTTAGGTAAACATCTTTAATTTAAAAACTTTAAAGCTAGTATATATATATATATATATATATATATATATATATATATATATATATATATATATATATATATATATATATATATATATATATATATATATATATATATATATATATATATATATATATGCAGGGATGAAGCTGGTGCTAACTAATGTTAAGTCGTAAAGTGCCTATTCCATTTCTCTAACTTTGATTATCTCTTAGGTCAAGGCCAGGCGTGAGAACAATATCTAACTAACACTCGTGACCAAGGTCGTGAGCGGTCTTTGTTTTCGTGTTGTAATTTTTCAGGAAAATAAAGCTAGGCGCTGTCAGTCCAAAATGGTAATCAACATTTACTTGTAAAATAAAATATGACTAAAAACAAGAAATCGTCGTGTCACAAAAAAAAATGTAAAAAATTCCCATTTCGTACCTGGCGTGTAATAAGGGTAGATGAAGTAGAGTTTATCTATTTCTTGATATCGGCATATGAAGGGATGGTGTGTTTAGCACGATGCTCTGCCGCTTTATCTTTACTTTCCTAAAAGACAGTCACGTACCGACTTTTGCGTTAGTAGTCATCGCTCTACCACCCTACCTCCCCGTCCCTTTATGCCAAGGCCTGTGTTCTCTTTAAGAAAATGAATTTTAAAAACATTTTATTTATCGAACATGGGAGGCCTTATAACACTTGATATCACAATTTTAACTGCTGATAGATAAAACTTGTGCGTCTTTAAAATACATTTTTTCATATAAAACGCAGAACATATTTTTTTAAAAATACTCATATGTCTTACGAAACACGAAAACACAATTTTCCGAGAAATGACATTAACGCGAAGAGTGTGTTAATTATTTTTTTCATCTGATAATGTCGATTCTTGTTACCAAAAAACAACTACAAAAAGTAATAGATATCTTCAACGCCCCCTTTTGTGCTAGAAAAAAGTATCTATATAAGGTAGAATATTTATAAGTCTCTACACTGAAACAACCCGAATCTGATACTCAGTTGAAGGTGTTTGTGGGTACTCAACCATGTGGGGAATCGCCATATGTTCTTTTATTTTTATTTTCATAGGCAATGTGTTTGGTAAGTACTGATGATTATTTTCTTGACAAGTATTTAAAAACATGCTCAAGTTGTAGCTTACATAAATTATTATATAGATAAAAAAAAATTATTGTTGTGATTGATATATCAAATAAAGAGAAACGAGTTGTTTTTTTTTCTAAAATTTTCAGGTTTAAAGTTTACCATGGAGGGGGAAATGTACACTGAGTCCGATAAAGTGTACTGCGGTCAGCTCGTGTGTGTACAGGATCTTGAAAGTCAGGTGGCATCATTGGTCAACATGTCTATTTATAGCATCAGTGATAACAGCGGAAAGGTCATCATTGCTCATCTTTCAGAGCAAGGTTTACTGAAGGTCAAGGACAGTCCGTACCAGGCAGCTGGACAGATGACCCAAACCACAGCTAAACTTACTGTGTCGGTGGAGGGGACGTCTGGGTGTGGTCTCGGCGCCTTCCTCTGCCAGTTGTATTTTGTTGACCCCCACTGGCGTGCAGACGTGAGAGAAGTTTTTGTTTTCCCGCCACCGACAGCAGACGAGTCTAGCCCGGACCTGAAGTTTTCCTTACAGCTGGAAGTCCCGTGGTCAAATAAGCCCGTTGGTTTCAGAAATCAAGGGAAAAGTCTTCAAATTAGTTCGTCCAAAAATTACCTAGGAATGACCTCAGAGGCTACACGTGACCGTTTCAACCAATCAGATGAGGGGAAAGACTTGACCAGAGCCCATGAAATCTCCCTAGAGCTACTTAAAAATTTGGAGATAAATTTAACGAAACAAATAGAATTGAAAATGAAAGAAATAAGTCAAAATGTTACAGAGAAACTGCTTCAGTTCAACGAGGACTTAAGTAGACAACGTAATACTAACTTGCTGTCTATAAAAAACAACAAAACTTATATCGACGGTGATGCTTTGGGGTCTAGCTTGGCGGAAATGGAACAAATATTAAAATCCATTGAGAAAAAATACGACGCAAAATTTAAAATCTTGCAAGAAAAGTTAGAACAAATCAGTACAAACTTAACCGATAGAGTTGTTCAATTAAGCGAAGATATCGACAGAGAACGTAAATATAATGTGACGCCATCTAAGGGCGATAAACAAGACAACAACGATGCTTTGCGTGCATTGGAAACAAATATAACAAACGCATTACGTCTACACTTACACAAATTTGAGGAGGTGAATACAAAATTTGAAGCTATGCACAAGGATACGTTAAATAAGATTATACAGATGAATGAAACTTTAACTGACATAACTGTTCACTATAAACAGGATATCGATAGACAACGTACAGATAATGGAACCTCAAATAAAGAGCGAATCACTATTGATGCTCAACAAGTAACAGACACAAATACGAATAACGCAATGTACTTACAGTTAAAAAAATTACAAGAAGCTTTCAATAAGCGATATGATATTATTCCTGAAGAAACAAGCAGCGAATCCACTAACATAAGTAGCTATGAGGTAAATAGCGCTTATAAAAACTTACATATTTGAAAACCCAACGTGTGTGTGTGTGTGGGGGGGGGGGGGGATCTCGAATAGAAATGTAAACGCCTGAACCTAATACATTCCTGTTTAGTACATACAGAGGAATGTCTACGACCACTAACCAATTACGCCATTAAAACATCGCTGTATTAGACTAAAGTAGGTCAAAATTGAGTTACGCCATTTTACCACATACCCACAGACAAACAGATACAATGAACTAAACAAAAGCTTCTACAAATAGAAGAAAGTTTTTCACTAAAAGCATTTTTTTATATTATGAATGCTCTAGCTGGATATACGAATGTTAGATTCTATTTAGTATATTTGAACTACCAGTTTAGACTGCGAATAAAAAGGGCATATCCCAGCATGTATTATTTTTTTAGTCCAGTAGTAGATCTAGATTTTTCTTCTAGAAAATAATTTGTAAAGGCATAACATGAAAAATCTATTTCAAATATTGATTTTTTTCAGTTGAAGTGCGATAAGAGATCAATGTCGCCTGACTTGCCATCGAGAATTGTGTTGACTCACCCAACCAACAAGAAGATCTTATGTGACACGACAACAGACGGTGGAGGGTGGATCATTTTTTTTGTAATTGATGGTTCTTCTTTCTTTGGGGTTATATTTGGCGTTAATGTTTACAATACTAAATAGAAGACTGATTATTTTAAAACGTTATTTGCGGACGCGATATAAAAAAAAACAAGAAAGAAATGCGTTTTGATAATTGTATGATCTTTTGTGCAATGCAGGAGAAATTAATCTGTAACACATCTTACCTTTTATTTGTAACTATAAAACCAATGGCTGATCCATATATGACGTCACTTTGCTAATTGAGATGAATGTGGTAAATGAATTAATACAATAAAGTAAGTGAAAGTAGAGTTCTCCTTTTTCTGTTATCTTGACATATAAAGGGGTAGTCAGAACTATGCCCAATCACCTTTACTTTCATTAACTTGAGTTAAGTAACCATCAAAGCTGGGTGGACTATGAGGCGTTCTACTGACTCTAACCTGGACTTGAACTCGAGACTTCCGGGTTAGGAGTATAGAGCTAATACGATAAAGCTGACATTTTATTCTACAAACAATAGAAATAATGCATAAAACAAGTTTTATTAACAAGCTTTTAATAATGCACTAAAATGAGAAAATAAATGATTTTCTTTAAATATATAATAATACACTGCTATTTAGATAACTATAAAGAAAAGCGTGTGTCGCTGTCTAAATATTAGTAAAGATATCCAAACGATAATAAAGTGACCCACGCTTTTCTTTATAGTAATTTAAATAGTAGACTATTATTATCTATTTAAAGAAAATCGTTTATTTTCTCGATTTTAGGCCATTATTACATAAAAGCTTTTTATTAAAACGTTTTTTATGCACATTTTTTCAGTACTTCAACATTTTTAAATAATAGCGTTGCATGATTAAAAACTATTGCACACCAAATGAACATGAGAATGCGCGTTAATAGTGCGGAATAATGTAATAGGTCTACCTATTTTTAGAAAATTGTAATTAATTCATTAAAAAATAGTTGGTCATGCAATTAATTAAAATGTAAAGTCATATTGCAATGTCATCGGGTCTTGACCCATGTGCCGAATTCGAAAGAAATTGGTCGTTTAATTGTGTACGAAATTTTGCTCGCCCGTTTCGATCTATGACGACAGACAGATGACGACAGAAGAGGCAAGTTAAAGATAAGCTTGTAAAAAAAATTGCATATATATATATATATATATATATATATATATATATATATATATATATATATATATATATATATATATATATATATATATATACATATATATCAGGGAAATCTTGTATGTATTTTAATTAAATATTTTCAGAGACGTACTGAAGGTGACCTCGACTTCGATGAAACCAGGGAGAATTATAAGCACGGATTTGGTTCTTTTAGTGGCGACTTTTGGCTTGGAAATGAATTTCTAGCTAAAGTTACTGCAAGGGTGAGAAAGCTTCCTTTCACAATAATTTAAGCTCAAATTTTCGATTTATTTTCAATTTATTTTTCCAACCCATTTTGGCGCCCCCTAAGGTCGGCGCCCCCTAATGTCGGCGCCCGGGGACATATGTCCCCCTACACTGGCCCTTGAAAAAAACGTATTTGTAGCGGGGCGATAATAAATGCAATGGGTGTGTCGGTTGAGCTATTGACGTGTATGATGAAATATAAGACAATTCATTCTTTTAAACTGTAATTTCTTTCAAAATTATTAAATTAGCCTTGTTAACCGTAAATTATCCTATATTGATTGATATATAATATTTATATTGATAAATAAGTTTACGAAATTTGCAATTAGCCGACATTTTAAGAACACACACCAAATTATGACATCACTCTCTTTGACCCACGCCCCCCGCCCCCTCCCCCCTCTTTCCCCCAGTTCACACGTCACCCTAAAGGTCAACCCGTCCCAATCTACCCCCTCTTCAGTAGCTGGTCGACAATTAGAAATGACTTCATAACAAATTTTATTAGAGAAAGCAGTTAGTAAAGAGTACATTTAGTATAAGTAAATTATCTATCCTGAATTTTAAATAAAGGAAAATGATTTGTTTAATTTAATTTTCAGTCAATAAAAATTATATTTTGTAACTAATGATAAGTTTAGCAATAATGTTGCCATTTGTATTTTACATTAATTAAAATGTTTGATTAAAATGACCTCACACTTTAAATCGAAAAATATTGAACTTTTAAAAAATTTCAATTTAAATATCATTATCAACAACAACATGGTTTAATAAACCTGGAGTGATCTCCAGTAAACTTTCTCGAATGTCTTATATAACTTGGAATATAGACATGATTTTTAATTACTTAAACTTTTAAAAATAGAATAGAATCTCATAGAAAAAAGAATTGCGCACCAAAGCGAACGCCTTAACAAAATGTGCATAATAGTGCGCAATATTATATAAATTTACGTGCGTTTTTTGAGAAATCGGAAATAGCGTAAATTAGTACTTCCGGTCAACGGAAATTACTCAAAATTTGATAGAATGTAGAGAATTAGATCGTTAACTTACATGTGCAATTTCATTTAGCTATCTAAAATAGAACTCAAGTTATAGGCTTTTGAAAAATTCAAAGTAGAAAAAGTACCACTTCCGGTTATCGGAAATCGCTCAAAAGTTGATACGGATCTACGATTTTGATAAAATACTTATATATGAAATTTCATCAACCTAGCTGTAACGGTACTCAAGTTATCGTGTTTACACACGGACACACACACACAGACACACACACACACAGACAGACACACAGACATACGGACAAGATTGCAAAATTATGTTTTTCCGTATCAGTGAGGTGTAAAACGTCGAGATTTGTAAAAATCTCGATTTTTTTTGTGCACGATTACAATACTTTCTCTATACTTCGTATATACGAGAAAGTAAAAATGTATCGTATGATGACAATTTCAGGGAAATTTCGAGTTGAGAGCTGATATGCGCTACAAAGATAAACCATATTACGCTGTGTACGACTTTTTTAAAGTTGAGAGTGAATCATCCAGATACAAACTAAGGATTGGTGCGTACACGGGCAATGCAGGAAACTCGCTTAGTAGCAACGCAAACGAGAATTTTGATGCTATGGACACCGACACATACAAAAACTGCCCCAGGTTTATTGGAGGAGGTTGGTGGTTTTATTATAATTCTTGTGAATATGGTGTCCACCCAACAGGCTATTGGAAAGTTAAAACTTTAAGAGGAATGTTCTGGAGAGAACTTACTGGAATTAATGATCATGTAGACGAAATAGAAATGAAGTTTAGAAGGAAATAAAACACACGTTAAAAAGCAATAATGATATAAATAAATAAAAAATACAAATAAATATTGACACTTATTTCTCTAATTCATTCATACATTTGTTATGCACATCTCTACATGGGTCGATGGTTGTACATTTTCACATGTCACACATGAGCTAATGTTCTGATGTCATAAATGTGTACATGTTCAGATGTCATATATATTTTGTACATGTTATTAGTTTGCTTATCAGTCACAGTGATTTTAAAATGTGTATATAAATGTTTGTTATTAATTGTAATGATCGAAAGGATTTCCTTCAACACAATTAAGTATTATGTGTAATAAAAACGTTATTCGCCAGATAGGCTGTTGACTTCAATTTCAGGCTTTTTTTCTAAATTTGATTTCATATCCATTGTCCACTCAAGAACAAACTACAAGGCAGCAGATGCTTAATTTTGGAGTTGTCTCTCCTCCATAGGTTGCTCTCCCCAGCTATCGAGCCTATCCTGCCGACGGGGTCAAACTTGCAGACCCTAAACATGTTGATTCGATATATTATTACTTTGCTAAGAAATTTTTAAAAAATCAGCTTTATATATATTTCTAAATAAAAATAATTTTCCAGTAAATTCCAATATAATTTTAAAAACTTTTATGCGACATATGCTTTGTTTTGTGTATAGCGTTTACAAATCTCAGGAGAGTGGGAAAATGCATTTTATGCATTTATACCAAAGTTGTAAAAGCCGGAGAATTGTATCACACCTGTAATTGATTGTCAGATCCGAACCGCCTACCTTTACTTACTGCCCAGGACGAGTTGTTGCTACTTTTAGAGAGGTAATTATGTGCACGCACTGTTTCTACTATAGCAACCGCACATTTTACTCCTTGGAGAATAAACATATGACAAAACTCGTTTCATGGTGTATTTATGAGTCAAAGTTATCACAAAATCAATAACATAATTATACATATTCAAAGTACATTTTTTATCATTTTAGAACCAGTGTGGAGTAAAAAAAATCAAGAGAGAATAAATATTTTAGTTTTGTTTAGCCAAGCAACAACTTGTGTACTTATACTATATTTATGAAAATTATATTAGTGTTAAAATATTTAGCATATTTTAGGCCAAATTTAGAAATCTGATAACAGATCTAGTACTAAACTATAAGATTGACTGGTCAATTGTTTTTTTTTTTAAATTTTATTTATAAATGTCAGTTCGATATTATGCAGACAATATCTCTCAGTTACTTATATAACACGTTCGCATTGTAGCTTCCTTTGATAACAGTTATTGTTTATAACACTAGCGTGGTTGAAAACATCTCTATACTACTAAAACTCAACTTTGTTTACATGTTTGAATATTTATTTGTTTGTCTGATTTGGTACTGTAGAGAATCTGCTATATATGGAGAGCTGTAAAATAGTAGACAGACTGTTAATCACAAATTTATTTAAAAACGTTAATTAATTTATTGATTTATTCATAGGTAGATTAACCACATTAATTTTAAAAGTTTAGAAACACGACTTTATTTTGAGTGAATCGTGACGTCACATGATTTGTTTACTTTTTAATACAATAAAATTGCGGTTCCAAAACAAAATTTCGTGGCCCATTCAAACCAATAACGCGTCATACAGCTAATTTTCTTTCGGCTATAACTTTAAAAATACGTCCGTTTGCTGTATTTATTTCGTTCCAACACTTATAGAATCTATAAATTTTTAACTGTCTTTTTCATTTAGTTTTACAATAAACTTCTCTAGCTCTACAATCTGTCCAAGAGAGTTATCTATTTATAGATCTAAAATCAGGTGGCCAAGAAAGTTATTTATAGAAATAGATCTAGAATCTAGGTCAAACCAAAGATTAATTAGATAAAAAATACAATACATTTTAAAATCATAATACATTTTTGAGTTTCTTTATTAAACTACTTTAGTCCTTAAATACTTGATATAAATCTTTGTGATTTACCTATCTAGATCTAGAATAGGTCTAATATAGATCTAGACTGTTTAGATCTAAATCTAGATCTAGCAAGAGTTACGCAAAAACTAGACTTAAGGAAACCAGTCGTCGAATATAGATAATTCTATCTAGATTTAGATAATAATGAGTTTGTATATACTAAACTATTTCAGACCTTTATTATTTTATATAATCTTTGTTTGTTTAGCTATGTAATTGGCTAATTTAAGATAAAATTTAATTTGAAAGTTACTAGACTTAGATCTAGATCTAGATGCGCGTAAATCAAGTTGCATAAGGAGACTCAAAGTATATTACAAAAAAACATCAGTGACGTCACGAGTCTAGATAGCTAAGTTGTTTGTGTAACAGGCTTTCATGCGGGTGGCACGGGTTCTAGACACATCAAGTCGATGTTAAAAAAAAATTTCAATTTTTTTTTTAAAGATGTGAATGACAAAGTTGCCTATCTGAACTTGGCGGGATACAGGGCAGGTGAAGTAGATTTCATCTGTTTCTTTGTCCTAAGCATGTGGAGGGATAGTGTGGTCAGAGACATGCTAGGCCGGAATCGTTTATTTAAACGATAATAACATGTTGTCTAAGACTTGGCGGAACACTGGGCAGGTGAAGTAGAGTTGAGTAGGTCACATGTGACGTCAGTATATGAAGGGAAAGTCCGAAATCGGTGTTTTTAAAAGATAGAAAACATCGTTTTGAATGTAGGGTCTGGTTATTTTGTGATGATAAGTGACAGACGTGATGTCATTTATGGATGACCCCCGAAACCCACAGTTATCCAAGGGATGACCGGGTAAGTCTAGTTTCTATTAAGTTTCTAGTTTTATTCAGACATTTTGCTCAAGGGGTAGGTATCTGCGGCTTCCGGTGTTTGTGTGAGAGATGCTTGAGGGCAAGTACTACTTTCATCTCAACATACTCTAGTCATTCTTACGGTTTGACATAGCTGGACCAAATTATTCCTGATGTGCAACCAACAGCACATCTCCCCTTGATGTTGACAAGGTAATCAAGAGAGAGAGTCACCAACAACCTTAACAGTCCAACGCGCAACATCCCCCACACCCCATTCACTTCTGGCAACTGAATAACATTCCCAATGGATGAAATACTAATATGCAAAAGTAACCAGACATTCTAACACGCTTACACAACAATAGCAATGTAGCAAGGCATGCAATGTAAAGTTTGAAGGAAAAAAATAGATAGACGATTCTATTGGTATAAGCTCTAAAGTCACAGAATTGTCTAAAGAAATGTTAGCCTAATTTCTTTTTATTTTAAATATTGTTTACAAGTGAAATGTGCGTTTGATGATACACAAAAATGCAAATAAAAACATGCAAATAGACATAGTTATTAAATCTTTATTGTGCGTAAGATAAAAGAAAAACGGTAAAACAAAATTCGACAATATAATTTCGATGTTTTATATTACATTTTTGTAACATATTTGAAAGAAATATAATGCAGGCGTTTTATCTAAACGTTATTACATCTCTGTTTCACGAACAGTTTGGTATGAAATATATGTTATTTCCTTCTAAACTTCATTTCTATTTCGTCAACAGAATCTTGGAACCCAGTGACACCATACCAGTTCAGTCCACTGTGAGCTTTAGCTTTCCAAACACCTGTGGGGTGGGAATCGTGGCAACTACCGTACCACCAACCGCCTTTATAAGTGGCGGCACAACTACGTTGGCTCCGATCCCTGTCAAAAGTAGAAAACACTCTGTCTTTTTGGTGATCTTTAAGCGAGTCCCCAGCATCGCCCGTGTAGTTCCTTATCCTCAATCTGTATCCATCCGCTTCACTCTCTACTTTAAAACTGTCGTAGACGGCGTAGTAAGGTTTATCTTTGTAGCGCATATCAACTCTCAACTCAAAGTTACCCTGAAGTTTTCAAAAGAAGAAAAAACATTTTAAACTATGCGATCGTTTAATGGTCCCATGTTATCCGTGTAGCATCCGTAAATTGTACTATTGTTAGACTAAATAACAGAAATATGTGTGTACCAAAATACAATAGAACAAAGGGCGACAACCAGGTCTCTAATGTGGCACCTAGATCAAGATGGTGTACGTCTGACAACTTCTAGTTTCCTTTTTGCCTATTGCTAGTTTCCCCATGTGAACATTATTTTCTGGCAACATACAGTATGAAACTTACTACTTGTACCTATATTCGACGTTTGTAAAATTTTAAGTCATTTTATGTTTGATAATGAGCTGTAGTAGAGAGTGTGTGTGTGTGTGTGAGAGAGAGAGAGAGAGAGAGAGAGAGAGAGAGAGAGAAAGCGCGTGCGTGCGTTCGCGTGTGTGTGTGTAATTGACGTGCGGGTGTTGTTTGGAGCATGGAGGATGTGACCCCGGCGTGGTCTAGACTTTAAATACCCGTTTGTTTACTCGGAAAGTCACGAGAACGAAACTGACTTAAGACCGTAGACCGTTCCCCGATTAAACTGCCCCACTAGATAAACAAACTGGCCAGTATCTGAGGGGAAGGAACAAAAAAGCCTGACGGAAACCCGAAAATATATATTCTCTATTCTTCTGCCGCCTATAGCTGTACGAACATCCGAAGGGGACAGACGCCAGAATGGGCACTTGCCAGAATTATGTTAATAAATGGACACTTGCATTAGGGCAAATGTCAATACGGGATAGCCTTCGAGCAAACGGCAAGTGTCTTTCGGGAATTCGTCTTAGCCGTCCTTTATGCACGGCCCATCTTTTTTCGATTACTTGTGAAACTGCTTCCATTTTCATTTCTCTTATTAACCTAGCATTGCAGATGTTGTTGGGCCAATGGATGCCCTGTGTCCATTGTAGACACTTATTTAGAAAGAATGCAGTGATTGTGAAAGATTTCAGTGATTGGATGGTAGCGGTGGTTACCTTCCAGCATTTACTGTCATGCCAATGTACGCGCATAGGTCCCAGGATCAACAAAGAAAAGACAGAAGTGATGAAAATTAACAATAACCAGGAGGCCCCAGTGACAATAGAAGGAAGACTGATAAATGATGTGAAAGAGTTTGTCTACCTTGGCAGCAAAATCAGCTAAACGGGAGGCACAGAGGAGGACATAAGAGCTAGAATTAATAGAGCCCGCTGCGCTTTCACAGTTCTGCGACCCATATGGAAAAGTTCTGCAATCTCCATTACCACAAAAATTAGGAAATTTAACTCAAATGTCAAGGAGCAGAGACATGGAGAGTCTCCAAAGCAAGCACAGCAAAGATACAGACCTTTATGAACATATGCCTTAGACAGATATTGAAATTAAGATGGCAGGACAAAGTGCTGAACATAGAATTATGGAGAAAAGCAAGGCAGGAGCCTATGGGTGTGCAAATAAGAAGGAGGAAGTGGCGCTGGGTGGGACACACGCTAAACGCTTGAGTGGAACCCCCAGGGAAAGCGGAAGAGAGGGCGCCCAAGACAGACCTGGAGGCGGAGTCTTCTTGAAGAACTGAAGCCGAAAGGGATGTCTTGGGAGACGGCAAAATTAATAGCCGGGGATAGGAAGAAATGGAAGGAAATGGTGGAGGCCCTATGTTCCATAAGGAGCAAAGAGGACAAAGTCAAGTAAGTCAAGTCAAATGTACGATAAGGGTATTACTTTTAATAAGTCTGTATTTGGTATGTATTTGGTCTATGAAGATATTTTCTTCGTTCGCCACATTTCTTGCATAGCTTAAAATGCGTGCTAGGCTTTAGAGAAACGTGTTTTTATTTCAACGGTACAGCCTCCTTCATAATTGACAATGCTGACTGATATTGTGAAATCTGTTAATTCATCTTCTTTCATGTATTATTGCTTGTCAAGATAGTCACCAATAATCATGTACTGGATGCTTGCACATTTTTAAACGGATTGGTATCTAGAGGAAACACACGATCCTTAACCGGCAAGAAAAAAATTTGGAAATCATTAATGGAAAGTACGTTAACTACAATTTTACGGAATCAAGAATATCTTACAAAGTTACCTCTGAAGTTATGGTCGCAACCAACTCATTCCCCAGCCAAAAGTCGCCAACAAAAGAACCAAATCCCCACTTATATTCCTCCCAGTTTCTGGTGAAGTTGACGTCACCTTTAATACGTCGCTGAAAGAAAGAATTGTGTAAATAAACATACAACATAGCAACTGATTGATCACTTTTTTATTAATACACTATCTAATCAAAATAATATAGCTTTTAAGAATATAGAGATTCTAAATGGTTTTAGTTATTTAACATACATCAAATATAGATTAATGTATTCGCGTTTGCACCTACTTTAATTAAGAATTTCTCAAAGAGAAAAGTGGCTAATATTGACATTTTTTACTTTCTCGTATACGAAGTAAAAAGGAAGTATTGTAATCGGGCGAAAATTCGATATCGAGATGCTCACAAATCTCGCCTTTTTACTCCTCCCTGAGTCGGAAAAACATAGTTTTGCAATTTTGTTCGTATATCTGTGTGTTATGTCTGTGTGGATGTGTGTCTGTGAACACGATAACTTGAGTAGCTTAATGAAATTTCATTATAAGTTATTATATAAAATTTGTAGTTCTATATCAATTTTTCAGCGATTTCCGGTATAACTTGAGTACTTTCAGATAGACGAAATTTCACATATAAGAAAAAGATCTAAATCTCTAACTTTCTAATCTTAATTTCCGTTTACAGGAAGTAGTACTTTACGCTTTTTCCGATTTCTATAAAAAAAAAACGCATATGAATCTATAAAGTACTAATATTCTGCACTATTATACACACATTGTTTGCTGTTCACTTGGGGAGCAATTCTATTTTCTACGAGATCTATTTCTTTCTTATTTTTACTATTTTCGCCCTAGTGTGTAATTTTTTTTGTTAAATTATAAAATTATTTTAAGATTTTTTAAAATCAATATCTTACCACCATAATGATCCACCCTCCACCATCAGTATACGTATCACACAAGATTTTCTTGTGTCTTGTGTAAGCCGATACAGCACTTGGTAGTGGATGTGAAGACGAAAATCCTTTTTTGCACATGTACTTTTAAAATAATTAATTCTTGATCGTTATTTAAATCTATTATAATTCTAAAGTGGTAGCTTTATAATACATTCCTTCATTTTCACATATAAATTATACACATTTTTATAAACTGTTTGGTAGGGGACGGGCAGTCTGCAGGGGAGACAAACTCATCTACACACACACACGCAACTATATACCCATATATATATATATATATATATATATATATATATATATATATATATATATATATATATACATATATATATATATATATATATATATATATATATATATATATATATATATATATATATATATATATATATATATATATATATATATATATATATATATATATATATATATATATATATATATATATATATATATATATATATATATATATATATATATATATATATACAGGAGCTAGAAGTAAAGTTAACGAAAATGTATATGTGTACCTTAAAATAATTGCTGTACATGTAAGTGGCTTTAAGTATTTCATCATGTTCTCTACTACTGTTTTCTTCATAGCTCTGGAAACGCAAGTTTAAAGTATTGGTCATGTTAATCAGGTTTGTTTGTATTGCTTCTAGACTTTTAATGGTGTCGCCGTTTTTTTTTATGTTCACCATAACTTTCTTCCCCAAACTGAGGAAATCTGTCTGTTAAATTTTTAATGCTCGCATCGAACTTATCTTGCATGGTTTTAAATTTGGCTTCAAATATTTCTTCAATCGTTCTAAATTTATTTTCAATATTTTCAATTTGTTTCGTTAAATTTCCTTCGATATTTTTAAGTGCTTCTAGGTGAATCACATTATTTTTAGTGGTATCGTGATCTCTACGCAGGCTGTCGACTTTTTCGCCTAACTGAAAAAAAGTGTTTGTTAGATTTAGATTGAGTTGTTGAAATTTCATTTCTATCGCCTCCGTTAAATTAGATTCCAAAATTTGTAATGTATCTAATGTAATTTTAGCGTTTCTGGTAATTAGTTGTCCCTGATCTGATTCATTGAAACGTGTAACCTCTGACATAATCTCCGAAGAATCCTTGGACATTTTATCGCAACTTGTCTCCAAACTTTTCCCTTTATTTCTGAAACCAACGGGCTTGTTTGACCACGGGACTTCCAGCTGTAAGGAAAACTTCAGGTCCGGGCTAGACTCGTCTGCTGTCGGTGGCGGGAAAACAAAAACTTCTCTCACGTCTGCACGCCCGTGGGGGTCAACAAAATACAACTGGCAGAGGAAGGCGCCGAGACCACACCCAGACGTCCCCTCCACCGACACAGTAAGTTTAGCTGTGGTTTGGGTCATCTGTCCAGCTGCCTTGTACGGACTGTCCTTGTCCTTTTGTAAACCTTGCTCTGAAAGATGAGCAATGATGACCTTTCCACTTCGCTCACGGATGCTATAAATAGACATGTTGGCTATAGACGTCACGTGACTGTCAGTATCATGCACACACACTAGTTGACCGCAGTAAAGTTTGTTAGCCTCCAAGTACATTTCCTTGTCCAGGGTCAACTTCAACCCTGTGAAATAAGTATCACATTATAAAACTGAAATTAGTATCACATTATAAAACTGTTTTTACCAAAACGTAAGCATTTAAAAAATTATGAAGTCGAGTCTAAATTAAAACAAAACAAAACAAAATGTAGCCTTGTATATTTTATAGGTATGTATGACATGGCTTATACTGTATTATCTGCATCAAGTTTTTTCACCTTGTTAGGTACTAATATACTCTGGCTATTCTAATAGTTATTTACGATATAACCTTGCTTTGTCTAACTATCTAGCGAAGTTAATATACAGAAGGGAGATAGCCCTCAAATTGTACAGTGATAAGCTTACAAAATTAACATTTAAAAAACAACAATTTCCTATCAGTAATATACCCGTCGTGTTTAAAGGAAATAAAACTCCATCTTTTCGCTACATATGCCAATATCCTAGACAGGCGGCCTTCGCGTTACTTCTTTTTCATTTTTCAACATTAATTGTCTAAAATGGTGCCACCGTCCTAAGCATTCCTCCCCCTCCTCCCCCCCGCGTTACGCCTTTATCTTGACAGTAAAGTCTTGGCCGTATTGTATCGATACCGACGATATTCTGCGTTATACAGTACTGCTAATACTGTCACAACTACTCATTAATAAGCACGTTGTCTCACTTCGAGAGTACAAACCTGTTCTAATTTAATTGAAAACGTGATAGAAAAATTTAACTGTTTATTTTACGTTATAGTTCTTAGTTTAAATACCACACATAACAATTTCTTTTCTGTTGTATTAATAGTCCTACTGCCCCAGAAAGATTTCGATTTTTAAAAGTTACATTTTTATACAGAAATAATGATGTAAATTATTGTTTAGCTACTTACCATAAACATTGACCAAGGATACAAATATAAAATAACAAAACAGCATGGGCCGCATTTCTGATGGTTAAATTATGAAAGATTGTTTAGATTCCTGCTTGAATTAGAGAAGTGAAATAACTTAATGAGCCAATTAAGCTCTCTTTATATACATTAGCGGTTCTTATCTTTTTTGGTTATCTTCAACAATGGATCTCATTTTTTTGGATGGCGCCCATATTAAATGATCAGCCAATTCAGCTACTAAAAAAATTTATTTGTTTTTTTCCTTTCTTGGTGGATTCGAAATTTATAGTCCTCGCCTATATTTCACTACTTAATGATTATTTAGATTCGTTTCAGATGTTTGTAGAAAACCATCTTGACATTATTGACTTTATCAGTCGTCCATGAATGACATCAAGCTACTAGGGGAGAGGGTCGGAATCTTGCTACTATTTAGGACGTCATAATTTTGGACTTGGTAAAAACTAAATTTTAGCAGTTTTTTCGCGTTTTTTAAAGGATAATTTATGTAAATTGTAATAAAAAAATATTAATATGCTCAATATTGGCCAAGCTCAAATTTGAAAAATAAAATAAATTGAAGTTTAAAAAAGCAGCAACAGCAATTTTGGGTGGGGGTTGGGTATGACGTCATTTTAAGGATGGAGGCCTAGGTTTGTGTGACGATGTGTGACGACGAAAAGGCGCGAGGTAAAAAACGTCACGTCATTTTTGGACGAACCCCCCCCCCCCCTCAACCATTAACTTATAACAGTCACAAATCAACTAAAATCGTTTAAGCTCGCCAGCTGACACTAAATTCGAAGCAGACTAACTCATGAACGATGTGTTAGTGAACATGAGAAGAAACGGCCTATATGTAAAGCCTAATCAAGAATGTTTCCATACGTAAGAAATATATTTGGGAACCGCTGAACATCATACTTTAGGATTTCCGTTCCAAAGCATACACATTCTTAATGTTGCTAATATTACATTTCTGTGAAAACAATCCTTCAGTAATTCAGCTTGCTCTTGGGTTGTTATTTTTAATTATACTCCACATCATACTTATATCATCCAACAAGTGCCAATTAAAGTGTGTCATTTATGTTCCGGTGTCGCGACAGGTCCTTAGCCAGATCTCCCGATTAAGTTAAATTACGATTAAGTTTAAATTATGAAACACTTCAACAAAACAAACACTCTCTACTTGACTGGGTTCTACCAGTCACAAGCATACACATTCATTTAGCACTTGGTATCAGTTTGTTTTTCAGACATGAAATTTCCGGAGTGGCTGTGAGGGGGGCGGGAGTTAACATTTCAAGTGGGGGATTAAAGTATTTAATTTCTATTCAAAAAATATATAATTTTTCTATTTCGTTTTGTTTATGGGATTGGATTAGGGGGGGGGGGTTTAAACGGGAATGGGGGGGGGGGGGGTAAGTGGGTGTTGCAGTTTAATGGGAAAATACGGGTTGGGGGGATGGGGGGGCTTGCCCCTCCCGCCAAAAAATTCTAACGCCCCCTCCCCCACCCCCCCGAACGAAATGGAATTTATATAGAAAACACACTTTTACCAGTGTCCATCTCTCTCAACACACAAGAAACAGCAACCGCCAGAAAACCAAAACTGAACAGAAACACTTAGTGTGACATCGTTTACGAACTACCCCTGATATGCTGTAATTGTATCTGGACAATCTTTTCTTATAATCTCACAAGGCACTACTGTCCCACAACTAACTGTTTGAAAAGTACAAAAAAATCAGATTCTCACTTTAGGGCCTACAGTCTGGGAAGATAAAGGTTCACTACTCCATCAGTGATATCTTCTTCGTCTTCACCTTTTTCTTATCTGAAGGATTGGTCATACACAATATCTCCCCAAGCTTGTGTCGTTTGTTATTTGTTTCGTTTCTGAACAATTCTTTCCATTTTATTTTTTTTTTAATTTCTCTGCGCTAGGTTTTTAAAATCCCTCTTCATTTTGTGGATCTTTGAGTTATATGCTTTATTTGAAACTTATTGCTAATACTAGTTGCCAGTTTCTTCAAATTACGGCTTATATTACCGCATCAGTAATATACCCGTCGTTAATTAAAAAAAAAAAACAACTCCATCTTTTTGCATTATTGAGTGACAGTCTTGGTATTGTTTTTTAATTTCTTTGCGCCACCGTCATAAACATGCCCTCTCACCCCCTCCTCCAAATACGCCTGTATAGTGCCAGTAGTAAAATGCACGGGGTGGGAGTGCTTCGTGCTTGAAACAGTGATATTGTGTGTTGAGTGGGGGGGGGGAGGCGCTCAACGGTTAGGAATATTAGAAATTTAAAAAAAAAATATGACATTTTTCTGTTGAAAAATTCAGAGAAACTACGAGTTGAGAGCTGACATGCGCTACAATGGCACATCCTACTACGCCGTCTACGAAAATTTAAAAAAAAAAGAGTGAAGCGGATGGATACAGACTGAGGATAGAAAACTACATGGGCGATGATGGGGACTCGCTGACATACCACAAAGACAATGTGTTTTCTACTTACGACAGAGATCGAAGCGACCGTAATTGTCCCACCGCTCTAAAAGGCGGATGGTGGTACTATGATTGCTACTTTACCCATCCCACAGGAACACTAATGCTAGACAGGGAGTGTTCTGTTATTATGTGACTGGGTGGTGGCATTCTTTAAATGATATCGAAATGAAGTTTAGAAGAAAATAGTGTTATGATAACGTTATGCTATTGTTTCGTTATCAGTTTTTGAAATAAAGTGTATTACACCCTTAAACTGCGTGCTTTTGTGTGTGTTTCACTTTTACTTTATTCAAGGAGAAATAAAATTTTAACTCACCTTAAGCAATGATTTCGTTCCAGTGTTCCAAGATTTATTCGTATCTAATTATAATGCAAAAAATTGTAAGTTTTAGTCTTATTTGTAATTATATTAGTCATGTAAATGTATTTAAAGATAACTAAATTTAATAATAAAAAGGGAGATAATAAGATGGCAGGCTATTGATCGGATTACAAAGCAATTGTAATTGTAATATTCATAGTCATTTGTGATGTCGATTTGATTAAATTAAGAACGAAACATTAAAAAAACGTTATAATATAAGAATTTGGATGCGAGATGAGAACGGGGTCGACCTTGTAGGACATCGTGGATCCACAGACAATGACGATCCAATATAAATTTCTGAACAGGACCGCATTGGTTCACTTTATCGTTTTATTGCACTGGATAAATACGTAATAGGCACGGACGACGAAATTCATAACGTAAACAAAGACTACATGCACGACGACCGACGAATACTTGTACGCTTTAACACAAGGTAACGAAGACTGATCTAAAGTCTTTCCTCAAACAACCAGATCTTACCTCCAAACATCACATCCGTATGTTCTCGTCACACAGTCACACTCTTTTATTAATATAAATCACGAGCTGACCCGCTACCTAGTATACGCCGCCATCTAATTGTTTTATTATCTGCTTACCAGCAATTCATAATTTGTGAATTCAACACTACCCCCCCCCCCCGCCACTCTTGCCCAGTGAAAGCAGCCGTTTACAGACAAAGAAAAGCTAAATAAAAAATTGTAACCCCCCCTTCCTTTCAAATCGTTTAATACTAAATTATCTGCCCCTTATAGCCGTCACTAACCCGGCTCTACTATTGTAAACATTCGGAGTGAACCACAGCTCACCTGACAGGTGGGGATGAGGGTGGTGGCTAAGCTGCGTTGTGTTTTCTATGTTCTCCATAAAGAGAATTATTTATATAGATTCTACAACACACATACTCTCATATCCATGCATTACACTGAAATAACATTCACAACAATAAGCTTTTTAAAATTACGCTTATTAGGTAACCAAGATGGCTGCCATTGTTAATAAAAGTAGCTTATTTTTTCAAACAAATTTACTTAACAACCATCTGACCCTAAGGCTTAATACTTTAAATGTTTCCACAACTGGCAGCTACACACTAAGTCTATAAATCTGTAAATCTGTCGGTATTTTTACAATATGTTGTGGGTGTATGTATGTGGGTCATATGAGCTCCTTTTAAAGTTTTATCGAAGGCTATATTGTCCTGATCCATATTGTCAGTTTAGAGATCGGCGTGGTCGGGTCGATTAAGCTTATGTTTGCGAAACCGTCAAATCCCGAGTTCAAACCCTCGGGTAGATGAAGCTCGATAGATGGAGATAGCCACTCTTATAGGAGAGACAACTCCAAAAACAAACAACTGCTGCCTTGTAGTTTGTTCTTGGTTGGACAAATGCTATTGAAGCAAATCCAAAAAAGACAAGCACGCTGAAATCTGAGTCAACGGCCTAGTTGACACGTTTCCCATTTGAACACCTAAACTAAGAACGAAGAAGAAGAGGAAGAAGATTGTCAGTTTAAAAATGTATTGGATCATACTGCAGATATCATAGAGGATAAAATATCTCCAAAAACAGATTCACAAATCTACATTTATCGATACTGAAATACAGATTTAAGTATTGTGTTCAGCACACACATACATTCATTTTCTCGAATATCTATTGGGTGAGTGATAGAAATTTGATTTTTAAGGCATCATCGCATACCAGTATCATACCAGGGTATACTAATATGCAAAAGTAACCAGAAATTCTAACACGCTTACACAACAAAGCAATGTAGCAAGGCATGCAATGTAAAGTTTGAAGGAAAAAATAGATAGACTATTTTATTGGTATAAGCTCTAAAGTCACAAAGTTGTCTAAAGAAATGTTAGCCGAATTTCTTTTTATTTTAAATATTGTTTACAGTGAAATAAGCGTTTGATTATACACAAAAATGCAAATAAAAACATGCTAATAGACATAGTTATTAAATCTTTATTGTGCGTAAGATAAAAGAAAAACGGTAAAACAAAATTCGACAATACAATTTCGATGTCTTATATTACATTTTTGTAACAAATTTGAAAGAAATATAATGAAGGTGTTTTATCTAAACGTTATTACATCTCTGTTTCACGAACAGTTTGGTATGAAATATATGTTATTTCCTTCTAAACTTCATTTCTATTTCGTCTACAGAATCGCGAAACCCAGTGACATGATGCCAGTTCAGACCACTGTGAGATTTAGCTTTCCACACACCTGTGGGGTGGGAATCGTGGCAACTACCGTACCACCAACCGCCTTTATAAGTGGTGGCACAACTACGTTGGCTCCGATCTCTGTCAAAAGTAGAAAACACTCTGTCTTTTTGGTGATCTTTAAGCGAGTCCCCAGCATCGCCCGTGTAGTTCCTTATCCTCAATCTGTATCCATCCGCTTCACTCTCTACTTTAAAACTGTCGTAGACGGCGTAGTAAGGTTTATCTTTGTAGCGCATATCAACTCTCAACTCAAAGTTACCCTGAAGTTTTCAAAAGAAGAAAAAACATTTAACCTATGCGATCGTTTAATGGTCCCATGTTATCCGTGTAGCATCCGTAAATTGTACTATTTTTAGACTAAATAACAGAAATCTGTGTGTACCAAAATACAATAGAACAAAGGGCGACAACCAGGTCTCTACCGTGGCACCTAGATCAAGATGGTGTACGTCTGACAACTTCTAGTTTCCTTTTGGCCTATTGCTAGTTTCCCCATGTGAACATTATTTTCTGGCAGCATACAGTGTGAAACTTACAACTTGTACCTATATTCGACGTTTGTAAAATTTTAAGACACTTTATGTTTGATAATGAGCTGTAGTAGAGAGTGTGTGTGTGTGTGTGTGTGTGTGTGAGAGAGAGAGAGAGAGAGAGAGAGCGTGCGTGCGTTCGCGCGTGTGTGTGCACTTGACGTGCGGGTGTTGTTTGGAGCATGGAGGATGTGACCCCGGCGTGGTCTAGACGTTAAATACCCGTTTGTTTACTCGGAAAGTCACGAGAACGAAACTGACTTAAGACCGTAGACCGTTCCCCGATTAAACTGCCCCACTAGATAAACAAACTGGCCAGTATCTAAGGGGAAGGAACAAAAAAGCCTGACGGAAACCCGAAAATATATTCTCTATTCTTCTGCCACCTATAGCTGTAAGAACATCCGAAGGGGACAGACGCCAGAATGGGCACTTGCCAGAATTATGTTAATAAATGGACACTTGCATTAGGGCAAATGTCAATACGGGATAGCCTTCGAGCAAACGGCAAGTGTCTTTCGGGAATTCGTCTTAGCCGTCCTTTATGCACGGCCCATCTTTTTTCGATTACTCGTGAAACTGCTTCCATTTTCATTTCTCTTATTAACCTAGCATTTCAGATGTTGTTGGGCCAATGGATGCCCTTTGTCCATTGTAGACACTTATTTAGAAAGAATGCAGTGATTGTGAAAGATTTCAGTGATTGGATGGTAGCGGTGGTTACCTTCCAGCATTTACTGTCATGCCAATGTACGCGCATAGGTCCCAGGATCAACAAAGAAAAGACAGAAGTGATGAAAATTAACAATAACCAGGAGGCCCCAGTGACAATAGAAGGAAGACTGATAAATGATGTGAAAGAGTTTGTCTACCTTGGCAGCAAAATCAGCTAAACGGGAGGCACAGAGGAGGACATAAGAGCTAGAATTAATAGAGCCCGCTGCGCTTTCACAGTTCTGCGACCCATATGGAAAAGTTCTGCAATCTCCATTACCACAAAAATTAGGAAATTTAACTCAAATGTCAAGGAGCAGAGACATGGAGAGTCTCCAAAGCATGCCTTAGACAGATATTGAAATTAAGATGGCAGGACAAAGTGCTGAACATAGAATTATGGAGAAAAGCAAGGCAGGAGCCTATGGGTGTGCAAATAAGAAGGAGGAAGTGGCGCTGGGTGGGACACACGCTAAACGCTTGAGTGGAACCCCCAGGGAAAGCGGAAGAGAGGGCGCCCAAGACAGACCTGGAGGCGGAGTCTTCTTGAAGAACTGAAGCCGAAAGGGATGTCTTGGGAGATGGCAAAATTAATAGCCGGGGATAGGAAGAAATGGAAGGAAATGGTGGAGGCCCTAAGTTCCATAAGGAGCAAAGAGGACAAAGTCAAGTAAGTCAAGTCAAATGTACGCTTAGGGTATTACTTTTAATAAGTCTGTATTTGGTATGTATTTGGTCTATGAAGATATTTTCTTCGTTCGCCACATTTCTTGCATAGCTTAAAATGCGTGCTAGGCTCTAGAGAATCGTGTTTTTATTTCAACGGTACAGCCTCCTTCATAATTGACAATTCTGACTGATAATGTGAAATCTGTTAATTCATCTTATGTCATGTGTTATTGCTTGTCAAGATAGTCACCAAGAATCATGTAATGGATGCTTGCACATTTTTAAACGGATTGGTATCTAGAGGACACACACGGTCATTAACCGGCAAGAAAAAAATGTGGAAATCATTAATAGAAACTTGGTTTACTACAATTTTACGGAATGAAGAATTTCTTACAAAGTTACCTCTGAAGTTATGGTCGCAACCAACTCATTCCCCTGCCAAAAGTCGCCACCAAAAGAACCAAATCCCCACTTATATTCCTCCCAGTTTCTGGTAAAGTTGACGTCACCTTTAACACGTCTCTGAAAGAAAGATTTGTGTACATAAACATACAACATAGCAACTGATTGATCACTTTTCTATTAATACACTATCTAATCAAAATAATATAGCTTTTAAGAATATAGAGATTCTAACTGGTTTTATTTATTTAACATACATCAAATATAGATTAATGTACTCGCGTTTGAACCTACTTTCATTAAGAATTTCTCAATTAGAAAAAAGTGGCTAATATTGAATTTTATTTTTTACTTTCTCGTATACGAAGTAAAGAGGAAGTATTGTAATCGGGCAAAAATTCGAAATCAAGATTTTCACAAATCTCGACTTTTTACACCTCCCTGGGTCGGAAAAAAATAGTTTTGCAATTTTGTCCGTATGCCTGCGTGTGTTATGTCTGTGTGGATGTGTGTCTGTGAACACGATAACTTGAGTAGGTTAATGAAATTTCATATATAAGGTATTACATCAAATTTCTAGTTCAGTATCAATTTTCAGCGATTTCCGGTATAACTTAAAAACTTACAGATAGACAAAATTTCGCAAATAAGCAAAAGATCTAAATCTCTAACTTTCTAATCTAAGTTTCCGTTTACAGGAAGTAGTACTTTACGCTATTTCCGATTGCGAAAAAAAGCGCATATGAATCTATAAAGTAGGCTACTAATATTCTGCACTATTATACACACATTGTTTGCTGTTCACTTGGGGCACAATTCTATTTTCTACGACACTCTATTCTATTCTTTTTATTTACTATTTTCGCCATTTTGTGTAATTTTTTTTAAATTATAAAATTACTTTAAGATTTTTAAATCAATATCTTACCACCATAATGATCCACCCTCCACCATCAGTATCCGTATCACACAAGATTTTCTTATCGTTTGAGAGAGTCATTACAGCACGTGGTGGTAGATGCGAAGACAAAGATCCTTTTTCGCATTTCTATTTTAAAATCATGAATTTTTCATTTTATTAAAATCTATTATAAAGTGGTAGCTTTATAATACATTCCTTCCTTTTTACATAAAAATTATACACAACAATTTGGTAGGGGGCGGGAAGTATGCAGGGGAGATAAACACATCCACACACAACGCGCAAATATATACCCATATATATATATATATATATATATATATATATATATATATATATATATATATATATATATATATATACATAAATATATATATATAAGTAAAGTTAACGAAAATATATATGTATACCTCTAAAAAATACCTGGACTTATAAATGGCTTTAAGAATTTCATCATGTTGTCTACTATAGTTTTCTTCATAGCTCTGGAAACGCAAGTTTAATGTATTGTTCAACTTAATCAGGTGTGTTTGTATTGCTTCTTGACTTTTGATGGTGTTTTTTTTATGTTCACCGTAAGTTTCTTCACAAAACTGAGGAAATCTGTTTGTTAAATTTTTAATGCTCTCATCGAACTTATCGTGCATGGTTTTAAATTTGGCTTCAAATATTTCTTCAATTGTTCTAAATTTATTTTCAATTTGCTTCGTTAAATTTCCTTCGATATTTTTAAGTGCTTCTAGGTGAATCTCATGGTTTTTAAAGGTACCGTGATCTCTACACAGGCTGTCGACTTTTTCGCCTAACTGAAAAAAAAAAAAAGATTAGATTTAGATTAAGTTAAACTTTATTTCCATCTGCTCCATTAAATTGAATTTATTTTGTGTCTCATGTAATTAAAACGTTTCTGGTTATTATTTATCCCTGTTCTGATTCGTTGAAACGTGTAACCTCTGACATAATCTCCGAAGAATCCTTGGACATTTTATCGTAACTTGTCTCCAAACTGTTCCCATTATTTCTGAAACCAACGGGCTTGTTTGACCACGGGACTTCCAGCTGTAAGGAAAACTTCAGGTCAGGGGTAGACTCGTCTGCTGTCGGTGGCGGGAAAACAAAAACTTCTCTCACGTCTGCACGCCCGTGGGGGTCAACAAAATACAACTGGCAGAGGAAGGCGCCGAGACCACACCCAGACGTCCCCTCCACCGACACAGTAAGTTTAGCTGTGGTTTGGTTCATCTGTCCAGCTGCCTTGTACGGACTGTCCTTGTCCTTTTGTAAACCTTGCTCTGAAAGATGAGCGATGATGACCTTTCCACTTCGCTCACGGATGCTATAAATAGACATATTAGCAATAGACGTCACGTGACTGTCAGTATCCTGTACACACACTAGTTGACCGCAGTAAATTTTGTTAGACTCCAAGTACATTTCCGTGTCCATGGTAAACTTCAACCCTGTGAAATAAGTATCACATTATAAAACTGAAATTAGTATCACATTATAAAACTGTTTTTACCAAAACGTAAGCATTTAAAAAATTATGAAGTCGAGTCTAAATTAAAACAAAACAAAACAAAATGTAGCCTTGTATATTTTATAGGTATGTATTATACTGTATTATCTGCATCAAGTTTATTCACATTGTTAGGTACTAATATACTCTGGCTATTCTAATAGTTATTTACGATATAACCTTGCGTTGTCTAACTATCTAGCGAAGTTAATATACAGAAGGGAGAAAGCCCTCAAAACGAACACTGATAAGCTTATGAACTGAACAATAAAAAAAAATCTCCCATCAGTAATAAAGGAAATAAAACTGCATCTTTTCGCTACAGATGCCGATCTAATAGACAGGCGGGTTCGTCATTACTTTCATGCATTGCTGACTCTCTTATTTAATTTTTAATATTAATTGTCTAAAATGGTGCCACAGTCCTAAGCATACACCCATCCTCCACCACCCCCCCCCCCGCGTTACGCCGTTATCTTGACAGTAAAGTCATTGCCGTATTGTAACGATACCGATATTCTGCGTTATACAGTACTGCTAATACTGACATAACTGCTTATTAATAAACACATTGTCTTACTTCGAGGGTACAAACCTGTTCCAATGTAATTGAAAACCTGATAAAAAATGTAACTGTTTATTTTACGATATAATTTTTTTGTTTTTTGTACAAAGAACATTTTCTTATTTGGTGTGCACTGTTAATAGGCCTACGGCCCCAGAAAGATTTTGTTTTTATTACAAGCTTTTATTTAACTCACTTCCACTGTCGTCAGTCGTCAGTCTGTCATCAGTCGTCAGTCTAGATCGAAACGCCGGAGCGAAAATTCGGACATTTCTACTTGACAGATACGGTTCGTAATTGGTATGTGGGTCAAGACATGAAGACAATGCATTGTGACATTAAATTTGACTTAAAAAAAAGTAAAGTTTCCCTTTCAAATCTGTCGGTCTATGGGGCAAGTGAAGTTAAGTTCACTTGTTTCTGTGACCCCGGCATTTGAAGAGATAGTGTGGTCAGCACTATGCCCAGCCGCTTTACTTTCCCTAACTTGAGTTAGGTACCCATCAGAGTTGGGTGGACTCAGGGACGGTCTACTGACTTGAACTCGTTTTCGAACTCGAGACCTCCGTGTTAGCAGTCCAGCTCTCTACCGCTAGACCACTCAGTCCGATAAATTGAAATTGGATGCCTAATTAATTTTTTAGGAATTAATTAAAATTTTGACCAAATTAGTAGGCATTTCTATCCAACCACACCACACGCGCCATCACAATAAATAGCGCGTCATCACGTTTCAATAAGCGCGCAATGGTTTTTAGTCATAAAACTCTATTGTAAATAAAAACATGTAAAGTACTGAAAAAATTAATAAAAAACGTTTTAATAACAAGCTTTTATGTACTAATGCACTAAAAAGTAGAAAAAAAATTATAGACTACTATTTAAATAACTATAAAGAAAAGCGTGGGTCTCTTCCTAAACATTAGTAAAGGTATCCAATAGATACTAAAGTGAACCACGCTTTTCTTTATAGTTATTTAAATAGTAGTCTACAATTTATTTTCTACTTTTTAGTGCATTAGTACATAAAAGCTTGTTATTAAAACGTTTTTATGATTTTTTTTGTTAAAGTTACATTTTTATACAGAAATAATAATGTACATTATCGTTTATCTACTTACCATAAACATTGACTAAGGATACGAATATAAAATAACAAAGCAGCATGAGCCGCATTTCTGATGGTTAAATTATGAAAGATTGTTTAGATTCCTGCTTGAATTTGAGAAGTGAAATAACTTAATGAGCCAATTAAGCTCTCTTTATATAAATTAGCGGTTCTTATCTTTTTTGTTATCTTCAACAACGGATCTAATTTTTTTTTTTGGATGGCGCGTACATTTTACAAATGAGCAGCCAATTCAGCTACTAAAAAAATTTATTTGTTTTTTTTTTTCCTTTCTTGGTTGATTCGAAATTTATAGTCCTCGCCTATATTTCATTACTTAATGAGTATTTCGATTCGTTTCTTTTTTGTGTGTAGAAAACCATCTTGACGTTATTGACTCTATCAGTCGTCCATGAATGACGTCACGCTACTAGGGTCGGAATCTTTTGACAGTTTAGAACGTCATACTTATGGACTTCAAAACCAAAACTTAAAAACTAAATTTTGGTCGTTTTTTCGCGTTTTTAAAGGATATTTTATTTAAATTGTAATAGAAAATGATTAATATGCTCAATGTTGTCCGAGTTCAAATAAAAAAAAAAGAAATCGAAGTTTAAAAAAGCAGCAACAGCTATTTTGGGTGGGGGTTGGGTATGACGTCATTTTAAGGATGGAGGCCTAGGTTTGTGTGACGATGTGTGACGACGAAGAGGCGCTAGGTAAACAAGTTAATAAAAAGTCTAGTGACAATTTAAGCGCAATTTCCTTATGTTATCCATAACAATTTTAAATCGAGATAAATCATAGCTCCTCCTCCTTCGCCTGCGTCTCGCGCAGTTCGCTGCTAAGCCAGCCAGGTCACATGATTTACCCTCCTTTTCTTCGCCTTTTACTGCCTTCTTTGCTATATAGTACTGTAATGTATTATGTATAATGTAATTTTAAATAATGCGGACGTGTAGGGGGTGTTTAGTTGTCGCGCTTTTAAAAAAAAATTTTTGACCGAACGAAAGGATATTTTTGAAAACTTTCTTCGGCAATATTGTTCTAAATTATGGCAGAAATCGATTGGTAAATGTTTCAAGTCGCTAAGTGGTCTAATTGCCGAGATATGGGCAAAAAACTGCATTTTGTCGAGGTTTTTTGGCTTTTCCGGGAAATCCAGGAAAGAAAACCCGGGAATTTTTTTGGCCTATGTTCATCCTCGGAACTTGCTTAACATATTTGCTTTAGGAACTAGTCCTAGATATTGTTTCGTTGAGGAGAAGATACGACTTAAAGACGACTTAAAGCTGCGGACACACATCCATCCATCCATCCATCCATTCCCAGAAATGACGAGTTAATAAACGCAATTCTCCAGAATGGAAATTGCGCTAAAAAGCGGGACGTTAATTATGGACGACCCCCCCCCCCCCCACCATTAACTTATAACAGTCACAAATCAACTAAAATTGTTTACGCTCGTCACCTTTACGCTAAATTCGATCATGAACGATGCGTTGGTGAACATCAGAAGATACGGTCTATATGTAAAGTCTAATCAAGAATCTTTAAATACGTAAAAAAATTTGTGGGAACCGCTGAACATCATACTTTAGGATTTCCGTTCCAAAACACACGTATTCTTAATGTTACTAATATTAAATTTCTGCGAAACAAACACTTCAGAAATTCAGCGTGGTATTGGATTATTATTTTAGAATTATACTCCACATCATACTTATATCTTCCACCAATTGACACTTAAAGTGTGTCATTTATGTTCCGGTGTCGCGACAGGTCCTTAGCCAGATCTCCCGATTGCGTTACGGATTTAAATTATGAAACACTTCAACGAAACAAACACTCTCTACTTGACTGGGTTCTACCAGTCACAAGCATACACATTCATTTAGCACTTGGTATCAGTTTGTTTTTTAAGACATGAAATTTCCGGAGTGGCGGTGAGGGGGACGGGAGTTAACATTTCAAGTGGAGGAATTAAAATATTTAATTTCTATTTAAAAATTATATAATTTTTCTATTTCGTTTCGTTTATGGGATTGGGGTAGGGTGGGGGTTGGAAACGGGAGTAGGTGTGGTAGGTGGGTGGGGGCAGTTTAAAGGGAAATAGAGGTGGAGGGGGGGGGGGCTAAACCAAATGGAAAAAAAATAATTATAAGCTGCATTACCGAATTATTCAAAGTCGAAGTAAAAAAAATAAACTTCTACTTGAATTTACAGGTTTGTTTAGCAGTTTTCTACATCAAATATGTGATGCCAAAACATTCACACAAATTTTCTTACCCCTCGGAGTGTGACCAGAGTTTCGTCCAGGCATCTCTTCGAGGGGAGGTTTGCTCTTCCCGCCAAAAAAGTCTACCGCCCCCTCCCCCAAAAGAAATGGAATTTATATAGAAAACATACACTTTTACCAGTGTCCGCCACACCCCCCCCCCCTCGGAAAATGTTTTTCGTCCCCCCACCCTTGAAAATATCAAGAGCCCCCCCCCCCCCTTCCAGGAGAAAAAAGTCTAGAAGAAACACTAAGTGTGACATGGTTCACCAACTACCCCTGGTATGCTGTAGCTGCATCTGGACAACCTTTACTTTTCTTATCGTCTCACAAGGCACTACTGTCCCACAGCTGTGTGAAAAGTACAAAATAAATCAGATTCTCACTTAAGGGCCTGTGGTGATGTAATGTGTATGAAAGGTGAATACGTGGAACGGATCACTGCGTGTGTGTATGTATCATGTAGTGAGACGCGAGGCCGGGTGTGTTGACGTGTATGTTGTTGTACGGAGTGAACGAGGGTACAAGGGAAGCGACTGGTCGGGTGACAGTGGCTGTCTTGTGAGCGAGAGAAAGGTGGTGTGTAGAAATGAATGCGGAGGACAGTTGAAAGCAAACAGGTTGATGTGGGACTGGGTGGCGCGTTTGAAGAGAAATAAAGGATACTGTGATACCTAGCCTCAATCGTGTTGGTTGTGCATTCTTTGCGATTCTGACACCCTCACAGGGCCTACACTCTGGGAAGATAAAGGTTCACTACTCCATCAGTGATATCTTCTTCGTCTTCGACTTTTTCTTATCTGAACGATTGGTCATACACAGTATCTCCCCATGCTTGTGTCCTTTGTTTTTTGTTTCGTTTCTGAACAATTCTTTCCATTTTCTCTTTTAAAATTTCTCTGCGCTAGGTTTTTTTTTATCCCTCTTCTTTTTGTGGATCTTTGTGTTATATGCTTTATTTTAAATTTATTGCTAATACCAGTTGCAAGTTTCTTCACATTACGGCTTATCGTTATCAGTAATATACCCGTCGTTAATTAAAAAGTTATCAGTTTTTTAAATAAAGTCTATTACACCCTTAAACTGCGTGCTTTTGTGTGTATTTCCCTTTTACTTTATTCAAGGAGAAATACAATTTTAACTCATCTTAAGCAATGATTTCGTAGCAACTTTCCTAGATTTATTGGTATCTAATGATAATGCAAGCAAAGTATTTTTTAGTCTTATTGGTAATTAGATTAGTCATTTGAATGTATTTAAAGATGACTAAATTCAGTAATAAAGAGGGAGATAATAAGATTAAGTACTAGCCGACGACGTGAACTGTTTGGTCACGAAATAAGCAGGGGCAGATAATTGTCTTTAAGAGATGGCAAGCTACTGATCGGACTATAAAGCAATTGCAATATTCTTGGTCATTTGTGATGTCGACTTAATTAAATTAATTAAGAACGAAACCTTTTCGGATTATAAAGCAATTATAATATTCTTAATCGTTTGTGATGTCGACTTACTTAAATTAATTAAGAACGAAACATTATTTTAAAAGAACGTCATAATATTAGAATCTGGATGCGAGATGAGAACAGGGTCGACCTTGTAGGACAACGTGGATCCATAGATAATGATGATCCAATATAAATCATTGAGCATTGCCGCATTGGTTCATTTAATCGTTTATTGCACTGGATAAATACGTAATTGACACGGACGTCGAGTTTTATAACGTATGCGAAGAGAATATTCACGACAACCGACGAATACTTGTACACTTCAACACAACATAAAGAAGACTGATCTAAAGTCTTTCCCCAAACAACCAGATCTTACTCCCAAACGCACATTCCGTATGTACTTCGTCACACTGTCACACTCTTTTATTAATATAAATCATTCTACAACACACATACTTTCATAACCATGCATTACACTGAAATACCATTCACAACAATAAGCTTTTTAAAAAATTACGCTTATTAGGTAACCAAGATGTCTGCCATTGTTACTAAAAGTAGCATATTTTTTTCAAACAACTTTGCTAAAGAGCCATCTGACCTTTAGGTTTCATACTTTAAATTTGTTTTTACAACTGGCAGCTGCACACTAAGTCTATAAATCTGTAAATCTGTCGGTATTTTTACAATATGTTGTTGGTGTATATATGTGGGTCAAATGAGCTCCTTTTAAAGTTTTATCGAAGGCTATATTGTCCTGATCCATAGTGTCAGTTTAGAGATCGGAGTGGTCGGGTCGGTTAAGCTCATGTTTGCGAAACCGTCAAGTCCCGAGTTCGAACCCCCGGGCAGATGAGGATCGATATATGCGAACAGCCACTCATCAAGAATAGACAACTCCAAAATCAAACAACTGTTGCCATGTAGTTTGTTCTTGGTTGGACAAAGGCTATGGAAACAAATCCAAAAATATGTGCTCCTTTAAAAAATTTATCGAAGGCTATATTGTCCTGATCCACCCCATGCGGATCATCTCAACGACAGAATCGTTGAGCCTCTCTCCGACTGTGTCGCTGAGAATAAAACCCTTTGGTGGTTTCTCAGTCAACACTGTCGTTGAAAATAAAACAATAATTAAACATGCTCTCCACAATTAGGAAAGCATAAACTGTAGGTGTTTTGAAGCTAATATTCCAGCCATTTTGTTTTGACCAGAGCTAGTCCAGATCTAGACTAGATCTACTTGATCAACGATTTACACTGATGTAAAACCTACGTAAATCAAATCTACAAGATCAGGATTTACATTTAGATCTAGAAATCTACATTATTGACTAGAGAGAAAAAGTTAAAAGTATGCCTAGTGCGTCGAAAGTAAATGATAGAATCTAGATCTAGAAAATCTAGTAATTTTTCAGTAGCACTAGAATTTTTAGATCTAGTCTAGCTAGATTGACTAGATAGAAAGATAATTATTTCTGTGGCATAGCTGTCCTTTAGCATTTAGGATCTAGATCTACTCAATTTTAAATCTCTTCTATTTCAAATTGTTTGTAGATCTATATCTACAAGATTAGGCTTAGGTCTAAAAATATACTAAAGTTAAAGCTACACAAGTACACAATACATCATTCCTAAACTTAATGCCATTAATGGCTAAAATTCACTGAGCATTGTTGCACTTAAGACTTAAACGTAAGGCCTAAATACTAGATCTAAATAAAATTATTACGTTAGCTTAATTTTCGTGACAGCTTTTCTCTTCTTTTTTGCCATGCTTAATTTAAGTCACTTTCATGTGCTGGTAGCTTAAAATAAAACTTGTTTAATGTTTAGGAAGTTTATTTCTTTCTCCCTTTCATAATGCTGCAAATATGAGTAAGACGCTTATTATTATAATTAAATAGCTGCGATAAATAATCATTTGCATCTTTTTGGGGGTATTTCTTTTACATGAACTGTGAAATGATAAATAATCATTTGCATCTTTTTGGGGGTATTTCTTTTACATGAACTGTGAAATACGGTATCTCAAATTTTGCGCGTAACTCAAAGCGAAATATTACTCGCTCAACTGCTCGTATTTAAAAAATCTGGTATGTCGAGGCACTAGAATGTTGAGGTACCACAGGATCTACTATGTATTGAAAGAAAACATAAATTAATTATAGAATAATAGGCAAATATAGTAATAAAGTAGGCCTTATAGCTTTAGATTTTATTCAGCCTACTAATAAATAATTAAATAGGCCTAAAGTAGTACTAGATATTAGTTAAATCACTAGTATTGTGTAGGGTTATTTTTATTAAAAAAACAGATCACATCTTATACTTTATACATTAAGGCGGGCTCAATAAAATAAAAATAATTTATTTAGGACCTAGGCCTATCTTTTGGAGATCTAAAATTCTAAATGAAAAATAAATTATTAATTAGACCAACAATAGGCATAGTATGCTAAATCTATTTTAGTATTTAAATTTAAGGCTCGGCCATCTACTAAAAATTTTATAAATGTCATAAAATGGCCTACTTAATTAAATTAATTATAATTACTAATTACTATTAGGCCTAAGTTTAAACTAGAGATAGCCTATTTTATTAGTAGAAAAAGTACTAGTCATAGTTAAGATGGTATAGCCTTATGTAAATTAATGTAATCAGTGTTAGATATTATGATATCGATCAAGCAATTATTATATAATATCGGAAAGGGGCCTAGCACTCTCTTAGTCATTAGTCTATTAGGTCTTACAAGTAGTTTAGCCTATTTATATATTATAGGGCCTATAGGCTGTTATTTAAATTTTATTATGTTATTATGTAAATGTTATTAAAATAATTCAACTCACTTAGCTTACTATAATTTTTAAAAATGTTTAGTTAAGTATTCAGCTCTCTATGTCAGCTAAGGCCCATAATTGTAATTATCCTACTGTTAGATCTATTAATTATTTAATAATTAGTAGGCCTAATTATAGGAATTAGGTCTGATACATTAAGTCCTATACATTGGTCGTGGAGTAATACTATTGGGCTAGTAATTATATACAATATCTATACAAGCCTACTTATCGTTAATTTGGAAGTCTTTGCATTGACCTTAGTTTTCAGATGTAGCAGCCTAATTTTTATCAGATTATACCATAAAATCAAAAGTAGACTTGTAGATCTTTTTTAAAACAAGGCATGAAATATTAATTTAAATAATATAAATTAAACAAATAGCCTAAATAACAACTACACAAAGTTAAAGTCATAATAACTTTTTATAAAGGTATCTTGAATTTCAACTGGAGGTAGTTTTGATAAATATTAGTATTCTGAACATTAAAATAGGTAGACTTAACATACATTTGTTCTGAAAACATATTTAGAAATTGGTTTTAAAAAATGAGGTTAGGATTGGGGTGATAACTAGTTGAGGATTAGATATGATATTCATTGTGTTTATCCATGTTGTAATTTCTCTTTTACAGGTTCATCCAAAAACAAGTTAATTAAAAAAGTCTAGTGACATTTGTGCGCAATTTCCTTATGTTATCTAAAAATAGCTCTGACGTATAATGTTCGGGTGCGTTCAAGCTAGAAGAACAATCGGTTTGTAGGTGTTTATGTAATTTTAAAATTTGTGACCGAACGAGAGAATATTTTTGAAAACTTTCTTCGGCAATATTGTTCTAAATTATGACAGGAATCGATTGGTACATGTTTCAAGTCGCTAAGTGGTCTGGTTGCCGAGATATGGGCCAAAAACTGCTTTTTTTCGAGATTTTTTGGCTTTTCTGGGAAATCCATGAAAGAAACCCGGAATTTTTATGGCCTATGTTCATCCTCGTAACTTGCTTAACATAATTGCTTTTGGAACTAGTCATCGATATTGCTTCGTTGAGGAGGAGATACGACTTAAAGCTGCGGACACACATTCATCCATCCATCCATCCATCCATCCAGAAATGACGGGTTAATAAACGCAATTCTCCAGAATGGAAATTGCGCTAAAAAGGGATGATCTGATTTTTACCAGTAATAAGACTACAGCATACTAAATGACACAAGATGTTCTTTCTCTATTACCTCTTACATTTGACATAAAAGTAGGAAAAGGTATGACAATTATTAATAAGCGGCTTTAAATTGTATAATTTGTTTTTTTATAACTTAATTGTACCATTTTTATTTCCAATAATGATAAATATAATTTAGTGTCATTTATATTTTAAAATATTTATATTATACTAGATATAATTTACTTCTATAATATTACTATCCAGGTTTAACAGTCTATGCCTACAACATAGATCTCCAGGACTAAAAGTACACAAAATGGCAATCAGTATATCACAAGTGTAATAACACATGCATCTAATCTGCTTCAGTGGCGAGAACTGGGTGAATCCTCTCAAACATTAATCAGGTAAGTTATCACAAGTTTGCTTTGGTTTATTTTGAACATGTTGATTGAGATAGATTTTTATTTGTATAAATATTGTATTTAAAAAAATATTTTACCTAGTAAAACCAAGTCAGTGGTGATGATTGATACAATATCATGTATTTTTTTAAATATTTGTTTTGCAAAATATGCTGATTTGCAGGAAGGATATATATATATATATATATATATATATATATATATATATATATATATATATATATATATATATATATATATATATATATATAAAAAAACAGTATCATTTAGTGGTTTGTCTTACAAATTTGAATTATTTACTTAATCTGTCTTAACTGCTCAACAGGAACTAGGCATACCTAATGAGCGTCAAGCTGATACAGTAGATCTACAGAAGAGTTTATACACAAGGTAAATATTGATAAATTTTAAGTTTTCTTTTTTTAAGGATACATGTAGTGTTTTGGGAGAAAGGAATTAAATTATTTAAATTAGGCCTAATAGTTTATTTCTCTAGCTTATGTTTCACTTAAAATAACTTAAATTTTTCCCCCTTTATCACTAAAGCAAAATTTTATAGATATCTATGCCATGATTCATCTCATTCAATCACTTTTTTCTTGTTTTGTTTTGATGTATTAAACTAATTTAAACTAAAGATTTATTTTTTTTTTGCTAATTTTATTATTTCAGATGGATGATTAAGAAAATCATTTTGTTTTGTTTCAGGAAGTGAAAAGTGATGTAAAAGGCAACTAATACTTCCATCTACCATAGTTAAACAAGAATCTGCAAATGGTGATAATTGCAATAATCTTGATACATTAATGTTTGGCTTTATAATTATATGCAATTGTTTCATAAATAAATTATTTCTCAAAATTTGATGTATTTGGTTTTCTTACTTTTTACATAAGATGCAAGTGATTGAAAGCTGAAAAGGGTTGTATGTAGTTATAGTATTCCCAGCACAAGTTGACATTAAAACAGCTGAAGCCCTTTAAAAAAATAAATTAAAAAAAAAAATAATAATCTAGGAATGCTGTTTCTATTAGCTGAGCATATATTTGGAAAAGAACTTAATTGTTTACCAGAGAATACTGTGACCCAGTTTGTACTCCAGGCAAAAAGTGTCTATGGTTATTATTATTAAGTTAAAGAAAAGTATCAAACAAACAGGATAATATTAATAATAAAGACCTCCACACTAGAGAAGTATGGAATGAGTGTTGCATGGAATTCAAATCAACTTTGATGTTGCTAATTGCTACACTGGCCATAATTGGCCTACATTGATTTTTGCTGAGGTAGGCAACTGTTTTTGTTTAACTTTAGATGTCGACCAAATAAAGAAGAAAACTGACACGCCAATACCAAAATCAAGAACTGGTAAAGTTCGTGGTTGCTAAACCGAGAAGTCCTGAGTTCAATCTCCCGTGTAGATGAGGCTCTATAGTTGGGGATAGCAACCTATCTTGGGGATACAACACTTGTTCTTGGATTGACAAAAGAAAAGAAATCCAGAAAGAAAAGCAGCTGAACGAAGAAGAAAAAGGCTGGATATATTCGGTATCAACTGTACAATTTTAACAGACACACATTTCAAACTACACATGCATTTCAATGACAAAGTTCAGTGAAGCCATAATGTTGAGTTTGACTGAATGAAGAACGATATTGTTATTTCAAGCAAAGTTAAGGTTTATTGTCTTAAAGACATTGTCGTGGATTGATTTAGACTAAGACTTCCCTGTTAAATAAGCCGACAACGATGGCTCTTTTTATTTCTCGTCTTTGATGTTGCTTTCAAGAACTTGTATGAGATTAGATTACCTACATACATAAGGCTACACAGTTTGGAATCTTGGCTTTCTAATAGTGGACCTGGCTACATGACATTACCCCCACCCCGTCAATTACCCCACCCCCGGAGGAGACCCCCCCCCCTCCCGTATTTACCCCCCGGGGCAATTACCCCTTGTCAATAACCCCCTGGAGAATCCCCCCCCCCGCCTCAAGTTATGATCCTAACTCAAACTCTATACCTATGTATTTCCTTAATCCTAATCGATAAAAAAATTACCAAACCCTAAGCATTCACCTCAGCCTAAAACTTAACACATAACCAAAACCAAGTCTAGACTTAGGTTTCAGCCTAACATTGACCATAACACTAACCCTAATCCTAGCCTTAATCCTAACCCTGACCATAACACTAACTCTAATTCTGAATCTAACCCTAGCCCTAACCTTAGCCCTAACGCTAACCCTAACCTTAGCCCGAACGCTAACCCTAACTCTAGCCCTAACTCTTACCCTAGCCCTAACTATAACCCTAACCATAACCCTAACCCTAACCTTAGCACAATCGCTAGCCCAAACTCTAACTCTAGCCCTAACTCTAACCCTAGCCCTAACGCTAACCCTAATCCTAACCCTAGCCGTAACCCTAACCATAATCTTAACCTTAGCCAGAACGCTAACCCTAACTCTAACCCTAGCCCTAACGCTAACCCAAACCCTAACCCTAGCCGTAACCCTAACCATAACCCTAACCCCAGCTGTACCTTAAGAGGTGTGTGCGTGGGGGGGGGGGGGAGAGATGTCCTCCTTGGCGGGGGGGGGGGGGTAAATGACAGGGGGTAATTGCTTCAGGGGGGGGGGGAGAGAACTAATAATCTGTAAGTCCTACTATTCAATACATTTGGTTAACACAATGTCGTCACACATGTAAAACAAAATAAGCAGTGTTTTTATTATTTGTATCCTTAAAAAATGCAAAATAAATGCTACGCCATTAACTCAACCCTCTTTTTTTCTCGTTACATATCGTCACATAAAGCCACCGCCCAAAATGATGGTGATGTCAATATACAATCATAAAGTGGTCACCCATTAACCACGACTCACTCTTCAGACGATTTTGCACCAAACCCCCCTTCTCTAATTGTAACAAATTTTCACAAAAAGCCAGATCTTCGCTCCCCCCCCCCCCCCACCACTCTCTTTAAAAACACTACACCTCAACACATAACCCCCTCCGCCGTTCCCCTGAAACTGCATTTTTACTTTCTCGTATATACGAAGTATAGAGAAAGTCTTGTGATCGTGCAAAAAAAAAAAATCGAGATTTTTTACAAATCTCGACGATTTACACCTCACTGATACGGAAAAACATAATTTTGCAATCTTGTCCGTATGCCTGTGTCTGTGTGTGTCTGTGTGTAAACACGATTACTTGAGTACCGTTACAGCTAGGTTGATGAAATTTCATATATAAGTATTTTATCAAAATCATAGATCCGTATAAACTTTTGAGTGATTTCCGATAACCGAAAGTGGTTCTTTTTCTACTTTGAATTTTTCAAAAGCCTATAACTTGAGTACTATTGCAGATAGATAAATGAAATTTCACATGTAAGTAAAAGATCTAATTCTCTACCTTCTGTCAAATTTTGAGTAATTTCCGTTGACAGGAAGTACTAATTTACGCTATTTCCGATTTCTCAAAAAACGCACGTAAATTTATAAAGTACTAATAATGTTGCGCACTATTATGCACATCTTTATTTGACGTTCACTTGGTGTGCAATTCTTTTTTCTACGACGTTTTATTCTATTTTAAAAAGTTTAAGTATTTAAAATGGATTAAAAATCATGTCTATATCCCGAGTTGCCATTCCCCGTAGTGTTATATTAGAATATTCGAGAAAGTTTAGGGGAGATCACTCCCGGTTTATTATAATATGTACTGACCTCGATAAACATTGAGTTAATAAATGAATTAATACCAAAAGCAATCTTTTAAAGCCCGAAATAACGGATGAAAGCAAAAATGTTTCGTCACACTTTCCGATCATCCCTTCCCATAAATGAAAAAAAAAAAGCCTGAACATACTAAAGGAGAGTATGGATGTTGATGGAGGATCCCAACGTTAAAAATTAAAGCAGCGCAAAATTTCAGGAATCCATGTTACATATTATTATTTTCCGTAGGTATAACAAAGGTATTTACATTGTGTTTTATATTTTACGAGCCGCTATCATATGCCGCTATTTAGTTGTTTCATTTTCTACTTTTCAGTAATTCATAATTTGTGAATTTGACAGTAACAATGCTGCCACTGAAAATATTTGCTTTAAAACACTATCAGTAGCTCGTTAAGGACGATAACCCCCCCCCCCTCCCCACCCTCCTTTCCCAAAAATCCTACCCCCCCCCCCTCCTCGTGAAAGCAGCCCCCTCTGAGTTACCTCCACTAAGTTTAAAATCGTTTCAAACTAAATTATCTGCCCCTAATAGCTGTCACTAAACCCGGCTCTATGATTGTAAACATTTAGCTTGAACCACAGCTCACCAGACCATGTAGGGATGGGGGTGGTAGGGATAGAGAGAAAGAGAGGGGGCTGCTAGGGGCGCTTACAGCTTGGTGTTTTCTATGGTATCCATGAAGAGAATTATTTATATAGAAGAAATATATATTAAACCAGCGTACCCGTCCCGCGCGTTGCTGCGGTCTCAGAAGACAGACTGACGCAATATTTTAAGAGGATTCCATAATTACATTAGCAATCACGTATTTTTTTACGCTTGACATTGATTTCTAAATCTAAACAATTTAAATGTAATCAAAGCCGGTGTTATATTGCTTTCATCATAGTTGTTGAGGCGCAAATTCTACCGCACACTGTAGCCCATTGTATCCATAATGTATCGCACTCTTTAAAACGAACGTAGGCGCAATAGTGTTTATGAGGGACCCACACAGGGGCACTAGACCACACGCCAGTGGTGCAGTAGACAAAAAATTTCCCTACTGTAGGGCGCTCTTTTAAAACTCATAGTGTTCCTCCCGAAGCCAGTGGCGCATCGGGTCAAACGAATTGTCATCGAATGTCGTGTGCCACAGGGTCAATATTGTAGAGTGCTCTTTAACACAACCTTAGGATATCTCAGGGCGCCAAATCGCATCCTGCCGGGGCGCCGGCAGACGCGCCTGATTCCATATAGTCAAAAATTATTGTTGCCCATCGTGTCTTTAGTGTATAAATTAAAAAAAAAACGAACGTAGGCGTCATAGTGTTCACATGGTAGCACGGGGCGCTTCGAGTTACGTAATATCCGGGGCGCCGGCGGCTGCGCCTGTTGTTGCTTTTTTACCTTAGCCCCCATGCAGTTTTAATATCGCCGCCCTGGATTTTCAGGCGCCAAGCCGTTTATTAACAAAAATCGCACCCTCCACGGAAACGCCCATAATAAATTTTAATTTTTGTTTTCGCAGAAACCTTCTCGTGAGTGTTTTCATTAACTCTCGAAAGTTTAACGGCACTCAGATAAACGATGTCAAACAGCATCCGTTTTGTTTTTTACAAACTGTGTAGAGAAAAATTGCACCCTCCAGAAGCGCCGCCCTGTTAAAATAAAAAAAAAAATAACCTCCCCTGAAGTTTTATGGCGAGCGGATGAACGGGATTAAACCGCAATCTACTTTTACGTATATATACCCTATATAGGGATCTATATATAGAATCGATTCGCGCCCTGCTGGGGCACCGTGCTTGTGAAATATATCCAGTGGTATTCTTAACTTAAGTTGCATGACCATAGGATGAAAGGTGTAGTGCTGCATAGAGGACATAAACAAACCCACAAACAAACAAGCAAAACTTCATTATATATATACATAGAGAGAAATATAAATAATTCTACATATGCATATATATATATATATATATATATATATATATATATATATATATATATATATATATATATATATATATATATATATATATATATATATATATATATAGCTACATTTGGTGACTTCCCATTTTCCCCAATGGCGTCAAATTTTGCACATAATCCACCTATTAATTCATGTGAAAAAAAGCATCGTTTTCATCGTAAATTATTAGATTTTGGTATCAGCCTCTCTCCGGTCGTCGCTTAGCAAATCTGTTATCCAAAAATTCAACAAGCATGTATTCACCTGTACATTTTGCAGTTTGTGTCATCTCCCCTCACCCCCCCCCCCCTGAATGATAGTTTTTAAACGTGCACAGTTAATTGTATATTTTTTTATCTGCAGTCAGTTATTAGTACAGTTAACTCTCATTAGTCATTTATTGAACTGGCAAAATGCTTACTTCTTCTATATATTTTGCTATTTTTCGCCATGGTGTCACCCCCGAAATTTTGCCACCTTGCGCAGTCCTCAGCCCCGCCCCCCCCCAACCTTGTGACGCCTCTGGTTAGGGATACTACTTGAGTACAGTAAATATGTATATATATATATATATATATATATATATATATATATATATATATATATATATATATATATATATCGGGGGGGGGGGGCATAGCCCCTTGGCACACCTTGTACCTACGCCACTACATAATCATGTTCTTAAGATTATATAGCACATTCTATGTATAAATTCGATAAAAATAGCTATTACGTATTCTGCAATTTTATATTTGTAATAACATATTGTAAACGAAATGAGTCTTAAATTCGAATAAAAAATGGGCCTTTATATTATGTATTTTTTCTATTTTGCAATCATATCATGTATTACTTGTTGTATAGCCTAGATTCTATAATAATATACTAATATATTCTATATTACATAATCCTATATTATATCGTTTAGTAATCTCTACCCTAATGTTTTCTATACCGAATAATCAATATTCTGTAATTCTAAATTGTGTATAAATTAATCACACAATCTCTAAAATTAATCATAACTATGATCACAATTAAATTCAGCAATCCACTGTATTAATTTATATTGCTAAAAATAATTTAATTTTCAATTTTAAAGACAGAAGATACATTTTTTATAATATTAATTATTATTAGCTCTGTAAAATGAATGGTTGTTTAATTTTTCTTATATTAAATATTTTAAGCGATTAATTAATCGAAATGGTTTTATTCCGTTAGCTAGTTTTTACAGTTTATAACTATAATTAGAGTCTCAACGACAGAATCAAATGAGAAAAAATCTATAGCGTTATTATATATCGACACTGTTGATAAGCCACTCAACGACAGTGTCGTTGAGAATAGTGTAGGATCGGCTGCCTGATCCATAGTGTCAGTTTAGAGATCGGAGTGGTCGGGTCGGTTAAGCTCATGTTTGCGAAATCGTCAAGTCCCGAGTTCGAACCCCCGGGCAGATGAGGCTCGATAGATGGGGACAGCCACTCATCAAGGAGAGACAACTCCAAAATCAAACAACTGCTGCCTTGTAGTTTGTTCTTGGTTGGACAAAGGCTATGGAAACAAATCCAAAAAGAAAAGCAGGCTGAAATCGGAGTCAATTGCCACAATGGCGCATAACCAGTTGACACGTATACTTAATTGTGTTGGAGGGAATCCCTTTAAACACTAAAATTAAGAATGATGAAAAAGAAGAAGAATGTAAGTTCAAAAATGCGTTGGATCATACTGCAAATATCATAGGGGATAAAATATCTCCAAAAACTGATTTACAAATCTTAATTTATCGATATAGAAATACAGATTTAAGTATTGTGTTCAGCACAATGCGTATGACTGAGGTCATACATTTATTTACTCAATCATCATTAAACGAAGATATACTGTTTGAGTGATAGAAATGTATTTTTTAAGGCATCAGTACCAGTTAGTGTGTTAGGTCTAATAATATGCAAAAGTAATCCGACAAACTAACACGTTTCCGCAGCGGAAGAACAGCAATGTAGGAAAGTATTAAATGTTTTAACGAAAAAAAAGATAGAAAATTCTATAAGTATAAACTCTAAAGTCACAAAATTGTCTAAAGAAATGTAAGCCGAATTTCTTTTTATTTTAAATATTGTTTACAAGTGGAATGTGCGTTTCATTATACACCAAAAAAATGCAAAGAAAAACATGCATATAGACATATTTATGAAATCTATATTGTTCGTAAGATATAAAAAAACAGTAAAAAATTCGACAATATAATTTTGAGGGTTTATATAACATTTAAGTAACATATTTGAAATAAATAAAATGCAGGCGTTTTATCTAAACGTTAATTAACAGTTTGGTATGACATATATGTTATTTCCTTCTAAACTTCATTTCTATTTCGTCCACAGAATCTTCCCACCCAGTGACATGATACCAGGTCAGTCCACTGTAAGCTTTAGCTTTCCACACACCTGTGGGGTGGGAAAGGTGGCAACCATAGTACCACCAACCGCCTTTATAACCGATGGCACAAGCACTTTGGCTTGGATCCCCGTCAAAAGTAGAAAACACTTTGTCTTTGTGGTATGTCAGCGAGTCCCCAGCATCGCCCCTGTAGTTCCCTATCCTCAATCTGTATCCATCCGCTTCACTCTCTACTTTAAAACTATCGTAGACGGCGTAGTAAGATTTCTCTTTGTAGCGCATATCAGCTCTCAACTCAAAGTTACCCTGAAGTTTTCAAAGAAGAAAAACCATTTTTAAACTATGCGATCGCTAAATAGTCACATGTTATCATTGTAGCATCTGTGAATTGTACTATCTTTAGACTAAATAACATAAATCTGTGTGTACCAAAAATTGTATTACAAAGGGTGACAACCACGTCTCTATCATGGCACCTAGTTCAAGATGATCAACGTCTGACAACTTCCAGGTTGTTTTTGGCCTATTGCTAGTTTCCCCATGTGAACTTTATTTTCTGGCTGTATACAGTGTGAAACTTACAACTTGTAAATGTATTCGACGTTTGTAAAATTTTAAGTCACTTTATGTTTGATACTGAGCTGTAGTAGAGTATGTGTGTGAGAGAGAGCGAGCGTGCGTCTGTGTGTGTGTGTGTGTACGTGCGTGTGTGGGTTGGAGCATGGAGGATGTGGCGCCGGCGTGGTCTAGATGTTGAATATCCGTTTGTTTACTCGGAAAGTCAAGAGATCGAAACTGACCAAAGACCGTAGACCGTTCCCCGATTGAACTGCCCCACTAGATAAACAAACTGGACTGTATTTGAGGAGAAGGAACAAAAAACCTGTCGGAAACCCGAAAATATCATATTCTCTATTCTTCTGCCGCCTATAGCTGTAAAAACATCCGAAGGGGACAAACGCCAGAATGGGCACTTGCCAGAATTATGTTAATAAATGGACACTTGCATTAGGTCAAATGTCAATACGGGATAGCCTTTCGAACATACGGCATTCGGGCAAGTGTCTTTTGGGAGTTTGTCGTAGACCTTCTTCATACATGAATCTTACTTCGTATGTTGTTCTTTGTCAGGATAGTTACCAAGAATTACGAAATGGATGCCTGAAACTTTTTAAACTCCTTGACATTAGAGGATACACACGATCCTTAGCCAACATAAAAGAATTTGGAAAATATTAATGAAAACTTTTGGTTTATTAAAATTTAAAAAATTCAAAAAAAAGTTTCAAAATAAATTCACCTCTGAGGTTATGTTTGCAACCAACTCATTTCCCAGCCAAAAGTCGCCATCAAAAGAACCAAATCCCCACTTATATTCCTCCCAGTTTCTGGTGAAGTTGACATCACCTATAATACGTCGCTGAAAAAAAATGTGTTTGTACATAAACATAAAATTCAACCACGTTGCTTACTTTACCTTTGATGTACGGTTTAAAAAAAAATTACATTTAAATTGAAGTACTAGAATACGTGACCTTTAGAAAAAGGTATACTCAGAACATAATATTTAGATTAATTTACTCACACCCAACACATGTACCCCTTCACTCCGACCCCGAAGAAAGAAACTGTCAAAAATATGAAGCTTAGGTTAAAATTATGATACTTTTTTTTCCACTTTATGCTTTGTTTTATTTCTCCTGAATCACCGCTAATAGCTTGTTTTCCCGAAACTCCGTTTTCAAAGATTTACATTTTAAATTTAAATGTTCTATTTTAAAATATGATCGTAGCGTGGGATTAAAAAAAAATCTTACCACCATAACGATCCATCCTCCGCCGTCAGTGTACGTATCACATAATATTTTCTGATCTTTAGAGTGAGTCAACACAATTCGTTGTGGCAAACTAGATGACATATGTCCTTTTTCGCACTTCATCTTTAAAGATCATTATTTAAATCTAGTAAAGTGATATACTCGTATACATTTAATTGTATGCAGTGGCGTCGCTAGGTCGGGTATATATATATATATATATATATATATATATATATATATATATATATATATATATATATATATATATATGTATATATATGTAGAGAAAGGGGATAAGGGAATATATATATATATATATATATATATATATATATATATATATATATATATATATATATATATATATATATATATATATATATATAAAACCGTGTACCTCTACAGTAATAGTGTTGTTAATCGCCTCGACATTATTTTTTTTACTACACTTGTCTGCAAGGCTCTGGATACGAAAACACAACGCATTGGTAAGGTTTGTTTCCTCCATTGCGTCACATAGGTCTTGTTTGTTGTCTTTTGATGATGTCAAGTTGTCTGTACGTTCTTCGCCAATCTTTGCGCCAAACTGGGGAGATTTGTCCGTTAAATTTTTAATGATCTCATCGAACTTATCGTGCATGGTTTTAAATTTGGTTTCAAATATTTCTTCAATCGTTCTAAATTTATTTTCAATTTGTTTCGTTAAATTTCCTTCGATATTTTTAAGTGCTTCTAGTTGAATCTCATGGTGTTTGGTGGTACCTAGATCTTTACGCAGGTTTCCGATTTCTTTGCCTAACTGAGAAAAAGTGTTTGTTAGATTTAGATTGAGTTGTTGAAATTTTATTTCTATCTCCTGCGTTAAATTAGATTCCAAAATTTGTAAAGTATCTAATGTAATTTCAGCGTTTCTGGATATTAGTTGTCCCTGTTCTGATTCGTTGAAACGTGTAACCTCTGACATAATCTCCGAAGAATCCTTGGACATTTTATCGCAACTTGTCTCCAAACTTTTCCCTTTATTTCTGAAAGCAAGGGGCTTGTTTGACCACGGGACTTCCAGCTGTAAGGAAAACTTCAGGTCCGGACTAGACTCGTCTGCTGTCGGTGGCGGGAAAACAAAAACTTCTCTCACGTCTGCACGCCCGTGGGGGTCAACAAAATACAACTGGCAGAGGAAGGCGCCGAGACCACACCCAGACGTCCCCTCCACCGACACAGTAAGTTTAGCTGTGGTTTGGGTCATCTGTCCAGCTGCCTTGTACGGACTGTCCTTGTCCTTTTGTAAACCTTGCTCTGAAAGATGAGCGATGATGACCTTTCCACTTCGCTCACGGATGCTATAAATAGACATGTTGGCAATAGACGTGACGTGACTTTCAGTATCCTGTACACACACTAGTTGACCGCAGTAAATTTTGTGAGCCTCCAAGTACATTTCCGTGTCCATTGTCATCTTAAACCCTGTGAAATAAGTATCACATTATAAAACTGAAATAAGTATCACATTATAAAACTGAAATTAGAATCAAATTATAAAAACTGTTTTTACAAAAAAGTAAGCATTTAAAAAATTATGAAGTCGAGTATAAATTAAAAACCAAAACAAAATGTAGGCTTGTATATTTTGTAGGTATGTATGGCATAGGCTTATGCTGTATTATCTGCATCAAGTTTATTCACCTTGTTAGGTACTAATAGACTCTGGCTATTCTAATAGTTATACGATATGACCTTGCCTTGTCTAACTATCTAGCAAAATTAATATACAGAAAATAGAAAGCCCTCAAAACGTACAGTGATAAACTTACAAACTGAACATTTAAAAAAAAAACAATCTCCAATCAGTAATATACCCGTCGTGTTTAAAGAAAATAAAACTCCATATTTTCGCTACAGATGCCAATACCCTAGACAGGCGCCTTCCGTTACTTCTTTTTCATTTTTCACATTAATTGTCTAAAATGGTGCCACCGTCCTAAGCATTCCCCCCCCCCCCCCGCGTTACACCTTTATCTTGACAGTAAAGTCACGGTAAAGTCATAGCCGTATTGTATCAATACCGACGATATTCTGCGTTATACAGTACTGCCAATACTGACATAACTACTCATTAATAAGCACATTGTCTTACTTCGAGGGTACAAACCTGTTCTAATGTAATTGAAAACCTGATAGATTATTTATCTGTTTATTTTACGTTATTAAGTTTTTGTTTAAATACTACAAAGAACATTTTCTTATTTGTTGTGCACTGTTAATAGGCCTACTGCCCCAGAAAGATTTTGTTTTTTAATAGTTACATTTTTATACAGAAATAATAATGTAAATTATCGTTCAGCTACTTACCATAAACATTGACTAAGGATACGAATATAAAATAACAAAGCAGCATGAGCCGCATTTCTGATGGTTAAATTATGAAAGATTGTTTAGATTCCTGCTTGAATTCGAGAAGTGAAATAACTTAATGAGCCAGTTAAGCTCTCTTTATATAAATTAGCGGTCCTTATCTTTTTTGTTATCTTCAACAACGGATCTCATTTTTTTTGGATGGCGCGCACATTTTATAAATGATCAGACATTTCAGCTACTAAAAAAATGTATTTGTGTTTTTTTACCTTTCTTGGTGTAATTTATAGTCCTCGCCTATATTTCATTACTTAATGATTTTTTAGATTCGTTGCAGATGTTTGTAGAAAACCATCTTGTCATTATTGACTCTATCAGTCGTCAATAAATGACAACAAGCTACTACGGGAGAGGGTCGGAATCTTGCTAATATTTAGGACGTCATACTTATGGACTTAAAAACGATAACAGGATAACAGATTGTAATAGAAAATGATTAATATGCTCAATGTTGTCCAAGCTCAAATTAAAAAAAAAAAGCAATCGAAGTTTAAATAAACCGGGAGTGATATCCCCTAAACTTTCTCGAATATTCTTATATAAAACAGCAGGGGATGGGAACTCGGGATATAGATCTAGTTATGATTTTTAATCCATTTTAAATACTTAAACTTTTTAAAATAGAATATAATCTCATAGAAAAAAGTATTGGGCACCAAGCGAACGCCGAACGCAATATTATTAGTACTTTATAAATTTAGAGGCGTTTTTGAGAAATCGGAAATAGCGTAAATTAGTACTTCCCGTCAACGGAAATTACTCAAAATTTAACAGAAGTTAGAGAATTAGATCTTTTACTTACAGGTGAAATTTAATTCCTCTATCTGAAATAGTACTCAAGTTATAGGCTTTTGAAAAATTCAAAGTAGAAAAAGTACCACTTCCGGTTATTGGAAATCGCTCAAAAGTTGACACGGATCTACGATTTTGATAAAATACTTATATATGAAATTTCATCAAACTAGCTGTAACAGTACTCAAGTTATCGTGTTTACACACACACACACAGACACACACACACACAGACACACAAACATACGGACAAGATTGCAAAATTATGTTTTTCCGTATCAGCGAGGAGTAAAACACGATTACAATACTTTCTCTATACTACGTATATACGAGAAAGTAAAAAGCAGCAACAGCAATTTAGGGTGGGGGTTGGGTATGACGTCATTTTAAGGATGGAGGTCTAGGTATGTGTGACGATGTGTGACAACGAAGAGGCCCGAGGTAAAAAAGCGGGACGTCAATTATGGACGAAACCCCCCCCCCCCCCCCCCCCAACCCACATTAACTTATAACAGTCACAAATCAACTAAAATTGTTTACGCTCGCCACCTGACGCTAAATTCGAAGCAGCCTGTTCTAACTCATGAACGATGTGTTGGTAAACATGAGAAGATACGGCCTATATGTAAAGCCTAAACAAAAATCTTACAATACGTAAGAAAAATATGGGGGAACCGCTGAATTTCACACTTTATGATTTCCGTTCCAAAACATACACATTCTTAATGTTACTAATATTACATTTCTGCGAAACAAACACTTCAGAAATTCAACTTGGTATTGGATTATTATTTTAGAATTATACTCCACATCATACTTATATCATCCACCAAGTGCCACTTAAAGTGTGTCATTTATGTTCCGGTGTCGCGACAGGTCCTTAGCCAGATCTCCCGATTGCGTTACGGATTTAAATTATGAAACACTTCAACAAAACAAACACTCTCTACTTGACTGGGTTGTACCAGTCAAAAGCATGCACATTTATTTAGCACTTGGTATCAGTTTGTTTTTCAGACATGAAATTTCCGGAGTGGCGGTGAGGGGGACGAGAGTTAACATTTCAAGTGGGGGAATTAAAGTATTTAATTTCTATTAAAAATTATATAATTTTTCTATTTCGTTTTGTTTATGGGATTGGATTAGGGTGGGGTTTGGAAACGGGGGTGGGGTAGGTGGGTGGGGTAGTTTAATGGGAAATAGGGGTTGGGGGTGGGGGCTAAACCAGATGGATAAAAAATTAATTCTAAGCTGCATTACCGAATAATTCAAAGTCAAAGTTTAAGCAAACTAAACTTCTACTTGACTTTACGGGTTTGATTAGCAGTTTTCTACATCAAATATGTGATGCCAAAACATTCACACACATTTTTTCCCCCTCGGAGTGTGACCAGAGTTTCTTCCAGGCATCTCTTTTAGGAGTGGGGGGAGGGGGGCTTGCCCCTCCCGCCAAAAAAGTCTACAGCCCCCTCCCCCAAACGAAATGGAATTTATATAGAAAACATACACTTTTACCAGTGTCCGCCCCCCTCCCTCGGAAAATGTTGTTCGTCCCCCCACCCCCGAAAATATCAAGAGCCCCCCCCCCCTTCCCGGAGAAAAAAGTCGGGAACAAAAAAATAGTGTGACATGGTTCACGAACTACCCCAGATATGCTGTAGGTGCATCTGGACAACCTTTACTTTTCTTATCGTCTCACAAGGCACTACTGTCCCACAGCTAACTGTTTGAAAAGTACAAAAAAAAATCAGATTCTCACTTTAGTGCCTACACTCTGGGAAGATAAAGGTTCACTACTCCATCAGTGATATCTTTTTCGTCTTCGATTTTTCTTATCTGAATGATTGGTCATACACAGTTTCTCCCCATGCTTGTGTCCTTTGTTATTTGTTTCGTTTCTGAACAATTCTTTCCATTTTTTTCTTTGAAAACTTCTCTGCGCTAGGTTTTTTTATCCCTCTTCTTTTGGTGGATCTTTGTGTTATATGCTTTATTTGAAATTTATTGCTAATACTAGTTGCCAGTTTCTTCAAATTACGGCTGATCTTTATCGCATCAGTTATATACCCGTCGTTAATTTAAAAAAAAAACTCCATCTTTTCGCTATCCTGGGAAACACAGATGGCAATTTCAATACAATATCGTCATCATTTTTTTCTTGCATTATTGAGTGACAGTCTTCGTGTTTTTTTTAATTTCTTGTGCCACTGTCCAAAACAAGCCCTCTCACCCCCCCCCCCTCCTCCGCTACGCCTGCATACTGACAGTAAAATGCACGGGGTGGGGTACTTCGTGCTTAAAACAGTGGTATTGTATGTTGAGTGGGGGGGGGGGGCGCTCAACGGTTTAGGAATATTAGGAAATAATTTAAAATTTGACATTTTTCTGTTAAAAATTCAGGGAAACTACTAGTTGAGAGCTGACATGCGCTACGATGGCACATTTTACTACGCCGTCTAAGACAATTTTAAAGTAGAGAGAGAGAAGCGGATGGATACAGATTGAGGATAGGAAACTACACTGGCGATGCCGGTGAGACGCTGACATACCACAAAGACAAAGTCTAGTGTTTTCTACTTACGACAGGGATCAAAGCTACCGTAATTGCCCCACCGCTCTAAAAGGCGGATGGTGGTACCATGATTGCTACTTTACCCATCCCACAGGCGTCTGGAACACTAATGCTAGTCAGGGAGTGTTCTGGTATTATGTTACTTGGTGGTGGCATTCTTTAAGTGATATCGAAATGAAGTTTGGAAGAAAATAGTGTTAAGGTTTATGCTAACGTTATGCTATTATTTCGTTATCAGTTTTTGAAATTAAGTCTATTACACCCTTAAACTGCGTGCTTTTGCGTGTATTTCCCTTTTACTTTATTCAATGAGAAATACAATTTTAACTCAGATTAGTCATTTGAATGTATTTAAAGATGACTAAATTCAGTAATAAAGAGGGAGATAATAAGATTAAGTACTAGCCGACGACGTGAACTGTTTGGTCACGAAATAAGCAGGGACAGATAATTGTCTTTAAGAGATGGCAAGCAGCTTATCGGACTATAAAGCAATTGTAATATTCTTGGTCATTTGTGATGTCGACTTAATTAAATTAATTAAGAACGAAACATTTTAAAAAAAAGAACGTCATGATATTAGTATTTGGATGCGCGATGAGAACGGGGTCGACCTTGTGGGATCCAAAGACAATGACGATCCTTTATAAGTCATCGAACAGGACCGCATTAGTTCATTTAATCGTTTATCGCACTGGATAGATACGTAATAGACACGGACGACGACGATCATAATGTATGCAAAGACAATATTCACCATAACCGACGATTACTTGTATACTCTAACACAACATGTTGATGACTGATCTAAAGTCTTTCCCCAAACAACCAGATCTTACTCCCAAACGCACATTCCTTATGTACTTTGTCACACTGTCACACTCTTTTAATAATATAAATCATTCTACAACACACATACTTTCATACCCTTGCAGTGCACTGAAATACCATTAACAACTATAAGCTTTTTAAAAATTACGCTTATCAGGTATGCTGCCATTGTTTCTAAAAGTAGTATATTTTTTTCAAACAAGTTTTCTTAACAACCATCTGACCTTAAGGTTTCATACTTTAAAAATGTTTTCACAACTGGCAGCTACACACTAAGTCTATAAATCTGTACATCTGTCGGTATTTTTACAATATGTTGTGGGTGTATGCATGTTGGTCATATAAGCTCCTTTTAAAGTTTTATCGAAGGCTATATTGTCGGGTCGGTTAAGCTCATGTTTGCGAAACCGTCAAGTCCCGAGTTCGTATCCCCGGGCAGATGAGGCTCGAAAGATAGGGACAGCCACTCTTCTAGGAGAGACAACTCCAAAAACAAACAACTGTTGCTTTGTAATTAGTTCTTGGTTGGACAAAGGCTATGGAAGAAAGTATAAAAAAGCAGGCTGAAATCTGAGTCAACGGCCTAGTTGACAAGTTTTCCCTTTGAACACTAAAATTAAGAACAAAGAAGAAGAAGAGGAAGAAGATTGTCAGTTTAAAAATGTATTGGATCATACTGCAGATATCATAGAGGATAAAATATCTCCAAAAACTGATTCACAAATCTACATTTATCGCTACTGAAATACAGATTTAAGTATTGTGTTCAGCACACACATATGTGTACGACTGGGGTCATACATTCATTTTCTCGAATATCTATTGGGTGAGTGATAGAAATTTGATTTTTAAGGCATCATCGCATACCAGTATCATACCAGGATATACTAATATGCAAAAGTAACCAGACATTCTAACACGCTTACACAACAATAGCAATGTAGCAAGGCATGCAATGTAAAGTTTGAAGGAAAAATAGACGATTCTATTAGTATAAGCTCTTAAGTCACAAATTTGTCTAAAGAAATGTTAGCCGAATTTCTTTTTATTTTAAATGTTGTTTACAAATGGAACAAGCGTTTGATTATACACAAAAATGCAAATAAAAACATGCAAATAGACATAGTTATTAAATCTTTATTGTGCGTAAGATAAAAGAAAAACGGTAAAACAAAATTCGACAATATAATTTCGATGTTTTATATTACATTTTTGTAACATATTTGAAAGAAATATAATGAAGGTGTTTTATCTAAACGTTATTACATCTCTGTTTCACGAACAGTTTGGTATGAAATATATGTTATTTCCTTCTAAACTTCATTTCTATTTCGTCAACAGAATCGCCTAGCCCAGTGACATGATGCCAGTTCAGACCACTGTGAGCTTTAGCTTTCCAAACACCTGTGGGGTGGGCATGGTGGCAATGATGGTACCACCAACCACCTTTTTGATTTAGTGCACATTTACCAGCGCTTCGATCCTTATCAAAAGTAGAAAACACTCTGTCTTTTTGGTGAACTTTAAGCGAGTCCCCAGCATCGCCCATGTAGTTCCCTATCCTCAATCTGTATCCATCCGCTTCACTCTCTACTTTAAAACTGTCGTAGACGGCGTAGTAAGATTTATCTTTGTAGCGCATATCAGCTCTCAACTCAAAGTTACCCTGAAGTTTTCAAAAGAAGAAAAAACAATTTTAAACTAAGTGGTCGTTTAATAGTCCCATGTTATCATTGTAGCATCTGTGAATTGTACTATTTTTAGACTAAATAACAGAAATCTGTGTGTACCAAAATAGAATAGAACAAAGGGCGACAACCAGGTCTCTACAGTGGCACCTAGATCAAGATGATCTACGTCGTACAACTTCTAGGTTGTTTTTGGCCTAATGCTAGTTTCCCCATGTGAACATTATTTTCTGGCTGCATACAGTGTGAAACTTACAACTTGTACATATATTCGACGTTTGTAAAATTTTAAGTCACTTTATGTTTGATAACGATCTGTAGTAGAGTGTGTGTGTGTGAGAGTGAGAGAGCGTGCGTGCGTGTGTGTGTGTGTGTACGCGTGTGTGTGTGTACGCGACGTGCGGGTGTGGGTTGGAGCATGGAGGGTGTGACGCCGGCGTGTTCTAGTTGTTGAATACCCGTTCGTTTACTCGGAAAGTCACGAGATCGAAACTGACTAAAGACCGTTCCACGATTGAACTGCCCAACTAAATAAACAAACTGGCCTGTATCTGAGGGGAAGGAACAAAAAAGCCTGTCGAAAACCATGTACTATCATATTCTCTATTCTTCTGCCGCGTATAGCTTTAAGAACATCCGAAAGGGACAAACGACAGAATGGGTACTTGCCCGAATTATGTTAATAAATGGACACTTGCATTAGGGCAAATGTCAATACGGGTCAGCCTTTCAAGCATACGGCATTCGGGCAAGTGTCTTTCGGGAATTCGTCTTAGCCCTCCTTTATACATGGCCCATCTGGCGCCATCGTTTTACGATTACTTGTGAAACGGCTTCCATTTTCATATCTCTTATTAACCTATATTGGAGATGGTTTGGGTCCATAGATGCCTTTTGTCCTTCGTAGACACTTAATTAGAAAGAATGCAGTGATTGTGAAAGATTACAGTGATTGGAAGGTAGCGGTGGTTGCCTAGCAGCATTTATTTCATACAAATGTACGCATAGAACATTACTTTTGAAAAGTCTGTATTGGGTCTTTGAAGAGATTTTCTTCGATTGCCGTATGTTTTGTATGGCTTAAAAAGATCTCTTGGCTTTAGTGGATTGTGTTTTAATTTCAGCGGTGCAGTCTCTTTCGTAATTGACAATGTTGACCAATATTGTTGAATCTTTTATTTCATCCTACTTCGTGTGTTGTTCCATTTCAGGATAGTCACCAAGTATTACGTAATAAATGCCTGAGATTTTAAAAAGTTCTTGACCTTAGAGGAGACACATGATCCTTAGCCAGCATACAAGAATTTGGAAATCATCAATGAAAATTTTTGGCTTATTAAAATTTTATACAAGAAAGAATTTTTTTCCGAACCAACTCACCTCTGAAGTTATAGTCGCAACCAACTCATTCCCCAGCCAAAAGTCGCCGCCAAAAGAACCAAATCCCCACTTATATTCCTCCCAGTTTCTGGTGAAGTTGACGTCACCTTTAATACGTCGCTGAAAAAAAGATTCGTGTAAATAAACATACAACTTATTGGTCACTTTTTAATTAATACACTTTTCAATTAAAATAATATAGCGTTTAAGAATATTAGAGATTCTGTCTTTATTTTGCACATACTTTAATTAAAAATCGTTGACCCGTATCACATGTATGTAAAGGATCTAATTCTCTGCCTTCTGACAAATTTTGAGTAATTTCCGTTGACCGGAAGTAGTAATTTATGCTTTTTCCGATTTATCAAAAAAAGCATGTGAATTTTTAAAATACTAATACTATTCCGAACTGTTATGTACATTTTGTATAAAAATAACCATCGTTTCTATCAAGTATGCAGTGCATAAAGCTTATACACGTACATGTACCCTATGTGGCATATATTTTAATTATAGGGCTATGTAGGCCGACAAAACCACACACATCACCCATATTTATAAAGAACCAAAAGTTAACAATTCTCAACAAGTAAATCAAAATATTTCTCAATACACATTTGTGACTTTTTTCTGAGACTTTATTTCTGTGATTTTTTTTCCGATGAAATTTTTCCTTTGTGTCTTTTTTTTTCCTAACAATTTTTCTTTTTTTTAACACGTTTTTATTAACTCAGCTTCGCGTGGATGTGTTTGTTGTTAAAATTGACATCGAAAATTAGCCCACTTCTGATTGCTCTATAGATCTGAAATTTGGCATGCAGGTTACTTTCGCCTAACAATTTCAGATGCAATCATAAAAACTAGCAATTAGAGACCGTAATTAGCTTAATTTAATTACGCCCAAAGGACCATAAAATTGAGGACATGATTTCTAAAGATACCGACAAGACTGGAGGCTTGTTGACACAGTTACTTCGGCCCCAATCGATGTGAGCGCGCTGGCCGTGATCGTATAGTGGTTAGTACTTCGCGTTGTGGCCGCGACAACCCAGGTTCGAATCCTGGTCGCTCAAGATTTTTTTAGTCCGTGTATTTATAAACACTTAGTCAATTCATACTTAATCAAGTCATTAGATAAAGTAGAAAATAAACTATATAAAAAACTTTTTTAAAAACCACGTTTTTCATGTGTAGCAACGGACTAAAAAGGAGAAAATAAAATACTTAAAAAAAACTTTTTAAAAAACCACGTTTTTCTTGTGGACTAAAAAGTAGAAAATAACTATTTACATACATTTGATGACAAAAAACGTGGGTCGGGCAGATGGGTCGGGAAATTTGATGGTGAACGTACCCACGTTTTTTGTCATCAAATGTATGTAAATAGTTATTTTCTACTTTTTAGTCCACAAGAAAAACGTGGTTTTTTAAAAAGTTTTTTTAAAGTATTTTATTCTGTTTTCTTTTCTTGTGACTTTTTATTCCGTTCAAACTACAGCCGATGAATCTAATTCATAAAATAAGGAAGGTAAGACTATTTTTATATTAATAGTAAATGAATTAATTGAATATTATTTACTGTCAGTTAAATATTTATAAATAACATCGTTTAGGAACTTTTTTTTACTATTTCCACCGTTTTGTGTTATTTTGTTTTAAATTATAAAATTGTTTTAAGATTTTTAAATTAATATCTTACCACCATAATGATCCACCCTCCACCATCAGTATCAGTATCACACAAGATTTTCTTATCGTTTGAGAAAGTCAATACAGCACGTGGTATTAGATGCGAAGACCAAGATCCTTTTTTGCATTTCTAGTTTTAAAATAATTACTTTTTAATCATTGTTTAAATCTATTATAAAGTGGTAGCTTTATAATACATTCCTTCATTTTCACATAAAAATTATACACAACTGTTTGGTAGGGGACGGGCAGTCTGCATATATATGGGTATGTAGTTGTGTGTGTGTAAATGTGGTTGTCCTACCATGCAGACTGCACGCCCCTACCAAATATATATATATATACCTATATATATATATATATATATATATATATATATATATATATATATATATATATATATATATAAATGAGCTAGAAGTAAAGTTACCGAAAAAATATATGTATACCTCTAAATAATTGCTGGACTTGTGAATGGCTTTAAGAATTTCATCATGTTCTCTACTATGGTTTCCTTCATAGCTCTGGAAACGCAAGTTTAAAGTATTGGTCATGTTAATCAGGTTTGTTTGTATTGCTTCTAGACTTTTGATGGTTTTTTTTCTATGTTCACCGTAAGTTTCTTCACCAAACTGACGAAATCTGTCTGTTAAATTTTTAATGCTCTCATCGAACTTATCTTGCATGGTTTTAAATTTGGCTTCAAAAATTTCTTCAATCGTACTAAATTTATTATCAATTTGTTTCGTTAAATTTCCTTCAATATTTTTAAGTGGTTCTAGGTGAATCTCATGGTTTTTAGTGGTACGGTGATCTATACGCAGGCTGTCTACTTTTTCGCCTAACTGAAAAAAAGGTTAGATTTAGATTAGTTAAAATTTATTTCCATCTACTCCATTAAATTAAATTTTATTGTGTCTAATGCAATTAAAGCGTTTCTGGTAATTAATTGTCTTTGTTCTGATTAATTGAAACGTGTAACCTCTGAAATCATCTCCGAAGAATCCTTGGACATTTTATCGCAACTTGTCTCCAAACTTTTCCCTTTATTTCTGAAAGCAACGGGCTTGTTTGACCACGGGACTTCCAGCTGTAAGGAAAACTTCAGGTCCGGGCTAGACTCGTCTGCTGTCGGTGGCGGGAAAAAAAAAACTTCTCTCACGTCTGCACGCCCGTGGGGGTCAACAAAATACAACTGGCAGAGGAAGGCGCCGAGACCACACCCAGACGTCCCCTCCACCGACACAGTAAGTTTAGCTGTGGTTTGGTTCATCTGTCCAGCTGCCTTGTACGGACTGTCCTTGTCCTTTTGTAAACCTTGCTCTGAAAGATGAGCAATGATGACCTTTCCACTTCGCTCACGGATGCTATAAATAGACATGTTAGCAATAGACGTCACGTGGCTGTCAGTATCCTGTACACACACTAGTTGACCGCAGTAAATTTTGTTAGCCTCCAAGTACATTTCCCTGTCCATGGTCAACTTCAACCCTGTGAAATACGTATCACATTATAAAACTGAAATTAGTATATCATTATATAACGGTTTTTATAAAAACGTAAGCATTTTAAAAAATATGAAGTCGCGTCTAAATTAAAACAAAACAAAACAAAATAAAATGTAGCCTTGTATATTTTATAGGTATGTATGACATGGCTTATACTGTATTATCTGCATCAAGTTTATTCACCTTGTTAGGTCATAATATACTCTGGCTATTCTAATAGTTATTTACACATTGCCCTGTCTTTGTCTAACTATCTAGCGAAGTTAATATACAGAAGAGAAATAGCCCTCAAAACGTACAGTGATAAGCTTACAAACTGAACGTTTTAAAAAATATCTCCCATCAGCAATATACCCGTCGTGTTTAAAGGAAATAAAACACTGCATCTTTTCGCTACAGATGCCGATGTAATAGACATGCGGGTTCGTCATTACCAACATGCATTGCTGACTCTCTTATTTAATTTTCAACATTAATTGTCTAAAATGGTGACACCGTCCTAAGCATGCACTCCCCCCCCCCCCCCCCGCGTTATGCCTTTATCTTGACAGTAAAGTCACGGCCGTATTGTGTCAATACCGACGATATTCTGAGCTATAAAGTACTGCCAATACTGACACAACTACTCATTAATAATCACATTGTCTTACTTCGAGAGTACAACCTGTTCTAATGTAAATGAAAACCTGATAGAAAATATAACTGTTTATTTTACGTAATCAAGTAGGCCTATTTTGTTTAAATACTACAAAGAAATTTTCTGATTTGTTGTGCACTGTTAATAGGCCTACTGCACCAGAAAGATTTTGTTTTTAATTACAAGCTTTTATTTAACTCACTTCCTGTGTCGTCAGTCGTCTGTCTGTCGTCAGTCGTCAGTCGTCAGTCGTCAGTCTAGATGGAAACACCGGAGCATAAATTCCGACACTTCTACTTGACAGATATGGTTCGTAATCGGTACGTGGGTCAAGACATGAAGACAATGCATTGTGACATTAAATTCGACTTAATTGGATGCCTAATTACTTTTTAAGGAATTAATTGAAATTTTGACCAAATTAGTAGGCATTTCTATCCAACCACACCACACACGCCAACACGTTCAATAGCGCGTCATCACATTTAAATAAGCGCGCAGTGGTTTTTAGTCATGAAACTCTTTTGTAAATAAAAACATGTAAAGGACTAAAATTGTTTTCATAAAAAACGTTTTAATAACAATCTTTTATGTACGAATGCACTAAAAAGTATAAAATAAATTATAGACTACTATTTAAATAACTATAAAGAAAAGCGTGGGTCTCTTCCCAAACATTAGTAAAGGTATCCAATAGATACTAAAGTGAACCACGCTTTTCTTTATAGTTATTTAAATAGTAATCTTTAATTTATTTTCTACTTTTTAGTGAATTAGTACATAAAAGCTTGTGATTAAAACAATTTTTATTAAAAAAATGTAAAAAGTTACATGTTTTATATAGAAATAATAATGTAAATTATCGTTTATCTACTTACCATAAACATTGACTAAGGATACGAATATAAAATAACAAAGCAGTATGAGCCGCATTTCTGATGGTTAAATTATGAAAGATTGTTTAGATTCCTGCTTGAAGTTGAGAAGTGAAATAACTTAATGAGCCAATTAAGCTCTCTTTATATAAATTAGCGGTCCTTATCTTTTTTGTTATCTTCAACAACGGATCTCATTTTTTTTGGATGGCGCGCACATTTTATAAATCAGGGGTCTCCAAACTTTTTATCCCGAGGGCCGCATTAACTATCAAATATAAGTTCGGGGGCCAGAGTTTCTTCCAGGCATCTCTTCGGGGTGACGGAGTCGTCCCCCCCCCCCCCGAAGAACGTCTACCCCCTTAAGGAATTATATATATATATATATATATATATATATATATATATATATATATATATATATATATATATATATATATATATATATATATATATATATATATATATATTTATATATATATATATATATATAATTCATATATATATATATATATATATATATATATATATATATATATATATATATATATATATATATACAAATTTCAAGTGCCCCCCCCCCGGGAAAAAAGTCTGAAAGAAACACTATTGTCAAATTGTTCTTCACGTAGGCCTACTTCATTCTTGATAAAGTTTGTATGTTGTTCTTAAATTTGAAAGGTACTTTGATGCAAAAGTTTTAATATTAGGAAAGTCTTCCTTAGGGAAATACTGATAAAACCCACCCGCCCTTTTTCGTCAATGGTATTTGCACCCAATGCTACATCTTCAGTTTCTTTTGAATTTTTTTCTCAGCCACCTCCAACAAACATTTTTTTCCGTTGACCAAAAGATCTCCGAGTGCCGGATGAAAAGACATCGCGGGCCGCATCAGGCCCGTTGGCCGTAGTTTGGAGACCCGCTTTTATAAAAGATCAGCCAATTCAGCTACTAAAAAAATGTTTGTATTTTTTTCCTTTCATGGTGGATTCGAAATTTATTGTCCTCGCCTATATTTCATTACTTAATGACGATATTCGTTTCAGATGTTTGTAGAAAACAATTTTGACATTATTGACTCTATCAGTCGTCCATGAATGACGTCACGATACTAGGGGAGAGGGTCGGAACCTTGCGACAATTTAGGACGTCATACTTAACGATCGTTAAACTAAATTTTAGCCGCTATTTTGCGTTTTTAAAAGGATATTTTATGTAAATTGTAATAGAAAATAATTATTATGCTCAATATTGTCCAAACTCAAAATTAAAAAAAAAATGAATCGAAATTTAAAAAGCAGCAACAGCAATTTTGGGTGGGGGTGGGGTATGTCGTCATTTTAGGGATGGAGGCCTAGGTTTGTGTGGGAACAGGGCATTTCCCCCCTGTCAATTACCCCCCGGATATTTCCCCCCAGAGTAATTACCCCCCTGTCAATTACCCCCTGTTAATTACCCCCCGCCCAGTAGGACATTACCCCCCCCCGTAGAGAGTTAGGGTTAGGGCTAGGTTTAGGGTTAGGTTTAGGGCTAGGGCTAGGGCTACGGTTAGGGTTAGGGTTAGGGTTAGGGTTAGGGCTAGGGTTAGGGTTAGGGTTAGGGTTAGGGCTAGGGTTAGGTTTTAGGGCTAGGTTTAGGTTATAGGGCTAGGGTTAGGATTAGGGTTAGGGCTAGGAATAGGGTTAGGGTTAGGGTTAGGGTTAGGGTTAGGGTTAGGGCTAGGGCTAGGTTTAGGTTTTAGGGCTAGGGTTAGGATTAGGGTTAGGGCTAGGAATAGGGTTAGGGTTAGGGTTAGGGTTAGGGTTAGGGCTAGGGCTAGGGTTAGGGTTAGGGTTAGGGTTAGGGTTAGGGTTAGGGTTAGGGTTAGGGTTAGGGTTAGGGTTAGGGTTAGGGTTAGGGTTAGGGTTAGGGTTAGGGTTAGGGTTAGGGTTAGGGTTAGGGTTAGGGTTAGGGTTGAGATTAGGATTAGGGTTAGGGTTAGAGCTAGTGTTAGGGTTAGGGTTGTGTCTAGCTTTGGTTTTGGTTTTGTGTGAAGTTTTAGGCTAAGGTGGATGCTTAGGTTTTGGTCTTTTTTTAAAGGTTTGGATTAAAGTAGTATATAGGTATAAAATTCTAGTTGGAGTTTTAACTTGAGAGGGGGGGGGGTAATTCCCCTGGGGGGTAATTGACAGTGGGGTAATTGACAGGGGGGTAATTGCTCCGGGGGGTAAATACGGGGGGGGGGGGGGAATGTCCGGGGGGGGGGAATATCCAGGGGGGTAATGTCCTGTAGCCGGTTTGTGTGACGATGTGTGACGACGAAGAGGCGGGAGGTAAAAATCGTTCAAAAAGCGTCACGTCAATTTTGGACGAACCCCCCCCCCCCCCCTCAACCATTAACTTATAACAGTCACAAATCAACTAAAATCGTTTAAGCTCGCCAGCTGACGCTAAATTCGAAGCAGACTAACTCATGAAGATGTGTTGGTGAACATGAGAAGATACGGCCTATATGTAAAGCCTAATCAAGAATGTTTCAATACGTAACAAAAATATTTGAGAACCGCTGAATTTCACACTTTAGGATTTCCGTTCCAAAACATACACATTCTTAATGTTACTAATATTACATTTCTGCGAAACAACCACTTCAGAAATTCAGCTTGATATTGGATGATTATTTTAGAATTATACTCCACATCATACTTATATCATCCACCAATTGACACTTAAAGTGTGTCATTTATGTTCCGGTGTCGCGACAGGTCCTTAGCCAGATCTCCCGATTAAGTTACGAATTTAAATTGTGGAACACTTCAACGAAACAAACACTCTCAACTTGACTGGGTTCTACCAGTCACAAGCAGACACATTCATTTAGCACTTGGTATCAGTTTGTTTTTTATGACATGAAATTTCCGGAGTGGCGGTGAGAGGGGCGGGAGTTAACATTTCAAGTGGAGGAATTTAAGTATTTAATTTCTATTCAAAAATTATATAATTTTTCTATTTTGTTTCGTTTATGGGATTGGGGTAGGATGGGGGTTAGAAACGGGAGGTGGTGTGGTAGGTGGGTGGGGGCAGTTTAATGGGAAATAGGGGTGGAGGGGGTGGGGGTGGCTAAACCTAACGGAATAAAAATTAATTCTAAGCTGCATTACCGAATAATTCAAAGTCGAAGTAAAAAAAAATAAACTTCTACTTGACTTTACGGGTTTGATTAGCAGTTTTCTACATCAAATATGTGATGCCAAAACATTCACACAAATTTTCATTCCCCTCGGAGTGTGACCAAGTTTCTTCCAGGCATCTCTTTTAGGAGTGGGGGGAAGGGGGGGGGGGGGATCGCCCCTCCCGCCAAAAAAGTCTACCGCCCCCTCCCCCAAACGAAATTGAATTTATATAGAAAACATACACTTTTACCAGTGTCCGCCCCCCCCCTCCCGGAAAATGTTGTTCGTCCCCCCACCCCCCGAAAATATCAAGAGCCCCCACCCCCTTCCTGGAGAAAAAAGTCTTGAACAAAAAATAAGTGTGACATGGTTCACGAACTACCCCAGATATGCTTGAGCTGCATCTGGACAACCTTTACTTTTCTTATCGTCTCACAAGGCACAACTGTCCCACAGCTAACTGTTTGAAAAGTACAAAAAAAAATCAGATTCTCACTTTAGGGCCTACACTCTGGGAAGATAAAGGTTCACTACTCCATCAGTGATATCTCCTTCGTCTTCGATTTTTCTTATCTGAATGATTGGTCATACACAGTTTCTCCCCATGTTTGTGTCCTTTGTTATTTGTTTCGTTTCTGAACAATTCTTTCCATTTTTTTCTTTGAAAACTTCTCTGCGCTGGGTTTTTTTTTATCCCTCTTCTTTTGGTGGATCTTTGTGTTATATGCTTTATTTGAAATTTATTGCTAATACTAGTTGCCAGTTTCTTCAAATTACGGCTTATCTTTATCGCATCAGTAATATACCCGTCGTTAATTAAAAAAAAAACTCCATCTTTTCGCTATCCTGGGAAATACAGATGGCAATTTCAAGACAATACCGTCATCATTTTTTTTCTTGCATTATTGAGTGACAGTCTTGGTATTGTTTTTTAATTTCTTGTGCCACCGTCATAAACATGCCCTCTCACCCCCTCCTCCAAATACGCCTGTATAGTGCCAGTAAAATGCACGGGGTGGGAGTGCTTCGTCCTTGAAACAGTGATATTGTGTGTTTAGTGGGGGGGGGGGGGTGCGGCGCTCAATGGTTTAGGAATATTAGGAAATAATTTAAAATTTGACATTTTTCTGTTGAAAAATTCAGGGAAACTACTAGTTCAGAGCTGACATGCGCTACAATGGCAAGTTTTACTACGCCGTCTATGACAATTTTAAAGTAGAGAGTGAAGCGGATGGATACAAACTGATGATAGGAAACTACACGGGCGATGATGGTGACTCGCTGACATCCCACTAAGACAAAGTGTTTTCTACTTACGACAAGGATCGAAGCTACCGTAATTGCCCCACCGCTCCAAAAGGCGGATAGTGGTACCATGATTGCTACTTTACCCATCCCACAGGCGTCTGGAACACTAATGCTAGTCAGGGAGTGTTCTGGTATTATGTGACTGGGTGGTATAATTCTTTAAATGATATCGAAATGAAGTTTAGAAGAAAATAGCGTTAAGGTTTATGATAACGTTATGGTATTGTTTCGTTATCAGTTTTTGAAATAAAGTTTATTACACACTTAAACTGCGTGCTTTTGTGTGTATTTCACTTTTACTTTATTCAAGGAGAAATACAATTTTAACACATCTTAAGCAATGATTTCGTTGCAACTTTCCTAGATTTATTCGTATCTAATGATAATGCAAGCAAAGTATTTTTTAGTCTTATTGGCAATTAGATTAGTCATTTGAATGCATTTCAAGATGACTAAATTCAGTAATAAAAAGGGAGATAATAAGATTAAGTACTAGCCGACGACGTGAACTGTTTGGTCACGAAATAATCAGAGACAGATAATCGTCTTTAAGAGATGGCAAGTTACTGATCGAATTATAAAGCAATTGTAATATTCTTAGTCATTTGTGATGTCGACTTAATTAATTTAATTAAGAACGAAACATTAAAAAAAAAACGTTATAATATAAGTATTTGGATGCGAGATGAGAACGGGGTCGACCTTGTAGGACAATATGGATCCACAGACAATGACGATCCTTTATTAGTCACTGAACAGGACCGCATTAGTTCATTTAATCGTTTACCGCACTGGCTAAATACGTAATAGACACGGACGAAGCCTTTCATAACGTAAACAAAGACTATATTCACGACGAACAACGAATACATGTATGCTTTAACATAACTTAACGAAGACTTATCTAAACTCTTTCCTCAAACAACCAGATATTACTCCCAAACGCACATACCTTATGTACTTCGTCACACTGTCACACTCTTTTATTAATATGAATCATTCTACAACACACATACTTTCATACACATGCATTATACTGAAATACCATTCACAACAATAAGCTTTCTAAAAATTACGCTTATTAGGTATCGAAATGGCTGCCATTGTTACTGAAAGTAGCATATTTTTTTCAAACAAGTTTTCTTAACAACCATCTGACCTTAAGGTTTCATACTTTAAAAATTTTTTCACAACTGGCAGCTACAAACTAAGTCTATAAATCTGTAAATCTGTCGGTATTTTTAAAATACGTTGTGTGTATATATGTTTGTCATATGAGCTTTATATATGTGGGTCATATGAGTTTTATCGAAGGCTATATTGTCCTGATCCATATTGTCAGTTTAGAGATCGGCGTGGTCGGGTCGGTTAAGCTCATGTTTGCGAAACCGTCAAGTCCTGAGTGACGACCCCCCCCCCCCTGGGCAGATGAGGCGGGGGACAGCCACACTTCTAGGAGAGACAACTCCAACATCAAAAACTGCTGCCTTTTAGTTTGTTCTTGGTTGGACAAAGGCTATGGAAGCAAATCCAAAAAGAAAAGCAGGCTGAAATCTGAGTCAACGGCCTCACTGGCGCATAACCAGTTGACACGTATACTTAATTGTGTTGGAGGGAATCCCTTTAAACACTAAAATTAAGAACAAAGAAGAAGAAGAATGTCAGTTTAAAATGCGTTGGATCATACTGCAGATATCATAGAGGATAAAATATCTCCAAAAACAGATTCACAAATCTACATTTATCGATATAGAAATACATATGTAAGTATTGTGTTCAGCACACACATATGTGTATGACTGAGGTCATACATTTATTTACTCAATCATTTAATTTTTTAAGGCATCAGTAGCCAGTTACTGTGTTAGGTAGGTCCTACAATAATATGCAAAAGTAATCCGCTAACACGCTTACAAATACACACACGAACATGTTTTATGCTGTGAAAGAACAGCAATGTAGTTAAGTCTACAATGTAGAGTTTTAACGAAAAACTAGATAGAACATTCTATTAGTATAAGCTCTAAAGTCACAAAATTGGCCAAAGAAATGTTAGCCGAATTTCTTTTTATTTTAAATATTGTTTACAAGTGAAATGTGCGTTTGATTATACATAAATAAACCGGGAGTGATCTCCCCTAAACTTTCTCGAATATTCTTATATAAAATAACAGGGGATGGGAACTCGGGCTATAGACATGATTTTTAATCCATTTTAAATACTTAAAGTTTTAAAAATAGAATAAAATCTCGTAGACAAATTAATTGCACACCAAGTGAACGCCAAATAAAAAAGCGCATAATAGTGCGCAATATTATTAGTACTTCTAAAATTTACATTAATTTTTTGAGAAATCGAAAGTAGCGTAAATTACTACTTCCAGTCAACGGAAATTACTCAAAATTTAACAGAAGGTAGAGAATTAGATCTTTTACTTACATGTGAAATTTCATGTATCTATCTGAAATAGTACTCAAGTTATAGGCTTTTGAAAAATTCAAAGTAGGAAAAGTACCACTTCCGGTTATCGAAAGTCGCTCAAAAGTTGATACGGATCTACGATTTTGATAAAATACTTATATATGAAATTTCATCAACCTAGCTGTAACGGTACTCAAGTTATCGTGTTTACACACGGACACACAGACACACAGACACACACACACACACACAGACATACGGACAAGATTGCAAAATTATGTTTTCCGTATCAGTGAGGTGTAAAACGTCGAGATTTGTAAAAATCTCGATTTTTTTTTTGCACGATTACAATACTTTCTCTATACTTCGTATATACGAGAAAGTAAAAATGCAAATAAAAACATGCATATAGACATATTTATGAAATCTATAATGTGCGTAAGATAAAAGAAAAACGGTAAAACAAAATTCGAGAATATAATTTCGATGTTTTATATTACATTTAAGTAACATATTTGAAAGAAATAAAATGCAGGCGTTTTATTTATCGTTTCACGAACAGTTTGATATGAAATACATGTTATTTCCTTCTAAACTTCATTTCTATTTCGTCAACAGAATCTCTTAGCCCAGTGATATGATACCAGATCAGTCCACTGGAAGCTTTAGCTTTCCACACACCTGTGGGGTGGGAAAGGTGGCAATTATGGTACCACCAACCACCTTTGTGAATTAGTGGACATTGGCTATAGCTCCGATCCTTATCAAAAGTAGAAAACACTCTGTCTTTTTGGTGATCTTTAAGCGAGTCCCCAGCATCGCCCGTGTAGTTCCCTATCCTCAATCTGTATCTATCCGCTTCACTCTCTACTTTAAAACTGTCGTAGATGGCGTAGTAAGATTTGTCTTTGTAGCGCATATCAGCTCTCAACTCAAAGTTACCCTGAAGTTTTCAAAAGAAGAAAAAACAATTTTAAACTATGCGATCGTTTAATAGTCCCATGTTATCGTTGTAGCATCTGTGAATTGTTCTATTTTTAGACTAAATAACACAAATCTGTGTGTAAAAAAATAGAATAGAACAAAGGGCGACAACCACGTCTCTACTATGGCAGCTAGTTCAAGATGATCCACGTCTGACAACTTCTAGGTTGTTTTTGGCCTAATGCTAGTTTCCCCATGTGAACTTTATTTTCTGGCTGCATACAGCGTGAAACTTACAACTTGTAAATGTATTCGACGTTTGTAAAATTTTAAGTCACTTTATGTTTGATAATGAGCTGTAGTAGAGTATGTGTGTGAGAGAGAGCGAGCGTGCGTGCGTGTGTGTGTGTGTGTGTACGCGACGTGCGGGTGTGGGTTGGAGCATGGAGGATGTGAAGCCGGCGTGGTCTAGATGTTGAATACCCGTTTGTTTACTCGGAAAGTCACGAGATCGAAACTGACCAAAGACCGTTGCCCAATTGAACTGCCCAACTAGATAAACAAACTGGACTGTATCTGAGGAGAAGGAACAAAAAAGCCTGTCGGAAACCCGGAAATATATTCTATATTCTTCTGCCGCCTATAGCTTTAAGAACATCCGAAGGGGACAAACGCCAGAATGGGCACTTGCCAGAATTATGTTAATAAATGGACACTTGCATTAGGGCAAACATCAATACGGGATAGCCTTCGAGCAAACGGCAATTGTCTTTCGGGAATTCGTCTTAGCCGTCCTTTATGCACGGCCCATCTTTTTTCGATTACTTGTGAAACTGCTTCCATTTTCATTTCTCTTATTAACCTAGCATTGCAGATGTTGTTGGGCCAATGGATGCCCTTTGTCCATTGTAGACACTTATTTAGAAAGAATGCAGTGATTGCGAAAGATTCCAGTGATTGGATGGTAGCGGTGGTAGCCTTCCAACATTTACTGTCATGCCAATGTACGCGCATAGGTTTCAGGATAAACAAAGAGAAGACAGAAATGATGAAAATTAACAATAACCAGGAGGCCCCCGTGACAATAGAAGGAAGACTGATAAATGATGTGGAAGAGTTTGTCTACCTTGGCAGCAAAATCAGCTAAACGGTAGGCACAGAGGAGGACATACGAGCTAGAATTAATAGAGCTCGCTGCGCTTTCACAGTTCTGCGACCCATATGGAAAAGTTCTGCAATCTCCATTACCACAAAAATTAGGAAATTTAACTCAAATGTCAAGGAGCAGAGACATGCGGAGTCTCCAAAGCAAGCACAGCAAAGATACAGACCTTTATGAACATATGCCTTAGACAGATATTGAAATTAACATGGCAGGACACAGGGCTGAACATAGAATTATGGAGAAAAGCAAGGCAGGAGCCTATGGGTGTGCAAATAGGAAGGAGGAAGTGGCGCTGGGTGGGACACACGCTAAACGCTTGAGTGGAACCCCCAGGGAAAGCGGAAGAGAGGGCGCCCAAGACAGACCTTGAGGCGGAGTCTTCTTGAAGAACTGAAGCCAACAGGGATGTATTGGGAGACTGCAAAATTAATAGCCAGGGATCGGAAGAAATGGAAGGAAATAATGGAGGCCCTATGTTCCACAAGGAGCAAAGAGGACAAAGTCAAGTAAGTGAAGTCAAATTTACGCTTAATGTATTACTTTTAATAAGTCTGTATTTGGTATGTATTTGGTCTATGAAGATATTTTCTTCGTTCGCCACATTTCTTGCATAGCTTAAAATGCGTGCTAAGCTTTAGAGAATCGTGTTTTTATTTCAACGGTACAGTCTCCTTCATAATTGACAAAGCTGACTGATATTGTGAAATCTGTTACTTCATCTTATGTCATGTGTTATTGCTTGTCAGTTGAGTCACCAAGAATCATGTAGTGGATGCTTGCACATTTTTAAACGGATTGGTATCTAGAGGAAACAGACGATCCTTAATCAGCAAGAAAAAAAATCTGGAAATCATTAATGGAAACATGGCTTACTACAATTTTACGGAATCAAGAATATCTTACAAAGTTACCTCTGAAGTTATGGTCGCAACCAACTCATTCCCCAGCCAAAAGTCGCCGCCAAAAGAACCAAATCCCCACTTATATTCCTCCCAGTTTCTGGTGAAGTTGACATCACCTTTAATACGTCGCTGAAAGATTTGTGTAAATAAACATTTAACATAACAACTGATTGGTCACTTTTCTATTAATACACTTTTCACTCTAAATAATTTTAGCTTTTAAGAATATTAGATATTCTAAATGGTTTTATTTATATAACATCTCTCGTGTGCCCCTACTTTAATTAAGAATTTCTCAATTAGAGAAAAGTGGCTAGTATTGACATTTTTTATTTCTCGTATACGAAGTATAGAGGAAGTATTGTAAGCGTGCAAAAAATCGAAATCGAAATTTTCACAAATCTCGACTTTTTACACCTCTCGAGTCAGAAAAACATTGTTTTGCAATTTTGTCCGTATGTTTGTGTGTGTTAAGTCTGTGTGGATGTGTGGATGTGTGTATGCATGTCTGTGAAAACGATAAGTTAAGTAGGTTAATGACATTTCATATATAAGTATTATATAAAACTTGTAGTTCTGTGTCAATTTTTCAGCGATTTCCGAAATAACTTGAGTACTTTCAGATATAAGTAAAAGATCTAAGTGTCTACCTCTCTAATCTAAATTTCCCTTTACAGGAAGTAGTATTTTACGATTCTTCCGAATTCTAAATAAAGAAACGCATATGAATTTATAACGTGCTAATATTCTGCACTATTATATTGTTTGCTGTTCACTTGAGCGCTATTCTATTTTCTACGAGACTCTAGTCTATTCTTTATTTTTACTATTTTAGCCATTTTGTGTAATTTTTTTTTATTATAAATTTTTTTAAAATGATTTTTAAATCAATATCTTACCACCATAATGATCCACCCTCCACCATCAGTATTCGTATCACACAAGATTTTTTTGTGTCTTGTGTAAGCCGATACAGCACTTGGTAGTAGATGTGAAGACGAAAATCCTTTTTCGCACATGTACTTTTAAAATCAATAATTTCTAATCATTATTTAAATATATTATAATTATAAAGTGGTAGCTTTATAACACATTCCTTCATTTTCACATATAAATTATACACAACAATTTGGTAGGGGGCGGGAAGTCTGCCGGGGAGATAAACACATCTAATCACACACGCAACTACATACCCATATATATATATATATATATATATATATATATATATATATATATATATATATATATATATATAGTAGCTAAAAGTAAAGTAAACGAATATATATATGTATACCTCTAAAAAATACCTGGACTTGTAAATGGCTTTAAGAATTTCATCATGTTGTCTACTACAGTTTTTTTCATAGCTCTGGAAACGCAAGTTTAAAGTATTGGTTATGTTTGTTTGTATTGCTTCTTGAATTTTGATGGTGTCACCGTTTTTTTATGTTCACCGTGAGTTTCTTCACCAAACTGAGGTAATCTGTTTGTTAAATTTGTAATGATCTCATCGAACTTATCTTGCATGGTTTTAAATTTGGCTTCAAATATTTCTTCAATCGTTCTAAATTTATTCTCCATTTGTTTCGTTAAATTTCCTTCGATATTTTTAAGTGCCTCAATGTGAATCTCATGGCTTTTGGTGGTACTTAGATCTTTACGCAGGATGTCTACTTTTTCGCCTAACTGAAAAAAAAGGTTAGATTCAGATTAAGTTAAAATTTATTTCCATCTACTCCATTAAATTAAATTTTATTGTGTCTAATGCAATTAAAGCGTTTCTGGTAATTAATTGTCTTTGTTCTGATTCATTGAAACGTGTAACCTCTGAAATCATCTCCGAAGTATCCTTGGACATTTTATCGCAACTTGTCTCCAAACTTTTCCCTTTATTTCTGAAAGCAACGGGCTTGTTTGACCACGGGACTTCCAGTTGTAAGGAAAACTTCAGGTCCGGACTAGACTCGTCTGCTGTCGGTGGCGGGAAAACAAAAACTTCTCTCACGTCTGCACGCCCGTGGGGGTCAACAAAATACAACTGACAGAGGAAGGCGCCGAGACCACACCCAGACGTCCCCTCCACCGACACAGTAAGTTTAGCTGTGGTTTGGGTCATCTGTCCAGCTGCCTTGTACGGACTGTCCTTGTCCTTTTGTAAACCTTGCTCTGAAAGATGAGCAATGATGACCTTTCCACTTCGCTCACGGATGCTATAAATAGACATGTTAGCAATAGACGTCACGTGGCTGTCAGTATCCTGTACACACACTAGTTGACCGCAGTAAATTTTGTTAGCCTCCAAGTACATTTCCCTGTCCATGGTCAACTTCAATCCTGTGAAATAAGTATCACATTATAAAACTGAAATTAGTATATCATTATATAACGGTTTTTATAAAAACGTAAGCATTTTAAAAAATATGAAGTCGCGTCTAAATTAAAACAAAACAAAACAAAATAAAATGTAGCCTTGTATATTTTATAGGTATGTATGACATGGCTTATACTGTATTATCTGCATCAAGTTTATTCACCTTGTTAGGTCATAATATACTCTGGCTATTCTAATAGTTATTTACACATTGCCCTGTCTTTGTCTAACTATCTAGCGAAGTTAATATACAGAAGAGAAATAGCCCTCAAAACGTACAGTGATAAGCTTACAAACTGAACGTTTTAAAAAATATCTCCCATCAGCAATATACCCGTCGTGTTTAAAGGAAATAAAACACTGCATCTTTTCGCTACAGATGCCGATGTAATAGACATGCGGGTTCGTCATTACCAACATGCATTGCTGACTCTCTTATTTAATTTTCAACATTAATTGTCTAAAATGGTGACACCGTCCTAAGCATGCACTCCCCCCCCCCCCCCGCGTTATGCCTTTATCTTGACAGTAAAGTCACGGCCGTATTGTGTCAATACCGACGATATTCTGAGCTATAAAGTACTGCCAATACTGACACAACTACTCATTAATAATCACATTGTCTTACTTCGAGAGTACAACCTGTTCTAATGTAAATGAAAACCTGATAGAAAATATAACTGTTTATTTTACGTAATCAAGTAGGCCTATTTTGTTTAAATACTACAAAGAAATTTTCTGATTTGTTGTGCACTGTTAATAGGCCTACTGCACCAGAAATATTTTGTTTTTAATTACAAGCTTTTATTTAACTCACTTCCTGTGTCGTCAGTCGTCTGTCTGTCGTCAGTCGTCAGTCGTCAGTCGTCAGTCTAGATGGAAACACCGGAGCATAAATTCCGACACTTCTACTTGACAGATATGGTTCGTAATCGGTACGTGGGTCAAGACATGAAGACAATGCATTGTGACATTAAATTCGACTTAATTGGATGCCTAATTACTTTTTAAGGAATTAATTGAAATTTTGACCAAATTAGTAGGCATTTCTATCCAACCACACCACACACGCCAACACGTTCAATAGCGCGTCATCACATTTAAATAAGCGCGCAGTGGTTTTTAGTCATGAAACTCTTTTGTAAATAAAAACATGTAAAGGACTAAAATTGTTTTCATAAAAAACGTTTTAATAACAATCTTTTATGTACGAATGCACTAAAAAGTATAAAATAAATTATAGACTACTATTTAAATAACTATAAAGAAAAGCGTGGGTCTCTTCCCAAACATTAGTAAAGGTATCCAATAGATACTAAAGTGAACCACGCTTTTCTTTATAGTTATTTAAATAGTAATCTTTAATTTATTTTCTACTTTTTAGTGAATTAGTACATAAAAGCTTGTGATTAAAACAATTTTTATTAAAAAAATGTAAAAAGTTACATGTTTTATATAGAAATAATAATGTAAATTATCGTTTATCTACTTACCATAAACATTGACTAAGGATACGAATATAAAATAACAAAGCAGTATGAGCCGCATTTCTGATGGTTAAATTATGAAAGATTGTTTAGATTCCTGCTTGAAGTTGAGAAGTGAAATAACTTAATGAGCCAATTAAGCTCTCTTTATATAAATTAGCGGTCCTTATCTTTTTTGTTATCTTCAACAACGGATCTCATTTTTTTTGGATGGCGCGCACATTTTATAAATCAGGGGTCTCCAAACTTTTTATCCCGAGGGCCGCATTAACTATCAAATATAAGTTCGGGGGCCAGAGTTTCTTCCAGGCATCTCTTCGGGGTGACGGAGTCGTCCCCCCCCCCGAAGAACGTCTACCCCCTTAAGGAATTATATATATATATATATATATATATATATATATATATATATATATATATATATATATATATATATATATATATATATATATATATATTTATATATATATATATATATATAATTCATATATATATATATATATATATATATATATATATATATATATATATATATATATATATATATATATATATACAAATTTCAAGTGCCCCCCCCCCCCGGGAAAAAAGTCTGAAAGAAACACTATTGTCAAATTGTTCTTCACGTAGGCCTACTTCATTCTTGATAAAGTTTGTATGTTGTTCTTAAATTTGAAAGGTACTTTGATGCAAAAGTTTTAATATTAGGAAAGTCTTCCTTAGGGAAATACTGATAAAACCCACCCGCCCTTTTTCGTCAATGGTATTTGCACCCAATGCTACATTTTCAGTTTCTTTTGAATTTTTTTCTCAGCCACCTCCAACAAACATTTTTTTCCGTTGACCAAAAGATCTCCGAGTGCCGGATGAAAAGACATCGCGGGCCGCATCAGGCCCGTTGGCCGTAGTTTGGAGACCCGCTTTTATAAAAGATCAGCCAATTCAGCTACTAAAAAAATGTTTGTATTTTTTTTCCTTTCATGGTGGATTCGAAATTTATTGTCCTCGCCTATATTTCATTACTTAATGACGATATTCGTTTCAGATGTTTGTAGAAAACAATTTTGACATTATTGACTCTATCAGTCGTCCATGAATGACGTCACGATACTAGGTGAGAGGGTCGGAACCTTGCGACAATTTAGGACGTCATACTTAACGATCGTTAAACTAAATTTTAGCCGCTATTTTGCGTTTTTAAAAGGATATTTTATGTAAATTGTAATAGAAAATAATTATTATGCTCAATATTGTCCAAACTCAAAATTAAAAAAAAATGAATCGAAATTTAAAAAGCAGCAACAGCAATTTTGGGTGGGGGTGGGGTATGTCGTCATTTTAGGGATGGAGGCCTAGGTTTGTGTGGGAACAGGGCATTTCCCCCCTGTCAATTACCCCCCGGATATTTCCCCCCAGAGTAATTACCCCCCTGTCAATTACCCCCCTGTTAATTACCCCCCGCCCAGTAGGACATTACCCCCCCCCCGTAGAGAGTTAGGGTTAGGGCTAGGTTTAGGGTTAGGTTTAGGGCTAGGGCTAGGGCTACGGTTAGGGTTAGGGTTAGGGTTAGGGTTAGGGTTAGGGTTAGGGTTAGGGCTAGGGTTAGGGTTAGGGTTAGGGCTAGGGTTAGGTTTTAGGGCTAGGTTTAGGTTTTAGGGCTAGGGTTAGGTTTTAGGGCTAGGGTTAGGATTAGGGTTAGGGCTAGGAATAGGGTTAGGGTTAGGGTTAGGGTTAGGGTTAGGGTTAGGGTTAGGGTTAGGGTTAGGGCTAGGGCTAGGGTTAGGGTTAGGGTTAGGGTTAGGGTTAGGGTTAGGGTTAGGGTTAGGGTTAGGGTTAGGGTTGAGATTAGGATTAGGGTTAGGGTTAGAGCTAGTGTTAGGGTTAGGGTTGTGTCTAGCTTTGGTTTTGGTTTTGTGTGAAGTTTTAGGCTAAGGTGGATGCTTAGGTTTTGGTCTTTTTTTAAAGGTTTGGATTAAAGTAGTATATAGGTATAAAATTCTAGTTGGAGTTTTAACTTGAGAGGGGGGGGGGGTAATTCCCCTGGGGGGTAATTGACAGTGGGGTAATTGACAGGGGGGTAATTGCTCCGGGGGGTAAATACGGGGGGGGGGGGGGAATGTCCGGGGGGGGGGGAATATCCAGGGGGGTAATTTCCTGTAGCCGGTTTGTGTGACGATGTGTGACGACGAAGAGGCGGGAGGTAAAAATCGTTCAAAAAGCGTCACGTCAATTTTGGACGAACCCCCCCCCCCCCCTCAACCATTAACTTATAACAGTCACAAATCAACTAAAATCGTTTAAGCTCGCCAGCTGACGCTAAATTCGAAGCAGACTAACTCATGAAGATGTGTTGGTGAACATGAGAAGATACGGCCTATATGTAAAGCCTAATCAAGAATGTTTCAATACGTAACAAAAATATTTGAGAACCGCTGAATTTCACACTTTAGGATTTCCGTTCCAAAACATACACATTCTTAATGTTACTAATATTACATTTCTGCGAAACAACCACTTCAGAAATTCAGCTTGATATTGGATGATTATTTTAGAATTATACTCCACATCATACTTATATCATCCACCAATTGACACTTAAAGTGTGTCATTTATGTTCCGGTGTCGCGACAGGTCCTTAGCCAGATCTCCCGATTAAGTTACGAATTTAAATTGTGGAACACTTCAACGAAACAAACACTCTCAACTTGACTGGGTTCTACCAGTCACAAGCAGACACATTCATTTAGCACTTGGTATCAGTTTGTTTTTTATGACATGAAATTTCCGGAGTGGCGGTGAGAGGGGCGGGAGTTAACATTTCAAGTGGAGGAATTTAAGTATTTAATTTCTATTCAAAAATTATATAATTTTTCTATTTTGTTTCGTTTATGGGATTGGGGTAGGATGGGGGTTGGAAACGGGAGGTGGTGTGGTAGGTGGGTGGGGGCAGTTTAATGGGAAATAGGGGTGGAGGGGGTGGGGGTGGCTAAACCTAACGGAATAAAAATTAATTCTAAGCTGCATTACCGAATAATTCAAAGTCGAAGTAAAAAAAAATAAACTTCTACTTGACTTTACGGGTTTGATTAGCAGTTTTCTACATCAAATATGTGATGCCAAAACATTCACACAAATTTTCATTCCCCTCGGAGTGTGACCAAGTTTCTTCCAGGCATCTCTTTTAGGAGTGGGGGGAAGGGGGGGGGGGATCGCCCCTCCCGCCAAAAAAGTCTACCGCCCCCTCCCCCAAACGAAATTGAATTTATATAGAAAACATACACTTTTACCAGTGTCCGCCCCCCCCCCCCCTCCCGGAAAATGTTGTTCGTCCCCCCACCCCCCGAAAATATCAAGAGCCCCCACCCCCTTCCTGGAGAAAAAAGTCTTGAACAAAAAATAAGTGTGACATGGTTCACGAACTACCCCAGATATGCTTGAGCTGCATCTGGACAACCTTTACTTTTCTTATCGTCTCACAAGGCACAACTGTCCCACAGCTAACTGTTTGAAAAGTACAAAAAAAAATCAGATTCTCACTTTAGGGCCTACACTCTGGGAAGATAAAGGTTCACTACTCCATCAGTGATATCTCCTTCGTCTTCGATTTTTCTTATCTGAATGATTGGTCATACACAGTTTCTCCCCATGTTTGTGTCCTTTGTTATTTGTTTCGTTTCTGAACAATTCTTTCCATTTTTTTCTTTGAAAACTTCTCTGCGCTGGGTTTTTTTTTATCCCTCTTCTTTTGGTGGATCTTTGTGTTATATGCTTTATTTGAAATTTATTGCTAATACTAGTTGCCAGTTTCTTCAAATTACGGCTTATCTTTATCGCATCAGTAATATACCCGTCGTTAATTAAAAAAAAAACTCCATCTTTTCGCTATCCTGGGAAATACAGATGGCAATTTCAAGACAATACCGTCATCATTTTTTTTCTTGCATTATTGAGTGACAGTCTTGGTATTGTTTTTTAATTTCTTGTGCCACCGTCATAAACATGCCCTCTCACCCCCTCCTCCAAATACGCCTGTATAGTGCCAGTAAAATGCACGGGGTGGGAGTGCTTCGTCCTTGAAACAGTGATATTGTGTGTTTAGTGGGGGGGGGGGGGGGGTGCGGCGCTCAATGGTTTAGGAATATTAGGAAATAATTTAAAATTTGACATTTTTCTGTTGAAAAATTCAGGGAAACTACTAGTTCAGAGCTGACATGCGCTACAATGGCAAGTTTTACTACGCCGTCTATGACAATTTTAAAGTAGAGAGTGAAGCGGATGGATACAAACTGATGATAGGAAACTACACGGGCGATGATGGTGACTCGCTGACATCCCACTAAGACAAAGTGTTTTCTACTTACGACAAGGATCGAAGCTACCGTAATTGCCCCACCGCTCCAAAAGGCGGATAGTGGTACCATGATTGCTACTTTACCCATCCCACAGGCGTCTGGAACACTAATGCTAGTCAGGGAGTGTTCTGGTATTATGTGACTGGGTGGTATAATTCTTTAAATGATATCGAAATGAAGTTTAGAAGAAAATAGCGTTAAGGTTTATGATAACGTTATGGTATTGTTTCGTTATCAGTTTTTGAAATAAAGTTTATTACACACTTAAACTGCGTGCTTTTGTGTGTATTTCACTTTTACTTTATTCAAGGAGAAATACAATTTTAACACATCTTAAGCAATGATTTCGTTGCAACTTTCCTAGATTTATTCGTATCTAATGATAATGCAAGCAAAGTATTTTTTAGTCTTATTGGCAATTAGATTAGTCATTTGAATGCATTTCAAGATGACTAAATTCAGTAATAAAAAGGGAGATAATAAGATTAAGTACTAGCCGACGACGTGAACTGTTTGGTCACGAAATAATCAGAGACAGATAATCGTCTTTAAGAGATGGCAAGTTACTGATCGAATTATAAAGCAATTGTAATATTCTTAGTCATTTGTGATGTCGACTTAATTAATTTAATTAAGAACGAAACATTAAAAAAAAAAACGTTATAATATAAGTATTTGGATGCGAGATGAGAACGGGGTCGACCTTGTAGGACAATATGGATCCACAGACAATGACGATCCTTTATTAGTCACTGAACAGGACCGCATTAGTTCATTTAATCGTTTACCGCACTGGCTAAATACGTAATAGACACGGACGAAGCCTTTCATAACGTAAACAAAGACTATATTCACGACGAACAACGAATACATGTATGCTTTAACATAACTTAACGAAGACTTATCTAAACTCTTTCCTCAAACAACCAGATATTACTCCCAAACGCACATACCTTATGTACTTCGTCACACTGTCACACTCTTTTATTAATATGAATCATTCTACAACACACATACTTTCATACACATGCATTATACTGAAATACCATTCACAACAATAAGCTTTCTAAAAATTACGCTTATTAGGTATCGAAATGGCTGCCATTGTTACTGAAAGTAGCATATTTTTTTCAAACAAGTTTTCTTAACAACCATCTGACCTTAAGGTTTCATACTTTAAAAATTTTTTCACAACTGGCAGCTACAAACTAAGTCTATAAATCTGTAAATCTGTCGGTATTTTTAAAATACGTTGTGTGTATATATGTTTGTCATATGAGCTTTATATATGTGGGTCATATGAGTTTTATCGAAGGCTATATTGTCCTGATCCATATTGTCAGTTTAGAGATCGGCGTGGTCGGGTCGGTTAAGCTCATGTTTGCGAAACCGTCAAGTCCTGAGTGACGACCCCCCCCCCCCTGGGCAGATGAGGCGGGGGACAGCCACACTTCTAGGAGAGACAACTCCAACATCAAAAACTGCTGCCTTTTAGTTTGTTCTTGGTTGGACAAAGGCTATGGAAGCAAATCCAAAAAGAAAAGCAGGCTGAAATCTGAGTCAACGGCCTCACTGGCGCATAACCAGTTGACACGTATACTTAATTGTGTTGGAGGGAATCCCTTTAAACACTAAAATTAAGAACAAAGAAGAAGAAGAATGTCAGTTTAAAATGCGTTGGATCATACTGCAGATATCATAGAGGATAAAATATCTCCAAAAACAGATTCACAAATCTACATTTATCGATATAGAAATACATATGTAAGTATTGTGTTCAGCACACACATATGTGTATGACTGAGGTCATACATTTATTTACTCAATCATTTAATTTTTTAAGGCATCAGTAGCCAGTTACTGTGTTAGGTAGGTCCTACAATAATATGCAAAAGTAATCCGCTAACACGCTTACAAATACACACACGAACATGTTTTATGCTGTGAAAGAACAGCAATGTAGTTAAGTCTACAATGTAGAGTTTTAACGAAAAACTAGATAGAACATTCTATTAGTATAAGCTCTAAAGTCACAAAATTGGCCAAAGAAATGTTAGCCGAATTTCTTTTTATTTTAAATATTGTTTACAAGTGAAATGTGCGTTTGATTATACATAAATAAACCGGGAGTGATCTCCCCTAAACTTTCTCGAATATTCTTATATAAAATAACAGGGGATGGGAACTCGGGCTATAGACATGATTTTTAATCCATTTTAAATACTTAAAGTTTTAAAAATAGAATAAAATCTCGTAGACAAATTAATTGCACACCAAGTGAACGCCAAATAAAAAAGCGCATAATAGTGCGCAATATTATTAGTACTTCTAAAATTTACATTAATTTTTTGAGAAATCGAAAGTAGCGTAAATTACTACTTCCAGTCAACGGAAATTACTCAAAATTTAACAGAAGGTAGAGAATTAGATCTTTTACTTACATGTGAAATTTCATGTATCTATCTGAAATAGTACTCAAGTTATAGGCTTTTGAAAAATTCAAAGTAGGAAAAGTACCACTTCCGGTTATCGAAAGTCGCTCAAAAGTTGATACGGATCTACGATTTTGATAAAATACTTATATATGAAATTTCATCAACCTAGCTGTAACGGTACTCAAGTTATCGTGTTTACACACGGACACACAGACACACAGACACACACACACACACACAGACATACGGACAAGATTGCAAAATTATGTTTTCCGTATCAGTGAGGTGTAAAACGTCGAGATTTGTAAAAATCTCGATTTTTTTTTTGCACGATTACAATACTTTCTCTATACTTCGTATATACGAGAAAGTAAAAATGCAAATAAAAACATGCATATAGACATATTTATGAAATCTATAATGTGCGTAAGATAAAAGAAAAACGGTAAAACAAAATTCGAGAATATAATTTCGATGTTTTATATTACATTTAAGTAACATATTTGAAAGAAATAAAATGCAGGCGTTTTATTTATCGTTTCACGAACAGTTTGATATGAAATACATGTTATTTCCTTCTAAACTTCATTTCTATTTCGTCAACAGAATCTCTTAGCCCAGTGATATGATACCAGATCAGTCCACTGGAAGCTTTAGCTTTCCACACACCTGTGGGGTGGGAAAGGTGGCAATTATGGTACCACCAACCACCTTTGTGAATTAGTGGACATTGGCTATAGCTCCGATCCTTATCAAAAGTAGAAAACACTCTGTCTTTTTGGTGATCTTTAAGCGAGTCCCCAGCATCGCCCGTGTAGTTCCCTATCCTCAATCTGTATCTATCCGCTTCACTCTCTACTTTAAAACTGTCGTAGATGGCGTAGTAAGATTTGTCTTTGTAGCGCATATCAGCTCTCAACTCAAAGTTACCCTGAAGTTTTCAAAAGAAGAAAAAACAATTTTAAACTATGCGATCGTTTAATAGTCCCATGTTATCGTTGTAGCATCTGTGAATTGTTCTATTTTTAGACTAAATAACACAAATCTGTGTGTAAAAAAATAGAATAGAACAAAGGGCGACAACCACGTCTCTACTATGGCAGCTAGTTCAAGATGATCCACGTCTGACAACTTCTAGGTTGTTTTTGGCCTAATGCTAGTTTCCCCATGTGAACTTTATTTTCTGGCTGCATACAGCGTGAAACTTACAACTTGTAAATGTATTCGACGTTTGTAAAATTTTAAGTCACTTTATGTTTGATAATGAGCTGTAGTAGAGTATGTGTGTGAGAGAGAGCGAGCGTGCGTGCGTGTGTGTGTGTGTGTGTACGCGACGTGCGGGTGTGGGTTGGAGCATGGAGGATGTGAAGCCGGCGTGGTCTAGATGTTGAATACCCGTTTGTTTACTCGGAAAGTCACGAGATCGAAACTGACCAAAGACCGTTGCCCAATTGAACTGCCCAACTAGATAAACAAACTGGACTGTATCTGAGGAGAAGGAACAAAAAAGCCTGTCGGAAACCCGGAAATATATTCTATATTCTTCTGCCGCCTATAGCTTTAAGAACATCCGAAGGGGACAAACGCCAGAATGGGCACTTGCCAGAATTATGTTAATAAATGGACACTTGCATTAGGGCAAACATCAATACGGGATAGCCTTCGAGCAAACGGCAATTGTCTTTCGGGAATTCGTCTTAGCCGTCCTTTATGCACGGCCCATCTTTTTTCGATTACTTGTGAAACTGCTTCCATTTTCATTTCTCTTATTAACCTAGCATTGCAGATGTTGTTGGGCCAATGGATGCCCTTTGTCCATTGTAGACACTTATTTAGAAAGAATGCAGTGATTGCGAAAGATTCCAGTGATTGGATGGTAGCGGTGGTAGCCTTCCAACATTTACTGTCATGCCAATGTACGCGCATAGGTTTCAGGATAAACAAAGAGAAGACAGAAATGATGAAAATTAACAATAACCAGGAGGCCCCCGTGACAATAGAAGGAAGACTGATAAATGATGTGGAAGAGTTTGTCTACCTTGGCAGCAAAATCAGCTAAACGGTAGGCACAGAGGAGGACATACGAGCTAGAATTAATAGAGCTCGCTGCGCTTTCACAGTTCTGCGACCCATATGGAAAAGTTCTGCAATCTCCATTACCACAAAAATTAGGAAATTTAACTCAAATGTCAAGGAGCAGAGACATGCGGAGTCTCCAAAGCAAGCACAGCAAAGATACAGACCTTTATGAACATATGCCTTAGACAGATATTGAAATTAACATGGCAGGACACAGGGCTGAACATAGAATTATGGAGAAAAGCAAGGCAGGAGCCTATGGGTGTGCAAATAGGAAGGAGGAAGTGGCGCTGGGTGGGACACACGCTAAACGCTTGAGTGGAACCCCCAGGGAAAGCGGAAGAGAGGGCGCCCAAGACAGACCTTGAGGCGGAGTCTTCTTGAAGAACTGAAGCCAACAGGGATGTATTGGGAGACTGCAAAATTAATAGCCAGGGATCGGAAGAAATGGAAGGAAATAATGGAGGCCCTATGTTCCACAAGGAGCAAAGAGGACAAAGTCAAGTAAGTGAAGTCAAATTTACGCTTAATGTATTACTTTTAATAAGTCTGTATTTGGTATGTATTTGGTCTATGAAGATATTTTCTTCGTTCGCCACATTTCTTGCATAGCTTAAAATGCGTGCTAAGCTTTAGAGAATCGTGTTTTTATTTCAACGGTACAGTCTCCTTCATAATTGACAAAGCTGACTGATATTGTGAAATCTGTTACTTCATCTTATGTCATGTGTTATTGCTTGTCAGTTGAGTCACCAAGAATCATGTAGTGGATGCTTGCACATTTTTAAACGGATTGGTATCTAGAGGAAACAGACGATCCTTAATCAGCAAGAAAAAAAATCTGGAAATCATTAATGGAAACATGGCTTACTACAATTTTACGGAATCAAGAATATCTTACAAAGTTACCTCTGAAGTTATGGTCGCAACCAACTCATTCCCCAGCCAAAAGTCGCCGCCAAAAGAACCAAATCCCCACTTATATTCCTCCCAGTTTCTGGTGAAGTTGACATCACCTTTAATACGTCGCTGAAAGATTTGTGTAAATAAACATTTAACATAACAACTGATTGGTCACTTTTCTATTAATACACTTTTCACTCTAAATAATTTTAGCTTTTAAGAATATTAGATATTCTAAATGGTTTTATTTATATAACATCTCTCGTGTGCCCCTACTTTAATTAAGAATTTCTCAATTAGAGAAAAGTGGCTAGTATTGACATTTTTTATTTCTCGTATACGAAGTATAGAGGAAGTATTGTAAGCGTGCAAAAAATCGAAATCGAAATTTTCACAAATCTCGACTTTTTACACCTCTCGAGTCAGAAAAACATTGTTTTGCAATTTTGTCCGTATGTTTGTGTGTGTTAAGTCTGTGTGGATGTGTGGATGTGTGTATGCATGTCTGTGAAAACGATAAGTTAAGTAGGTTAATGACATTTCATATATAAGTATTATATAAAACTTGTAGTTCTGTGTCAATTTTTCAGCGATTTCCGAAATAACTTGAGTACTTTCAGATATAAGTAAAAGATCTAAGTGTCTACCTCTCTAATCTAAATTTCCCTTTACAGGAAGTAGTATTTTACGATTCTTCCGAATTCTAAATAAAGAAACGCATATGAATTTATAACGTGCTAATATTCTGCACTATTATATTGTTTGCTGTTCACTTGAGCGCTATTCTATTTTCTACGAGACTCTAGTCTATTCTTTATTTTTACTATTTTAGCCATTTTGTGTAATTTTTTTTTATTATAAATTTTTTTAAAATGATTTTTAAATCAATATCTTACCACCATAATGATCCACCCTCCACCATCAGTATTCGTATCACACAAGATTTTTTTGTGTCTTGTGTAAGCCGATACAGCACTTGGTAGTAGATGTGAAGACGAAAATCCTTTTTCGCACATGTACTTTTAAAATCAATAATTTCTAATCATTATTTAAATATATTATAATTATAAAGTGGTAGCTTTATAACACATTCCTTCATTTTCACATATAAATTATACACAACAATTTGGTAGGGGGCGGGAAGTCTGCCGGGGAGATAAACACATCTAATCACACACGCAACTACATACCCATATATATATATATATATATATATATATATATATATATATATATATATATATATATATATATATATATATAGTAGCTAAAAGTAAAGTAAACGAATATATATATGTATACCTCTAAAAAATACCTGGACTTGTAAATGGCTTTAAGAATTTCATCATGTTGTCTACTACAGTTTTTTTCATAGCTCTGGAAACGCAAGTTTAAAGTATTGGTTATGTTTGTTTGTATTGCTTCTTGAATTTTGATGGTGTCACCGTTTTTTTTATGTTCACCGTGAGTTTCTTCACCAAACTGAGGTAATCTGTTTGTTAAATTTGTAATGATCTCATCGAACTTATCTTGCATGGTTTTAAATTTGGCTTCAAATATTTCTTCAATCGTTCTAAATTTATTCTCCATTTGTTTCGTTAAATTTCCTTCGATATTTTTAAGTGCCTCAATGTGAATCTCATGGCTTTTGGTGGTACTTAGATCTTTACGCAGGATGTCTACTTTTTCGCCTAACTGAAAAAAAAGGTTAGATTCAGATTAAGTTAAAATTTATTTCCATCTACTCCATTAAATTAAATTTTATTGTGTCTAATGCAATTAAAGCGTTTCTGGTAATTAATTGTCTTTGTTCTGATTCGTTGAAACGTGTAACCTCTGAAATCATCTCCGAAGTATCCTTGGACATTTTATCGCAACTTGTCTCCAAACTTTTCCCTTTATTTCTGAAAGCAACGGGCTTGTTTGACCACGGGACTTCCAGTTGTAAGGAAAACTTCAGGTCCGGACTAGACTCGTCTGCTGTCGGTGGCGGGAAAACAAAAACTTCTCTCACGTCTGCACGCCCGTGGGGGTCAACAAAATACAACTGACAGAGGAAGGCGCCGAGACCACACCCAGACGTCCCCTCCACCGACACAGTAAGTTTAGCTGTGGTTTGGGTCATCTGTCCAGCTGCCTTGTACGGACTGTCCTTGTCCTTTTGTAAACCTTGCTCTGAAAGATGAGCAATGATGACCTTTCCACTTCGCTCACGGATGCTATAAATAGACATGTTAGCAATAGACGTCACGTGGCTGTCAGTATCCTGTACACACACTAGTTGACCGCAGTAAATTTTGTTAGCCTCCAAGTACATTTCCCTGTCCATGGTCAACTTCAATCCTGTGAAATAAGTATCACATTATAAAACTGAAATTAGTATATCATTATATAACGGTTTTTATAAAAACGTAAGCATTTTAAAAAATATGAAGTCGCGTCTAAATTAAAACAAAACAAAACAAAATAAAATGTAGCCTTGTATATTTTATAGGTATGTATGACATGGCTTATACTGTATTATCTGCATCAAGTTTATTCACCTTGTTAGGTCATAATATACTCTGGCTATTCTAATAGTTATTTACACATTGCCCTGTCTTTGTCTAACTATCTAGCGAAGTTAATATACAGAAGAGAAATAGCCCTCAAAACGTACAGTGATAAGCTTACAAACTGAACGTTTTAAAAAATATCTCCCATCAGCAATATACCCGTCGTGTTTAAAGGAAATAAAACACTGCATCTTTTCGCTACAGATGCCGATGTAATAGACATGCGGGTTCGTCATTACCAACATGCATTGCTGACTCTCTTATTTAATTTTCAACATTAATTGTCTAAAATGGTGACACCGTCCTAAGCATGCACTCCCCCCCCCCCCCCCCGCGTTATGCCTTTATCTTGACAGTAAAGTCACGGCCGTATTGTGTCAATACCGACGATATTCTGAGCTATAAAGTACTGCCAATACTGACACAACTACTCATTAATAATCACATTGTCTTACTTCGAGAGTACAACCTGTTCTAATGTAAATGAAAACCTGATAGAAAATATAACTGTTTATTTTACGTAATCAAGTAGGCCTATTTTGTTTAAATACTACAAAGAAATTTTCTGATTTGTTGTGCACTGTTAATAGGCCTACTGCACCAGAAATATTTTGTTTTTAATTACAAGCTTTTATTTAACTCACTTCCTGTGTCGTCAGTCGTCTGTCTGTCGTCAGTCGTCAGTCGTCAGTCGTCAGTCTAGATGGAAACACCGGAGCATAAATTCCGACACTTCTACTTGACAGATATGGTTCGTAATCGGTACGTGGGTCAAGACATGAAGACAATGCATTGTGACATTAAATTCGACTTAATTGGATGCCTAATTACTTTTTAAGGAATTAATTGAAATTTTGACCAAATTAGTAGGCATTTCTATCCAACCACACCACACACGCCAACACGTTCAATAGCGCGTCATCACATTTAAATAAGCGCGCAGTGGTTTTTAGTCATGAAACTCTTTTGTAAATAAAAACATGTAAAGGACTAAAATTGTTTTCATAAAAAACGTTTTAATAACAATCTTTTATGTACGAATGCACTAAAAAGTATAAAATAAATTATAGACTACTATTTAAATAACTATAAAGAAAAGCGTGGGTCTCTTCCCAAACATTAGTAAAGGTATCCAATAGATACTAAAGTGAACCACGCTTTTCTTTATAGTTATTTAAATAGTAATCTTTAATTTATTTTCTACTTTTTAGTGAATTAGTACATAAAAGCTTGTGATTAAAACAATTTTTATTAAAAAAATGTAAAAAGTTACATGTTTTATATAGAAATAATAATGTAAATTATCGTTTATCTACTTACCATAAACATTGACTAAGGATACGAATATAAAATAACAAAGCAGTATGAGCCGCATTTCTGATGGTTAAATTATGAAAGATTGTTTAGATTCCTGCTTGAAGTTGAGAAGTGAAATAACTTAATGAGCCAATTAAGCTCTCTTTATATAAATTAGCGGTCCTTATCTTTTTTGTTATCTTCAACAACGGATCTCATTTTTTTTGGATGGCGCGCACATTTTATAAATCAGGGGTCTCCAAACTTTTTATCCCGAGGGCCGCATTAACTATCAAATATAAGTTCGGGGGCCAGAGTTTCTTCCAGGCATCTCTTCGGGGTGACGGAGTCGTCCCCCCCCCCGAAGAACGTCTACCCCCTTAAGGAATTATATATATATATATATATATATATATATATATATATATATATATATATATATATATATATATATATATATATATATATATATATATTTATATATATATATATATATATAATTCATATATATATATATATATATATATATATATATATATATATATATATATATATATATATATATATATATATATACAAATTTCAAGTGCCCCCCCCCCCCGGGAAAAAAGTCTGAAAGAAACACTATTGTCAAATTGTTCTTCACGTAGGCCTACTTCATTCTTGATAAAGTTTGTATGTTGTTCTTAAATTTGAAAGGTACTTTGATGCAAAAGTTTTAATATTAGGAAAGTCTTCCTTAGGGAAATACTGATAAAACCCACCCGCCCTTTTTCGTCAATGGTATTTGCACCCAATGCTACATTTTCAGTTTCTTTTGAATTTTTTTCTCAGCCACCTCCAACAAACATTTTTTTCCGTTGACCAAAAGATCTCCGAGTGCCGGATGAAAAGACATCGCGGGCCGCATCAGGCCCGTTGGCCGTAGTTTGGAGACCCGCTTTTATAAAAGATCAGCCAATTCAGCTACTAAAAAAATGTTTGTATTTTTTTCCTTTCATGGTGGATTCGAAATTTATTGTCCTCGCCTATATTTCATTACTTAATGACGATATTCGTTTCAGATGTTTGTAGAAAACAATTTTGACATTATTGACTCTATCAGTCGTCCATGAATGACGTCACGATACTAGGTGAGAGGGTCGGAACCTTGCGACAATTTAGGACGTCATACTTAACGATCGTTAAACTAAATTTTAGCCGCTATTTTGCGTTTTTAAAAGGATATTTTATGTAAATTGTAATAGAAAATAATTATTATGCTCAATATTGTCCAAACTCAAAATTAAAAAAAAATGAATCGAAATTTAAAAAGCAGCAACAGCAATTTTGGGTGGGGGTGGGGTATGTCGTCATTTTAGGGATGGAGGCCTAGGTTTGTGTGGGAACAGGGCATTTCCCCCCTGTCAATTACCCCCCGGATATTTCCCCCCAGAGTAATTACCCCCCTGTCAATTACCCCCCTGTTAATTACCCCCCGCCCAGTAGGACATTACCCCCCCCCCCGTAGAGAGTTAGGGTTAGGGCTAGGTTTAGGGTTAGGTTTAGGGCTAGGGCTAGGGCTACGGTTAGGGTTAGGGTTAGGGTTAGGGTTAGGGTTAGGGTTAGGGTTAGGGCTAGGGTTAGGGTTAGGGTTAGGGCTAGGGTTAGGTTTTAGGGCTAGGTTTAGGTTTTAGGGCTAGGGTTAGGTTTTAGGGCTAGGGTTAGGATTAGGGTTAGGGCTAGGAATAGGGTTAGGGTTAGGGTTAGGGTTAGGGTTAGGGTTAGGGTTAGGGTTAGGGCTAGGGCTAGGGTTAGGGTTAGGGTTAGGGTTAGGGTTAGGGTTAGGGTTAGGGTTAGGGTTAGGGTTAGGGTTGAGATTAGGATTAGGGTTAGGGTTAGAGCTAGTGTTAGGGTTAGGGTTGTGTCTAGCTTTGGTTTTGGTTTTGTGTGAAGTTTTAGGCTAAGGTGGATGCTTAGGTTTTGGTCTTTTTTTAAAGGTTTGGATTAAAGTAGTATATAGGTATAAAATTCTAGTTGGAGTTTTAACTTGAGAGGGGGGGGGGTAATTCCCCTGGGGGGTAATTGACAGTGGGGTAATTGACAGGGGGGTAATTGCTCCGGGGGGTAAATACGGGGGGGGGGGGGGGGAATGTCCGGGGGGGGGGGAATATCCAGGGGGGTAATTTCCTGTAGCCGGTTTGTGTGACGATGTGTGACGACGAAGAGGCGGGAGGTAAAAATCGTTCAAAAAGCGTCACGTCAATTTTGGACGAACCCCCCCCCCCCCCTCAACCATTAACTTATAACAGTCACAAATCAACTAAAATCGTTTAAGCTCGCCAGCTGACGCTAAATTCGAAGCAGACTAACTCATGAAGATGTGTTGGTGAACATGAGAAGATACGGCCTATATGTAAAGCCTAATCAAGAATGTTTCAATACGTAACAAAAATATTTGAGAACCGCTGAATTTCACACTTTAGGATTTCCGTTCCAAAACATACACATTCTTAATGTTACTAATATTACATTTCTGCGAAACAACCACTTCAGAAATTCAGCTTGATATTGGATGATTATTTTAGAATTATACTCCACATCATACTTATATCATCCACCAATTGACACTTAAAGTGTGTCATTTATGTTCCGGTGTCGCGACAGGTCCTTAGCCAGATCTCCCGATTAAGTTACGAATTTAAATTGTGGAACACTTCAACGAAACAAACACTCTCAACTTGACTGGGTTCTACCAGTCACAAGCAGACACATTCATTTAGCACTTGGTATCAGTTTGTTTTTTATGACATGAAATTTCCGGAGTGGCGGTGAGAGGGGCGGGAGTTAACATTTCAAGTGGAGGAATTTAAGTATTTAATTTCTATTCAAAAATTATATAATTTTTCTATTTTGTTTCGTTTATGGGATTGGGGTAGGATGGGGGTTGGAAACGGGAGGTGGTGTGGTAGGTGGGTGGGGGCAGTTTAATGGGAAATAGGGGTGGAGGGGGTGGGGGTGGCTAAACCTAACGGAATAAAAATTAATTCTAAGCTGCATTACCGAATAATTCAAAGTCGAAGTAAAAAAAAATAAACTTCTACTTGACTTTACGGGTTTGATTAGCAGTTTTCTACATCAAATATGTGATGCCAAAACATTCACACAAATTTTCATTCCCCTCGGAGTGTGACCAAGTTTCTTCCAGGCATCTCTTTTAGGAGTGGGGGGAAGGGGGGGGGGATCGCCCCTCCCGCCAAAAAAGTCTACCGCCCCCTCCCCCAAACGAAATTGAATTTATATAGAAAACATACACTTTTACCAGTGTCCGCCCCCCCCCCTCCCGGAAAATGTTGTTCGTCCCCCCACCCCCCGAAAATATCAAGAGCCCCCACCCCCTTCCTGGAGAAAAAAGTCTTGAACAAAAAATAAGTGTGACATGGTTCACGAACTACCCCAGATATGCTTGAGCTGCATCTGGACAACCTTTACTTTTCTTATCGTCTCACAAGGCACAACTGTCCCACAGCTAACTGTTTGAAAAGTACAAAAAAAAATCAGATTCTCACTTTAGGGCCTACACTCTGGGAAGATAAAGGTTCACTACTCCATCAGTGATATCTCCTTCGTCTTCGATTTTTCTTATCTGAATGATTGGTCATACACAGTTTCTCCCCATGTTTGTGTCCTTTGTTATTTGTTTCGTTTCTGAACAATTCTTTCCATTTTTTTCTTTGAAAACTTCTCTGCGCTGGGTTTTTTTTTATCCCTCTTCTTTTGGTGGATCTTTGTGTTATATGCTTTATTTGAAATTTATTGCTAATACTAGTTGCCAGTTTCTTCAAATTACGGCTTATCTTTATCGCATCAGTAATATACCCGTCGTTAATTAAAAAAAAACTCCATCTTTTCGCTATCCTGGGAAATACAGATGGCAATTTCAAGACAATACCGTCATCATTTTTTTTCTTGCATTATTGAGTGACAGTCTTGGTATTGTTTTTTAATTTCTTGTGCCACCGTCATAAACATGCCCTCTCACCCCCTCCTCCAAATACGCCTGTATAGTGCCAGTAAAATGCACGGGGTGGGAGTGCTTCGTCCTTGAAACAGTGATATTGTGTGTTTAGTGGGGGGGGGGGGTGCGGCGCTCAATGGTTTAGGAATATTAGGAAATAATTTAAAATTTGACATTTTTCTGTTGAAAAATTCAGGGAAACTACTAGTTCAGAGCTGACATGCGCTACAATGGCAAGTTTTACTACGCCGTCTATGACAATTTTAAAGTAGAGAGTGAAGCGGATGGATACAAACTGATGATAGGAAACTACACGGGCGATGATGGTGACTCGCTGACATCCCACTAAGACAAAGTGTTTTCTACTTACGACAAGGATCGAAGCTACCGTAATTGCCCCACCGCTCTAAAAGGCGGATGGTGGTACCATGATTGCTACTTTACCCATCCCACAGGAACACTAATGCTAGTCAGGGAGTGTTCTGGTATTATGTGACTGGGTGGTTGCATTCTTTAAATGATAACGAAATGAAGTTTGGAAGAAATTAGTGTTAAGGTTTATGATAACATTTTGCTATTGCTTCGTTATCAGTTTTTGAAATAAAGTCTATTACACCCTTAAACTGCGTGCTTTTGTGTGTATTTCACTTTCACTTTATTCAAGGAGAAATACAATTTTAACTCATCTTAAGCAATGATTTCAATGCAACTTTCTTAGATTTATTCGTATCTACTGATAATGCACAAAAAAAAGTAATTTTTAGTCTTTTTGGCAAATAGATTAGTCATTTGAATGTATTTAAAGATGACTAAATTCAGTAATAAAAAGGGAGATAATAAGATTAAGTACTAGCCGACGACGTGAACTGTTTGATCACGAAATAATCAGGGACAGATAATTGTCTTTAAGAGATGGCAAGCTACTGATCGGACTATAAGGAAATTGTAATATTCTTTGTTATTTGTGATGTCAACTTTATTGAGAACAAAACATTTAAAAAAAAAAAAACTTCATAATATAAGTATTTGGATGCGAGATGAGTACGTGGTCGACCTTGTGGGACAACGTGTATCCACAGACAATGATGATCCGATTTAAATCACTGAACAGGACGGCATTGGTTAATTCAATCGTTTATTGCACTGGCTTAATACGACAACTTTTACAACGTGTACATAGACTATATTAACGACGACCGACGAATACTAGTACGCTTTAACACAACTTAACGAAGACTGATCTAAACTCTTTCCCCAAACAACCAGATCTTATTCCCAAACGCACATTCCTTATGTACCTCGTCACACTGTTACACTCTTTTAGTAATATGAATCATTCTGCAACACACATACTTTCATACCCATGCAGTGCAAAGAAATTCACAAAGATAAGCTTTTCAAAAATTACGCTAATTAGGTAACCAAGATGGCTGCCATTGTTACTAAAAGTAGCATATTTTTTCAAATAATTTTGCTTAACAACCATCTGACCTTTAGGTTTCATACTTTAAAAATGTTTCCACAACTGGCAGCTACACAATAAGTCTATAAATCTGTAAATCTGTCGGTATTTTTACAATACGTTGTGGGTGTATGTATGTGGGTCATATGAGCTTCTTTTAAAGTTTTATCGAAGGCTATATTGTCCTGATTCATATTGTCAGTTTAGAGATCGGAGTGGTCGGGTCGGTTAAGCTCATGTTTGCGAAACCGTCAAGTCCTGAGTTCGAACCCCCCCCCCCCCCCCCCGGGCAGATGAGGCTCGATAGATTGGGAGAGCCACTCATCAAGGAGAGACAACTCCAAAATCAAACAACTGCTGCCTTGTAGTTTGTTCTTGGTTGGACAAAGGCTATGGAAGCAAATCCAAAAAAAAAAAAAAAGCAAGTCTATTCCATAATGGCGCATAACCAGTTGACACGTATACTTAATTGTGTTGGAGGGAATCCCTTTAAACACTAAAATTAAGAACGAAGAAGAAGAAGGTTTGTTTAAAAATGCGTTCGAACTGATTCACAAATCCACATTCATCGATATAGAAATACAGATTTAAGTATGACTGAGGTCATACATTTATTTACGCAATCATTTAATTTTTTAAGGCATCAGTAGCCAGTTAGTGTGTTAGGTAGGCCCTACAATAATATGCAAAAGTAATCCGACATACTAACACGCTTACACACACGAACATGTTTTCTGCAGCGAAAGAACAGGAATGTAGGAAAGTCTACAATGTAGAGTTAAATCGAAAAAATAGATAGAAGATTCTAATAGTATAAGTTCTAAAGTCACAAAATTGACTAAAGAAATGTTAGCCTAATTTCTTTTTATTTTAAATATTGTTTACAAGTGAAATGTGCGTTTGATTATCAGTGGCGGAACTAGAAAAAAAGTGCCACCCCGCAAAGAATATTTTTCGGCCCCATATATTTTTATATATATATATATATATATATATATATATATATATATATATATATATATATATATATATATATATATATATATATATATATATATATATATTTATTTATTTATTTATATGTATATACGTAAATACCAACAGAATAATCATTTCGGGCTTGTTCGAAATTTAAAAAAAATCACTAAAATACTTAGTTTTTACAAAAAGTAATACAAGTTACAACAGGTCATTTGTGAGATTGCTATTAGTTTGTTTTGAAAATTTCTGTTATAACATGTTTACTTAGATGCCGTCGTGAGTAAGTCGGTCGAAATAATATAAAGCATGAAAGCTGTGTATGTGTAATGGTTTCTCGCCTTATATATAATTTTGACGGTTTATATAACATTTAAGAAACATATTTGAAATAATTAAAAGGCAGGCGGTAAAATCACGATATAGCGTCGGAAATTATTGGGTAATGTTCGTTGAGTTTCGGTAACATTCGTTACTGTAAACCATACTTTATTTGACCGGTGAAAGAAAAATAAAGTCAAGTGCATTAAATTAATGTTTTAACTTAATTTAATGTTTAACTGACGAAAAATTAGCAACAATTAGTAAATCTAAATATTGTTAATAAAGTCGAGTGTAGTAATAATTTTGACGGTTTATATAACATTTAAGAAACATATTTGAAATAATTAAAAGGCAGGCGGTAAAATCACGATATAGCGTCGGAAATTATTGGGTAATGTTCGTTGAGTTTCGGTAACATTCGTTACTGTAAACCATACTTTATTTGACCGGTGAAAGAAAAATAAAGTCAAGTGCATTAAATTAATGTTTTAACTTAATTTAATGTTTAACTGACGAAAAATTAGCAACAATTAGTAAATCTAAATATTGTTAATAAAGTCGAGTGTAGTAATTAATTTTTTTTCTTATAATATTATTAGTTTTAAATGCGTTTCCTTATTATGCTTTGCTATTCTTTATTATGCATTTTTTAAAAAATAATAATTAAGAGAAGTAATTGCTTTTTAATTTGTTTAGTGCAAATTTATTAAAAAGGCGCTTAAGAGCACACATATTTGACTAGTTAAAAAAGGGAAATAAGTCATGAAAGTGGTTTGAACAATGGCGTATCTTTCACGCGATTGGTTTATTTTCAAAAGAATTTTGCCGACAATAGCGTGTGTTTGATTGTAGGAGAAAGAGGACTTAAAATGGTGTCTATAGAATAAAGAAAATCCAACCGCAGCTGCAGTATTCTTTTTACAAAACAACCATGAAGTCAAAAATGAAAGAAGATTTTTTTTCACTGTTAAAAAATTGATTATGGTCGGCTGCGGGCCCCTAAACGTCCCGGGCCCCCCCGCAATGCGGGGTCTGGCGGCACTGTAGTTCCGCCCCTGTTGATTATACACACAAAAATCAAATAAAAACATGCATATAGACATATTTATGAAATCTATAATGTGCGTAAGATCAAAGAAAAACGGTAAAAAAATCGTCAATATAATTTTGACGGTTTATATAACATTTAAGAAACATATTTGAAATAATTAAAAGGCAGGCGGTAAAATCACGATATAGCGTCGGAAATTATTGGGTAATGTTCGTTGAGTTTCGGTAACATTCGTTACTGTAAACCATACTTTATTTGACCGGTGAAAGAAAAATAAAGTCAAGTGCATTAAATTAATGTTTTAACTTAATTTAATGTTTAACTGACGAAAAATTAGCAACAATTAGTAAATCTAAATATTGTTAATAAAGTCGAGTGTAGTAATTAATGTTTTTTTTAAGAAACAGAAAAAACCTGCAGAAGATTTGCGACAACCACCTCTAGTTATGTTAGTAAATAAGACGATTAGGCTAGATTAACTAAAGTTAAAAGTAGTAAGAATAACTAGAATAATGTTTAGTAGCAGCAATAATTAGCACATACACTTAAAATAATTAGAAATACAAAATAATTAGCAAAACAGTATTTAAAACGCAACTAAAATCAATCCTTGCACATTTTTAAACATTATGTACTAAAAATAACATGGCGGCAAATAAATGATGGTTTACAGTATTTCCGGTGGTTTCCGGAACGGCTCGACAGACTACGCCATGGTTTTACTGTTTTTTACTGCTGTACAGTTCCGGAATAATAACCGACGCTATATCGTGATTTTACCAGGCAGGCGTTTTATTTAGAATTCCTCTCTGTTTCACGAACAGTTTGATATGAAATATATGTTATTTTCTTCTAAACTTCATTTCTATTTCGTCTACAGAATCGAACCACCCAGTGACATGATCCCAGTTCAGTCCACTGTGATCTTTATCTTTCCACACACCTGTGGGGTGGGAAAGGTGGCAATCACCGTACCACCAACCGCCTTTAAAATCGATGGCACAATTATTTAGGCTTCGATCCTTATCAAAAGTAGAAAACACTCTGTCTTTGTGGTATTTCAGCGAGTCCCCAGCATCACCCCTGTAGTTCCCTATCCTCAATCTGTATCCATCCGCTTCACTCTCTACCTTAAAACTGTCGTAGACGGCGTAGTAAGATTTCTCTTTGTAGCGCATATCAGCTCTCAACTCAAAGTTACCCTGAAGTTTTCAAAAGAAGAAAAAACAATTTTAAACTATGCGATCGTTAAATAGTCCCATGTTATCGTTGTAGCATCTGTGAATTGTACGTACTATCTTTAGACTAAATAACACAAATCTGTGTGTACCAAAAATAGTATAGTACAAAGGGCGACAACCACGTCTCTACCATGGCACCTAGTCCAAGATGAGCCACGTTTGACAACTTCTAGGTTCCTTTTGGCACAATGCTAGTTTCCCCATGTGAACTTTATTTTCTGGCTGCATACAGTGTGAAACTTACAACTTGTACCTATATTCGACGTTTGTAAAATTTTAAGTCACTTTATGTTTGATACTGAGCTGTAGTAGTGTGTGTGTGTGTGTGTGTGAGAGAGAGAGAGAGAGAGAGAGTGAGAGAGCGTGCGTGCGTGTGTGTGTGTGTACGCGACGTGCGGGTGTGGGTTGGAGCATGGAGGATGTGACGCCGGCGTGGTCTAGATGTTGAATACCCGTTTGTTTACTCGGAAATTCACAAGATCGAAACTGACCAAAGACCGTAGACCGTTCCACGATTGAACTGCCCCACTAGATAAACAAATTGGACTGTATCTGAGGGGAAGGAACAAAAAAGCCTGTCGGAGACCCGGAAATATATTCTCTATACTTCTGCCGCCTATAGCTTTAAGAACATCCGAAGGGGACAAACGCCAGAATGGGCACTTGGCCGAATTATGTTAATAAATGGACACTTGCATTAGGGCAAATGTCCATACGGGTTAGCCTTTCGAGCATACGGCAGTCGAGCGTCTTTCGGGAATTTGTCGTAGACCTTCTTCATACATGGCCCATTCGGCGCCATCGTTTTACGATTACTCGTGAAACTGCTTCCATTTTCATTTCTCTTATTAACCTGTCATTGGAGATGGTGTTGGGCCAATGGGTGCCTTTTGTCTTTCGTAGACACTTAATTAGAAAGAATGCAGTGATTGTGAAAGATTCCAGTTAATGGATGGTAGCGGTTGTTGCCTTCCAGCATTTACTGACATACAAATTACGCTTAGTGTATTACTTTTGAAAAGTCTGTATTTGGTCTACGAAGATATTTTCTTCGATCGCGATATTTCTTGCATAGCTTAAAATGCGTGCTAGGCTTAAGAGAAGCGTGTTTTTATTTCAACGGCACAGTCTCCTTCATAATTGACAATGCTGACTAATTTTGTGAAATCTGTTACTTAATCTTATTTCATGTGTTATTGCTTGTCAAGATAGTCACCAAGAATCATGTAATGGATGCCTGAAATTTTTTAAACGGATTGGTATCTAGAGGACACACACGGTCATTAACCAGCAAGAAAAAAATATCTGGAAATCATTAATGGAAACTTGGCTCACTACAATTTTACGGAATCAAGAATATGTTACAAAAAACTACCTCTGAAGTTATTGTCGCAACCAACTCGTTCCCCAGCCAAAAGTCGCCGACAACAGAACCAAATCCCCACTTATATTCCTCCCAGTTTCTGGTGAAGTCGACGTCACCTTTAATACGTCGCTGAAAGAAAGATTTGTGTAAATAAACATACAACATAGCAACTGATTGATCACTTTTCTATTAATACACTTTTCAATCTAAATAATTTTAGCTTTTAAAAATATTAGATATTGTAAATGGTTTTATTTATATAACATCTCTCGTGTGCCCCTACTTTAATTAAGAATTTCTCAATTAGAAAAAAGTGGCTAGTATTGACATTTTTTATTTCTTGTATACGAAGTTTAGAGGAAGTATTGTAATCGTGCAATAAATCGAAATCGAGATTTTCTCGACTTTTTACACCTCTAGAGTCAGAAAAACATTGTTTTGCAATTTTGTCCGTATGTCTGTGTGTGTTAAGTCTGTGTGGATGTGTGTATGTATGTCTGTGAAAACGTTAAGTAGGTTAATGACATTTCATATATAAACTTGTAGTTCTGTGTCAATTTTTCAGCGATTTCCGAAATAACTTGAGTACTTTCAGATAGACGAAATTTCACATATAAGTAAAAGATCTAAGTGTCTACCTTTCTAATCTAAATTTCCCTTTACAGGAAATAGTATTTTACGCTTCTTCCGAATTCTAAAAAAAAAAACGCATATGAATTTATAAAGTGCTAATATTCTGCACTATTATATTGTTTGCTGTTCACTTGAGCGCTATTCTATTTTCTACGAGACTCTAGTCTATTCTTTTTTTTTTACTATTTTAGCCATTTTGTGTAATTTTTTAAAAAATTATAAATTAAAAAAAAAGATTTTTAAATCAATATCTTACCACCATAATGATCCACCCTCCACCATCAGTATCCGTATCACACAATATTTTCTTGTGTCTTGTATAAGCCGATACAGCACTTGGTAGTGGATGTGAAGACGAAAATCCTTTTTCGCACATGTACTTTTAAAATCAATAATTTCTAATCATTATTTAAATATATTATAATTATAAAGTGGTAGCTTTATAACACATTCCTTTATTTTCACATATAAATTATACACAACAATTTGGTAGGGGGCGGAAAGTCTGCCGGGGAGATAAACACATCTACACACACACGCAACTACATACACATATATATATACTTATATACATATATATCATATATATATATATTATATAATATATATATATATATATATATATATATATATATATATATATATATATATATATATATATATATATATATATATATATATATATATATATATATATATATATATATATATTAGCTAAAAGTAAAGTAAACGAATATATATATGTATACCTCTAAAAAATACCAGGACTTGTAAATGGCTTTAAGAATTTCATCATTTTGTCTACTACAGTTTTTTTCAAAGCTCTGGAAACGCAAGTTTAAAGTATTGGTTATGTTTGTTTGTATTGCTTCTTCAATTTTGATGGTGTCGCCATTTTTTTTATGTTCACCGTAAGTTTCTTTACTAAACTGAGGAAATCTGCCTGTTAAATTTTTAATGATCTCATCGAACTTATCTTGCATGGTTTTAAATTTGGCTTCAAATATTTCTTCAATCGTTCTAAATTTATTTTCAATTTGTTTCGTTAAATTTCCTTCGATATTTTTAAGTGCTTCTAGTTGAATCTCATGGTGTTTGGTGGTACCTAGATCTTTACGCAGGTTTCCGATTTCTTCGCCTAACTGAGAAAAAGTGTTTGTTAGATTTAGATTGAGTTGTTGAAATTTTATTTCTATCTCCTGCGTTAAATTAGATTCCAAAATGTGTAATGTGTCTAATGTAATTTTAGCGTTTCTGTTTATTAGTTGTCCCTGTTCTGATTCGTTGAAACGTGTAACCTCTGACATAATCTCCGAAGAATCCTTGGACATTTTATCGCAACTTGTCTCCAAACTTTTCCCTTTATTTCTGAAAGCAACGGGCTTGTTTGACCACGGGACTTCCAGCTGTAAGGAAAACTTCAGGTCCGGGCTAGACTCGTCTGCTGTCGGTGGCGGGAAAACAAAAACTTCTCTCACGTCTGCACGCCCATGGGGGTCAACAAAATACAACTGACAGAGGAAGGCGCCGAGACCACACCCAGACGTCCCCTTCACCGACACAGTAAGTTTAGCTGTGGTTTGTGTCATCTGTCCAGCTGCCTTGTACGAACTTTCCTTGTCCTTTTGTAAACCTTGCTCTGAAAGATGAGCGATGATGACCTTTCCACTTCGCTCACTAATGCTATAAATAGACATATTAGCAATAGACGTCACGTGACTCTCAGTATCCTGTACACACACTAGTTGACCGCAGTAAATTTTGTGAGCCTCCATGTACATTTCCGTGTCCATGGTCAACTTCAACCCTGTGAAATTAGTATCACATTATAAAACTGAAATTACTATCACATTATAAAACTGTTTTTACAAAAACGTAAGCATTTAAAAAATTATGAAGTCGAGTCTAAATTAAAACAAAACAAAACAAAATGTAGGCTTGTATATTCTATAGGTATGTATGACATGGCTTATACTGTATTATCTGCATCAAGTTTATTCACCTTGTTAGGTACTAATATACTCTGGCTATTCTAATAGTTATTTACGACATGACCTTGCTTTGTCTAACTATCTAGCGAAATTAATATACAGAAAATAGTAAGACCTCAAAACGTACAGTGATAAGCTTACGAACTGAACATTAAAAAAGAAAACAATTTCCCATCAGCAATATACCCGTCTTGTTTAAAGGAAATAAAACTGCATCTTTTCGTTACAGATGTCGATACCCTAGACAGGCGGCCTCGTCGTTACTTTCATGCATTGTTGACTCTCTTATTTATTTTTCAACATTAATTGTCTAAAATGATTCACCCATCCTCCCCCACCGCCACGTTACGCCTTTATCTTGACAGAAAGTCACAGCCGTATATACCGACGATATTCTGAGTTATAAAGTACTACTAATACTGACACAACTACTCATTAATAAGCACATTGTTTTACTTCTAATGTAATTGAAAACCTGATTGAAAATTTAACTGTCTATCTTACGTTATATAGTTTTTCGTTTAAATACTACAAAGAACATTTTCTTATTTGTTGTACACTGTAAATAGGCCTACTGCATAAGAAAGATTTTGTTTTTTAAAAGTTACATTTGTATACAGAAATAATAATGTAAATTATCGTTTTGCTACTTACCATAAACGTTGACTAAGGATACGAATATAAAATAACAAAGTAGCATGAGCCGCATTTCTGATAGTTAAATTATGAAGGATTGTTTAGATTCCTGCTTGAATTAGAGAAGTGAAATAACTTAATGAGCCAATTAAGCTCTCTTTATCTACATTAGCGGTCCTAATCTTTTTTGGTTATCTTCAACAACGGATCTCATTTTTTTTTTGGATGACGCGCACATTTTATAAATGATCAGCCAATTCAGCTACCAAAAAAATATTAGTTGTGTTTTTCCGGGTTTTTTTTGTGGTTTTGAATCCTCGCCTATATTTCATTACTTAATGGCTATTTAGATTCGTTTCATTTTTGTGTGTAGAAAACCATCTTGACATTATTGACTCTATCAGTCGTCCATGAATGACGTCACGCTACTAGGGGAGAGGGTCGGAATCTTGCGACAATTTAGGACGTTATACTTATGGACTTCAAAAAGATCGTTAGAAACTAAATTTTAGCAGGGGCGGAACTACAGTGCCGCCAGACCCCGCAATGCGGGGGGGGGGGGGCCAGGCGGATTGGGGGCCCAAAAATCCTGGCTAAATTATACATTTTTTTTTAATTTAAATAAAAAAAATTAGGTGGATGTCGAGTTATCTTTCTTCTACAGTTACAAACAAACACGATAGTCGGCAAACGTCTTTGAGAAAAATGCACAGACTATAGCTCGAGAGACCGCCAGACATATAGACAACTTCAAAGACGCAACCTACCGTTTTTTTTAGTGGCGTCGATTAGGAGAACAAAAAAGCTTTGTGGGGGGGGGGGCAGGCCGTTTAGGGGCCCACTGCTGACCATAATTAGTATTTTTTTTTTATTTTGAATTTAATTTTCGTGCATTTTTGCCTTGATATTTAGTTTGTAAAAGAAAAACACTGTAGCTGCGGTACGATTATCTTTATTTTACAGTCACTATACCACGCTCTTCAGCAAAAAAAAATAAAATCCATTACACAAAATACAGTGTAAAATATAGGCAACGCTTCAAATTTGAATGACACATTTGACTCGTTGCCCCCCTTTGATAGCTAAATAGAGAACACGTAACTGTTTGACCGATCCTCCAAAGTGTACTGTGGCGGATGGGGCAGGGGATGGGGATCAAATTTCTTTTTATTTATAGTTGTATTTTTTAAGGCCGTCAAGGCCGAGTTCTATTTCCCCACAATCAAACACACGCTGTCGCCGGCAAAATTCTTTTTTAAAAAAACAACAAAGACCATAGCACGAGAAGCCGCTACATATGAAGTGGCTTTCATGATGCGCGGTTCTACTTTGCGGCATAAGTTAGGGACCCGCCGAAATCCATTGTACATTTTTCAATGTTAATATGTGTTTGTGATAGTAGTTGAATTTGTATTCTGTACTATCTTGAATCCTACAAATAATAAAAAAGAATATAATACTAGAAACTTCGTTTTTAAATACGTTTACTTGTTTTTTACTTTTACAAGAAATATCATAGTAAACTTTTAAGGCCTTTACTTGGAATTATCTCCCCTGAGTAAGTTTTTTAATGGGCGGTGGTACATAGGCGCTTTGTTGTCTCTTTCAAGATTTTTCCCGAGCCGACCCCCATCCCATCCCTCTTTTTTAGCCTCGCAAGTATCGAGTAGACCAATGTATCGTTTATGAACTACTTCCTAACCGTACGATTCACCACTTTAGCACATTTTGTCTGACATTAGACAGCACTAGTCAACATATATTGATTTATTTGCATAGTATTAGTATTAGGCACATCTAATTCACAAAACAAGGAAGGTAAGATTATTTTTTTATATAATTATTTAGAAATTAATTAGAAGGTTTAAAATTAATTGAACATTATTATATAATTAATAGTCAATTACTATTTATAAATGACGTTATTGAGGTGGGGGTGTGTGAGGGTCTGGCTTTTTGTTAGTCGTTAAAAAATGTGACGTCATTTGTGGATTCCCCCCCCCCCCCCCTTAAATCAGAAGGTTATCCGACGCGTGAGCTGGCCACATACAGTTGTGCATGTGAAAAACATTTTTCTGTCTATTTTGCATTACTGCATATTTACCCAATCGCCATGAAAACTTTGGAAGCTGTTGAGGACAGCCCAGGGGAGGAACTACAGTGCCGCCAGACCCCGCAATGCCTGGGGGGGGGGGAACAAGCCGTTTAGGGGGCCCACAGCCGCCCATAAAAAAAAATTTATAGTTAAAATTACTTTTCTTGCATTTTTGACCTGATGGTTGTTTTGAAAAAGAATACCGTAGCTGTGGTTGGAGTATCTTTATTCTATAGACACCATCCCACGCACTTGTATATTCTTTTTCCTACAAACACACGCTGTTGTCGGCAAAATTCTTTTGAAAAAACATCTATTGCGCGAGAGACCGCTAGATATTAAGACGGCATTTTGAGACCATCCCAAATTTGGTACTGATGGATAAAATCACATTGGTGCTTTGTTGTCCCTTTTAAGTTCCTTTCTCAGACCTCCCCTCCCGATCTTAGCCTTACAAGAAGCGAATAGATAGCGCCTCAACAACTAAGCTGGCTCATATCGGTGGTAGTGTAGACAAACTAGCGCTCCAACAACAACGCTGGCTCGAATCGGTGGTAGTTTTGATAAACTAGCGCTCCAACAACTAATATCCAAGAAATAAAGTGCCTACATTGTTTACGTTTAATAACCACTGTTCTAGAGAACAAGGCAGACGTCTCAAATGAATACACGAATGATAGCGTGTTATATATATATATATATATATATATATATATATATATATATATATATATATATATATATATATATATATACATATATATATATATATATATATATATATATATATATATATATATATATATATAAATTAGTTTCGTCACTGGCAACTTGATAGTGGTTTTGTAAGTAACAAACAGAATACAGATCTAATACAGTAGTTATGTTATATATTAGCTAAGACATGCTGTTGCGTAAAATTTTAAAAAAAAATGAACACAGCTGTAGTGTGAAAGATAGGCAAACGTTCAAACCACTTGCATAAATTATTTCCCTTTTTCAAATAGTCAAATAGGGGTGCTCAAAAACTCTTTTTAATAATCAAATTAAAAAGCAATTACTTATCTTAATTATTATTTTTAAAAAATAAGTACTAAAGAATGATATAGTATAAAAATGAAACGTAGTTAAAGTTAATAATATAAATACAAAAAAACATAAAAATAAACATAACACGAGACACCATTACTTATACAAAGCTTCATACACTTTTGACCGACTTAATGATGAGAAGTATTTCATATACATGAAAACAGAGACTTTTTCAAAACAGACCAATGCACTCCTACACATGACATGCTGTTGTGATTAGATTTAATTGAATTTTTTTTTCAAAACTCGATCAGGCCAGAAAGGAGTATCCTATATTCGTATTATGTTTGAGTGTGTGTGTGTGTATATATATATATATATATATATATATATATATATATATATATATATATATATATATATATATATATATACATATATAGGGGGGCCCAAAAAAATTTGTTGCGGGGTGGCCCATTTTTTCTAGTTCCGCCACTGAATTTTAGCCGTTTTTTCGCGTTTTTTAAAAGGATATTTTACGTACATTTTAATAGAAAATGATTAATATGCTCAATGTTGTTCAAGCTCAAAATAAAATAAACCGGGAGCAATCTCCCCTAAACTTTCTCGAATATTCTTTTATAAAAAAACAAGGGATGGGAACTCGGGATATAGACATGAATTTTAATCCATTTTAAATACTTAAACTTTTTAAAATAGAATAAAATCTCGTAGAGAAAAGAATTGCACACATGTGAGCGCCAAATAAAACGTGCATAATAGTGCGGAATATTATTAGTACTTTATAAATTTACTTTCGTTTTTTGAGAAATCGGAAATAGCGTTAATTAGTACTTTCAATCAACGGAAATTACTCAAAATTTGATAGAATTAGATCTTTTACTTACATGTGAAATTTCATTTATCTATCTGAAATAGTACTCAAGTTATAGACTTTTTAAAAATTCAAACTAGAAAAAGTACCACTTCTGGTTATCGGAAATCGCTCAAAAGTTGATCAGGATCTACGATTTTGATACAATACTTATATATAGCTGTAACGGTACTCAAGTTATCGTGTTTATACACAGACACTTACACACACACACACAGACATACGGACAGAATTGCAAAGTCCAGTTTTTACGTCTCGATAACACATAAAACGCCAAAATGTTTATATATTTGTATTACTAATTTTTGCCTGATTAAAATAAGTCCTCTATACTTCGGATGTGATGAAGGACTGAGGAGTAAAAAGGTGAAAACTGTCAAAATTTCATGTTATTTTTGTGCATAATTACAATACTTTCTCTATGCTTCGTATATACGAGAAAGTAAAAAAGAAAAAAAAAAAGAAATCGAACTTTAAAAAGCAGCAACAGCAATTTTGGGTGGGGTGGGGTATGACATCATTTTAAGGATGGAGGCCTAGGTTTTTGTGACGATGTGTGATAACGAAGAGGCGGGAGGTAAAAATCGTTCAAAAAGCGTCACGTCAATTTTGGACGAACCCCCCCCCCCCCCTCAACCATTAACTTATAACAGTCACGAATCAACTAAAATCGTTTAAGCTCGCCAGCTGACCCTAAATTCAAACCAGACTAACTCATGAACGATGTGTTGGTGAACATTAGGAGATACGGCCTGTATGTAAAGCCTAAACAAAAATCTTTCAATACGTAAGAAAAATATGTGAGAACCGCTGAACATCATACTTTAGGATTTCCGTTCCAAAACATACACATTCTTAATGTTACTAATATAAAATTTTGCGAAACAAACACTTCAGAAATTTAGCTGGTTTGGATTGTTATTTAAGTATTATACTCTACATCATACTTATATCATCCACCAAGTGCCAATTAGTGTGTCATTTATGTTGCGGTGTCGCGACAGGTCCTTAGCCAGATCTCCCGATTGCGTTACGGATTTAAATTATGAAACACTTCAACAAAACAAACGCTCTCTACTTGACTGGGTTCTACCAGTCACAAGCAGACACCTTCAATTAGCACTTTGGTATCAGTTTGTTTTTTATGACATGAAATTTCCGGAGTGGCGGTGAGGGGGACGGGAGGTGACATTTCCGTCGCTTGATAAATTATGAAAATACAATCATTTCTCTTTAATAAACCGGGAGTGATCTCCCCTAAGCTTTCTCGAACATTCTTATATAAAAGAACAGGGGATTTCAACTCGGGATATAGACATGATTTTTAATCCATTTTAAATAATTAAACTTTTAAAAATAAAATAAAATATCGTAGAAAAAGAATAGCTGTTACGATACTCAAGTTATCGTGTTTACAGACACACACACACATACACACATACTGAGACATACGGACAAGATTGCAAAACTATGTTTTTCCGACTCAGGGAGCTGTAAAGATTTGCAAAAATCTCGATTTTTTTTTTGCACGATTACAAGACTTACTTTCTCTATACTTTGTATAAATGAGAAAGTAAAAACCCATTACATCGGGGGGGGGGGGGGGGGGGGTATTTTTTATTACTTTGTTTTGCTGTTGGGAAAGAAATAATGACATACTTAGCGTGGATTGATCGAGTGAAATGTGGTAGGTATTTTAAATACTGCCTTTTATTTATTTTATACACGGAGCGTTCTGTTTACTAAATGTTATTTGTAATCAATTACAGTTTACAAGCCGCATCTAAATGTCATCTATGTTTACTTCTCTCTTTCCGTTTGCGGATAAGCTTGGGGTATCATAGTCGTTCACTAACTTGAATCAGGCTATATTTAATACTATAATTTTGGAAAATGAAAGTTGTTTTATAACAACTTCCATATTAGTTTTTTAAATAATGAATATATGTGATGAGCACTTTAGATATATCACACTAAGAGTCCGTTTCAACTTTATATATTAGATTCGAGAAAGTTTTGGGGGAGCTCAGTCCCGCTTTTTAATTTTTTTTTTACAGAGAAATATTTTACGTGACTTTATTAACTGTGGCGTATTTCATGTTTATCTTTTTATCTCATTTGTTTGTGGGACGATTCAATTTATTTATTTATTTATTTATTCAATTACGGAAACAATAGTAGCCACGAAGGCCTTTTTCACATTGGCCGTTTTAAAATAAACAAAAAGAAACAACAATTTAATAACAGCATTAAAAAAAAAGGAATTGTATAGTAACGACATTGCAGTAAAATAGCACTAAAATGTGGAATAAAGAAATAATATTACATAGTTATAATACAAAATGAGATTTAAAAAAAGAATATAATAGATGAATGAGAAATGTTTCAATGAATCAGTTAGAGAGATCATTAAATATATGTTGTTTAAGTTTAGAGTTGAATATATTTACAGATCTAGATAGTTTTATTTTATTAGGAAGATTGTTCCACAAATTAGAACCAGAGTAGGCTAAGCTATGTTTCTGGAAAAAACGGTAAATTAAGACGACGATTTAATTTTATGTTATAAGAAAATAGGTCTGATAAGTAAGGTTTCGTGGAATATTTTATATAAACAATTGATTTAGTATATATTATCTTTTTATTTAATGGACGTATTTTAGTTGTAATAAAAGAACCCAGACTACTAGACAAGCCAGTAACCAGTTTTATAGCCCTTTTTTTGTAATGATAGAAGAGGACGTTGCTTAGTTATAAAGCTGCCGCTCCACACTACGGAAGCATAATCCAACCTAGATTGAATAAAAGCTTCACAAAAAACTAGCCTGCTCCTATAGTCCAGAAAGTTCTTTTTCCTTGCTAGTTAAAAAGTTGTCTTTAATAAGGACATTATTAGAAGATGAATATGATCGGACCAAGTGAGGTTGTGATGTATAACCAATCCTAGGCATTTGTAACTATTAACCTGTTCAATGTTTGTATTGTCTATAGTAATGCGTAAAGAGGTGGATGGAAGACGAAGGCGTTTCTGATGAGTAGTAAAAAACATTGACTTGGTTTTATCGGTGTGAAGTTTCATTTTGTTAAATTTTGTCCAAGTAGCAAGCTGATTGGCACATGTTTGAAGTTTGTAATTGAGCGAGTCAGCACTGTCTGCAAAGACATGTAACGAAGTATCATCAGCGAACATCTAGCACTGACCTGCGTCGATGTGCAAAGCAAGATCATTAATGTATAAAGAAAAAAGTAAAGGACCTAAGATTGAGCCCTGTGAAACCACCCTTATATTAACATATTTCTGTGAAGAGATGGTATTAAGGTGAAACCCTTATACAATATTAAGATAAACTAGACAACCCAGTTTCCACTTCGGAAACGGTCTAACGGTTGCACTATACAACACAAACCAATATCCCATAATACCCATCCCATCCTTTATAGTCTATTAACCCCTTATGAATCCCTGTTCCTTAACTCAAACTTCCACCCAATCCCACCTCTCCCCACTCCCCACACCTCTTATACTCTCCCCTCCCCCCCCCCCCCCACTCACCATCCCCTCTTCATGGCGATGGCATAAGCGGATGTCTCTTAACTTTAAGTGTGGACCTGAATACCTAATTACATCTTATAGGTCAGCCGACCATCCGCAGCCATCTTTTTTTTTAAAGTGAAAGGTTTAATGAGTGTACGAACACAACAACTAGTGTCGGCAGTGTTTCTTCCAGACTTTTTTCTCCGGGGGGGGGGGGGGGGGCACTTAAAATCTTCGGGGGGGGGGCGGTAAACTTTCTTCGGGGGGGGCGGACACTGTTAAAAGTATATATTTTCTATATAAATTATATAAATTTCATTTCGTTCGGGGGGGGGGGGGGGCGGTAAAAAATTTTCGGGGGGGCGGAGCCCCCCCGAAGAGATGCCTGGAAGAAACTCTGAGTGTCGGTTAGGTCATGATTTTCTATTATATATTTATCCAATTTCTCCTTATGCAGGTTTTGTCTTCTAATATCATGTATGTCGGTACTAGAGGTTTGTGTTATGAAGTGAGGTGAGGACAGGGTGGTTGCTTGGATGATTACGTACAAATACAACGACAATCCAATAGAAAATGAGACAGGACGGCGTTGATACATTTCTCATCTTTAATTACATATAATATACACGACTGCATCTTACTACATCGACGACAAACATGATGAAGACTTCTACACCCTCACGCGACAAGAACAAGACTAAGGCTGACTAACTATTAGCCCTAACAACCAAAACATACTCTCCCACGTCATACCCTTCCTTGCATCGTCACATTCAACATCATTTATTAATTCCACATTCGACTACCCTCATACTCGCAAACCCTCAACATCTTTTATTAAAACACTACTCACATACTCTCAAACCCCTTCAATACACCAAATTCAATTCACAAGTTTGTTTGCGCCATTTAAAATAAAATGTGCATAATAGTGCGGGATATTATTAGTACTTTATAAATTTACGTGCGATTTTTGAGAAATCGGAAATAGCGTAAATTAGTACTTCCAGTCAACAGAAATTACTCAAAATTTGACAGAAGGTATAAAGTTAGATAGTTTACTTACTTGTGAAATTTCATTTATCTATCTGAAATAGTACTCAAGTTATAAGCTTTTTAAAAATTCAAAGTAGAAAAAGTACCACTTCCGGTTATCGGAAATCGCTCAAAAGTTGATCAGGATCTACGATTTAGAAATTTCATCAACCTAGTAGTAACGGTACTCAACTTATCGTGTTTACACACAGACACACACACACACACACACACACACAGACATACGGACAAGATTGCAAAATTATGTTTTTCCGTATCAGTGAGGTGTAAAACGTCGAGATTTATAAAAATCTCGATTTTTTTTGCACGATTACAATACTTTCTCTATACTTCGTATATACGAGAAAGTAAAAAGTCAATAAAGCAGCAGTTACTCATACAATATAATACTTGATCTTTCTGTTACAGGTGTTGGTTTGGCTGGTCCTGTTGACTGGGGATCTCGGCGTTCAAGGTATCACCAAGAATGTCTGTACACTGGAAAAAACTTCCATTCACTATGGAAGAATACAAAGCTAAGCTGAAGAGTATCCTCGAAGGTATGAACCACAACAACATCCCTAAACGTGACCCAAACAACAAACTTGAGCAAAGTTCCTTGTGTGGTCAGACTCTAGTTGACCAGTCGCAGACCATTGTTAGGGGCGAGGAAGCTCCGGAGAATGCTTGGCCGTGGTATGTCTTTCTTCTGGCACATGATTCTGGTGAAACTGCGACGTGTGGGGGTTCAATTCTCACCGAGTGGTGGATCCATACAGCCGGGCACTGTATGATTTCACCGAATTCTACTGTCATGGTTTATTTTGGATTAAATGACATGACACAACTAGACACGACAAAACATATAAAAGCTGAGAAACATTTTACAAAATTGTATTCTAAAGATGGGATTCTTTACAATGATATCATGATTCTCAAGCTTGAATCTCCAATAACCTTCTCTGACGCAATCAGGCCGAAGAGGATATGAGCAAGTCTAAAAATTGCTTTAGTTTTGGATATGGGTTAACCGATCCTTGGGGAGAAGGTTCTAAAAAATTGATGCAAATCAAATAAAACTCCATGGATCATAAACTTTGCAGGTTTTTCCTTCGTTATTTTGCTCGCTTTAACCACACAGAATATTTGATTTGATATATATTGTAACAACATCAATTTCATTGTTGTTATTGTGGGTTCTTCAATATACTCACACGAGCAACAGTAGTTGTGAAACTATAACTTTATTTACACTTTATAAACTACAGTGAAATGATGAATCCATAGTAAATCCATAGATAAACAACTAGTATAATTTAGTATAAGTACAGTCACGAATCAAAGTGACGTAGTGACATCCTACATTCACAATCACAGTCCTAGCGCAAGCACCCCGTTCACCTTTCGCTCTACCTTTTATACGGTCCATTCTCTCCCCTTACGTACATGAGCGATCTCACCCAAAAGCATGGGAAAATACATGACGAGTCGCTCAGACAGTCCTTCCGCTAGCCAGGTAATCTACATTCATGCAACTTCATGTAAAACACAATATAATATAAACATACCTAATTATACAGTCTGTGACATATATATATATATATATATATATATATATATATATATATATATATATATATATATATATATATATATATATATATTCCTCAACCTACGGCCTATCCATCTCCTATCAGCAATATACCTCTACTTTTTTAAAAGGAAATTTAACTCCAGTTTTTGATATCCTGGGATTGGGGGGGGGGGGGGGGGCGCCTTTATTAACCTAAAATGAGATACAGATACCGATTTCCCGACAGGCGCGTCATCATTTTTTTTACATTACCGAGCGACTGTCTTTATTTATTTGTGCCACCGTTCTCAACATGCCCTCTCCCTCCCCCCCTCCACCTACGCCTGTATCCTGAGAGTAAAATGCACGGCCGTATTTTGTCTTGTCCGGGGTGGGGGTGGTTCGTGATGAGAGCAGTGGTATTGGATGTTAAGGGGGGGGGGGGGAGGGGGCGCTCAACGGTTTAGGAATATTAGGAAAAAATTTTTAGAATGTTCTTTCTGAGCTGTAATTAGAATTTCACGAATTTTATTTCATTACGACATATTGATAAGTATTATAATAGTAAGAAATAAGAAATAGTAAGAAATAGGCCCTAATAAGTAATAAATAATAGAAATAAAAATAATATGAATTCAATATTTAGTTAGCCTATATATCAGTATTTTAGTAATATTTAAATACAGGCATTTAGATCTAGAATCTAGATCTATCGGTATAAGTATAATTTCCTTGGAGTTAAACATCTGAGTTTATTTTCCGTTTTTTGCGCTTTGCAGGAAAAGTTACCGAAAAGGCGCGCCAAGTTCGGTAACTCACGTCAACAATCTCATTTAAAGAGCCACAACCTTCTCTGTTGACTTGTTTATTTAGATTCTATAGACCTCCCTTTTAATTTTTATCCGTGTTACATAAACAATAGTTTTAAACACAGTCTACAGTCTACACATATTTAAGTATCTGTAACTGGTTAAAAAATGTCTAAGACTCCAAAGGGCAAGCAAGGTAACACCTTGTTCGCCTATTTTCAAAAGACACCAAAATCAGAGAACAAGTCAAGCGAAATTCTGTCACCCAGGCGCTCACCGAATTCCGATAAGAAGAAAAATGTCAGTGGGAGCAACTCAGCCGCATCATCCCCTATTACAGGCAGAACAAAAAACGACGTTCAAGGTAGACTTGTAGATCTAGTACCCTAGTTTCAGATTATTTTATTTAAAGTTAATGATTAAATATTTAAAAACTACTAGGCCTAAGTCTACGACTACTGGTCTAGAATCTAGATCTAGCTAGTCTAACTAAAGTCTAGCTAAGGTTAGGGGTCATCCATAATAATGACATAATTTTGTGACAATGTGTGATGAGGGGGAGGGGGGATCAGATGTTGCGACGTCACACTTTTGCATTATAAAAAGCAATGTTAGAAAATGAATTTTAGACGTTATTTCGCGTTTTAGATAACTGTTTTAATAAATTGTAATAGTTTAGACAAGATTTTGGAAAAATATCGATGTTTAAAAAAAATTCAACAGCAATTTTGAGGGGGGTTGTAGGTTGAGTTGTGACATCATTTTAGGGGGGGGGGGGGTCTGGCTTTTTGTGACGGCTGTGATGGAGGGGAGGGGGGAGGTAAAAATTGACAAAAAAAGCGTGACGTCATTTATGGATGACCCCTTAGAGAACTTAGAGAGGTAGATCTAGAGGCTAGGACTTCAGACAGTGGTGCTTCCTCATTCGAGAACTTGTTGAACAAACGAATTTATTAACTTGTTATTGAATTGTATTACTAAAATCTAGATCAAATCTAGTCTAGGGCCTACTTGTTACTACTTGTACTTGGTAGGCTGCTTAATGGTGTTTTGCAACTCACTAACGATTGAAGGTCTTAGGACCCAGGCCCAGAGATATACTAAATACTACAAATAGGCCTAATAAATAACAATAGCCAAATATTATTAGGGCCTATAGGAATCTAGGCCTACCTATTTAATAACTAGACTAAATGAAATAAAAAATCAGAGAGTTCAGAGATCAATATAAATATAAACTTTTTGGCTTAAGGCTTAAGTAAGTCAAAATAATAAAATGAGGCTGAATTTTTTTTTGTCATTAAGATTTAGCCTAGATTTTAGATCTAGAAAAGATCATTTAAAAAAGAAGCAATATGCTTACCTGTGGTTGTCCTGTTTTCCTACAGTGTAGTTATTAATAACCTAACTTGAACATAATGCCTCGCTTACTTTCATATAAAGTAGCCTAACAAATATTTTAACTTAACAGGCCAATGTGTACAGAAAAAATATTTACTTGGTATCCTAGGAATGATAACTTGACTATTTCCAAGATGATTATACCTCAGTAAAAATAAATGAAAAACAAAGCAATCTGACATTTACAAAGCCTTTCATTCATTGTTTTTCTTTACACCATTTCAGTTTCATCTTTGGGTGACATTGTCTGGGCCAAGCTGGAAGGCTTTCCGTGGTGGCCAAGTCTAGTTTGTAACCACCCAACACAGAAAACACACTCTAAGGGGGGTAAAGTCCCCATGGTTCATGTTCAATTTTTTGATGACCCTCCCTCTAGAGCCTGGATCAAAGCCAGGTTAGTCAGTTGAATCTGGTCTGTTGTGTCTGTTATAACTTATAGGGTAAGGCATTATTAGAAGTTGACTTATTGCAACTTAACTTTAGACTGAATAATAGAAACAGGTCATTTATGCTATTTAAGATATTGCCTAACCGATAATATTTAGTTGGGCTTATTTTGTTTTTCTATTCCTAATGCATTTAAATGCAATGTACCAGTTAATGTAATAGAATTTATTGTGACTTAACTTTAGACTGAATAATAGAAACAGGTTATTTAGGCTATTTAAAATATTGTCTAACTGATAATATTAAATTGGGCTTATTTTGTTTGTCTATTCCTAATGCATTTAAATGCAATGTACCAGTCAATGTAATAGAATTTATTGCGACTTAACTTTAGACTGAATAATAGAAACAGGTTATTTAGGCTATTTAAAATATTGTCTAACCGATAATATTAAATTGGGCTTATTTTGTTTGTCTATTCCTAATGCATTTAAATGCAACGAACCAGGCAATGTAATAGAATTTAAAGTAACAGCCATGTGATAGCTGTATCTTACAGATTGCTGACTCAAACGTCACAGGGAGGATAGGTTAGGTTTGCCTGTCGCCCCTCCTGGAACATAAGCCACTGACAAGAGCTTTCCAGTCGTCCCTGTCCTGGGCTAGTCTCTCCAACTGTCCCCAGGCGTATCAAATCTTCTTGGTGTCTTCTTCCAGGTCACGTCTCCAGGTCTTTCTTGGTCTGCCTCTTTTCCTTTAACCTAGGATAGGTAACAGATGCTTTAATCTGTAGGATAACTCTTATCCTACTCTTGTCCAGATGAATACCTAAGTAGTCTGTAGACTTGGAGGTCCTAAATTCCCCTTAGCTCAGATAGGCATATACTTTCAGCCTGGGAAAGTAACTGCTGCTCTCTTGGTCATCATCTTTTCCTTTTTGTGCCTAAAACACATAGGGCCGCCACAGAACTGTTCTCTTGGTACTGACCACTTATTCTCTTTAGAATCAATACTATTCCAGCTTGCTGTTACACAATTGGGTGTCGGAAAAGAGCCCTTTACTCTTGCTATTTAACTACTAAAACATCTAAATGATTCTGCAGGAATATCAAACCATTTAAAGGCGCAAATGACGAGGCTTGGCAAAAAGGTGGACAGTTCTACTCATTGAACAACAAGATAAGGAAAGGTGTTGAAGACGCAGACAAGGCACTTGGTTTAGAAGTTGATGAAAGAATGAAGCTTGTTGTTGAGCTGCAGCCTTCAAGTGAAGAGGAGGATGATGATCATGATGAAGTGGCAGAAAAAATGGATTTAGATCGTTAGTATTTTAAAAATAATATTTGAGATAACCAAAAGCTTAATCTTTACAAATAATTTTACCTGAGTATTTAAACAGATTGAAGCTTTAATCTATGCAAATAATTTTGTTTAATTTACTAATTAATTTCAGAAAAATATATTTCAAAACTTTTACTTGTGAATCATTTCTGTTTCTTTATATTGAAAAAATAGCCTCGATATTTGATGATGAGATGTCTGATCAGGAAGTAGCAACTAAAGAAAACTGTGAGGTCAAAACTAAAGAAACGGAGGTGATATTTCTAATACTGTCTGGTGTTGTATTTTGTTTTTTAAATTTGATAATGATCTGATTGCATTTGAAAAACAACAAGCTATTCTGCAAACTAATTTTTGGAAACTAGTTTTATATTCAACTTAGAAGCTTAAATGTTTTGTCAAACACTGAGGGTAACTCATATTCTTGACTGTATAGGAGGGAGTAACCTCAAGCAAACCGTCACCAAAACCTACAGAGAATTTAACTAAATCCAAGAGAAAAGCTGCTCAAGAGGCGGCGGTTAAAAATAAAAGGCGAAAAATTATTGCCTCTGAAAGTGCAGATGAGGATTCAGGTAATTATCATAATTTATTCTGTTTTGGTGGATGTCTATAGGTATAAAATTTGTATTGATGAAATTCAGAATTTCAAAACATCCTTTTGATATATATATTGATGCTTTGTGTAATAATTACAATTCACGCAATATAAATACAAAAGAATCATAGCTGTAGTTTTTGATTTATATTTGAAGCTTTTTATTTTACAGAAGAAGATTTCAAACCAGTTTCTTCCGAAGATGATGATGATGGGGACTCCAGCAGTGGAGTGGATGAGGCACACATAGAATCAGAAGTAGAGGTGGAATCTGAGTCTGAATCTCCTATCAAAGAGGTAGAATAAGTTAGCAGATATTAAATAAACTGAATATAGGACCTCTCCAATCAAAAAAGTAGAATAAGTTAGCAGTTTTTAAAATAAGCTGAATATAGGACCACTCCAATCAAAAAACTGGAGAATATGTTAGATCTTAAATAAACTGAATATAAGACCTCTCCAATTAAAAAGGTTGAATAAGCAGCCAAAATATGCTGCGAATAGAGTAAATCAAGAAGAAGGATATTGTTGGGATGCCAGGTACCAATCATAGCTAGTTGACCCTTGGACTGTCCTGTGAAATCTAGCCCAGAAACTGAACCTGGAATCCTATAGGCTAGAAGTATTTGCATTCGATTTAATATTTTTCTTTCAGTCTCGAAAAAGGAAAAGTAATGGTACACCAGCGACCAAAAGCAAGGCAAAAAAATCCCTGAATTTGTCCTCATTTGCCGGGGATAAGAAAACCAGCCCAACAGTTAGTGAGAACACGAAATCTAAGCTGTCCTTGTTCACTGCACCTGAGGTATGGACTGCTTTAGAAAATATTTTGTAACTTGTTTATGAAACTATATGGATGTCACTTTTTGTGTGACTTTTGTATGAAATGTTTTGTAATTTTTGTATCGCTCATTGTTACTTCTTTATAGCTTCTTTTTGTAAGTTTTAATGCAGTTTAATTTCCTTTCTATTTTGTAAGGTTGTATATTTGTTTTGAATTAGTAATTAAAATAAAAAAAAAATGGGTGCTTTTAAAACTTTGAGAATGAACACTTACACTGTTTTCAATTCTAGATTATTCATTAAAAAAAAAACCCCTGAATATTTAAGGTAATTTTCTTGTGTTTCCAGACTGGTTCAGATGACACAGCAGTGAAAGATACATCCAGTTTTACACATCTACATCTGGACTTCTTGCAGCCAGAGAAGATTAGGTAATTCAAAACTCACTGCTGTCACAGTGTCTTGGTAGCTATTGTTATGTCCCTTGTATTATATTTATCTTGGTGATGTCCCTTGTATTATACTTGTCTTGGTGATGTCCCTTGATTGTCTGGACTGTAAGATAGCTGTGTTTATGTTATGTGGGTTGTCTAAGATGGAAGCTATTGACAAGATTTGTGATCAGAGCTATGATGTATATAAAATAATCTATTGAAGTTAACCTGAAGAAGTCTCCTGTTTATTCCAAATGATCAGAATTAAGTAATGTTACTTGTAAAAATTAATAATTTTATATACCTTTTTTGTTTTAATTATAAATTCTAATTTATCATGAATTGATTTTTTAATAAGGGATGCAAACAAGCGACTAAAAGAGGATCCAGACTACAATCCTAGGACACTCTATGTACCGGATTCATTCCTTAGTAAACAGACGCCTGTAAGTTTGTGTAATATGTTATAGAAGTACCACAGAACTTTATTATGTATGGTTGTTAAAAATTCATGTCTGGTACACTTTCCTTAGTAAGCATAGATCTGTAAGTTAGTCTGATACAACTTTATTCTACACACTTTTCTTTTCAGGCCATGCGTCAGTGGTGGGAGCTCAAGATCAACCATTTTGATACAGTTCTTTTCTTCAAGGTCAAAATCATTATTCTTATATTTTCATGCTGATTCTATAGAAAGCTTAGCACAAAAAGGACATTTTTGCTTACAAGATGGACTGTTCATCTTGTATTGTATATCTTTTAAACACATTCAAAACAAAGATTTTTGTTGTTTACCCTTTAAGAATTTAAGTGAGTTCAAACTGAAATTTTAAAATAAGTTTATCTAACCTGTTAGTAGTGGAACTTGAGTTGTAAATTTAGCAAACATGTTCGTCACAGATTTCTTTAAGTAGTGTGTTTTACAATCGTATGTCGTTATAGAGATCTACAGTAATGGTTTTCATATTGTCAGGTTGGTAGAGATTTACAGTAATTGTTAATGTTTCAATTTGATCAGGTTGGCAAGTTTTATGAACTCTACCATATGGATGCAGTTACTGGGGTCAATGAACTGGGCCTGATTTATATGAAGGTGGGTCTATTTATTAATAACTAGAGGTGGTCATAAAATAACACATATACAAATCATGAAAGCTGTTGTTTAATTCCAGCCCCCCTTTGAAATTTGGTTTTATTTTTATAAAGATCAGTCTCTATGTTAAAAACTAGATGTGCCTGTTTATAACTTAACAGTAAAGTAAGGCATGTTATCTGTAGCTTTCTTACTCCACACCCTCACATGTGAAATGTGGTTACTTTTGTGTGTGAAAAATGGTTGTCATTGGGTTCTATAATAAACACATAGGCTGTGTATTCACTTACTGTTTTTGTGATGTTGTCAAGTTCTAATGGTGTACATCTAGTGGTAGCTGTTGCTAGGTGTATGTGTGGATGTGTAAAACATGGACAGTGTGTACATGTGATGAGCTAGCTGTTGCTAGATGTCTGTTGGTGTGGATGTGTAAAACATGGACAGTGTACATGGAATGAACTAGTGTTGCTTGTATTAACAGGGTGACTGGGCCCACTCTTGGTTCCCTGAGATCGCCTACAACTGCTACGTTATAGCTGTTGTTAGTGTCTGTATGTGTGGGTGTGTTCAAACATGGACATACAGAGGTTGCATGTATTAACAGGGTGACTGGGCCCACTCTGGGTTCCCTGAGATCGCCTACAACCGCTACGCTGATGCTCTCATCCTCAAAGGGTACAAGGTGGCCAGGGTGGAGCAGACAGAGACTCCGGATATGATGGCTGACCGTTGCAAAACGAGTATGTTCTTTCAACATTTTTTTTTACTTCTCTTTTTGACCAAAAATAAGAAGAAGAAAGGATGGATTTTGTAAAATGTAGTAAACTAAGGTACCTTAGTGTAGAAGTAGAGTTAATTTAAAAGAAAATATTAGCATTAGACATTGTATGGTCACCCTGTTTAACATTTTCCTGCTCAACAATTGATAAAGGGAGGTAACTTAGTGTATATGAAGTAGAGCTCATCTTTAAAAAAAATAATTTTAAGACATTGTATGGTCGCCCACCTTAATTTTCCCTTGTTCAACAATTACGGAAGGTAACTCAGTATAGATAAAGTAGAGGTCATCTTTTTAATAAATAAAACCAACATAGAGCATTGTATGGTCACTTCCTCCTGCTTGAGTCAGGTACCCATCAAATTTAGGTGGGCTCGCATCCTACCAACACAAAATTTGTAACCAAACTCTAGATCTTTGTGTTCGTAATTGTCTGCTCTATCACTAGACTGGCTACAGGACATTACCCCCCCCCCCCCCCTCCCCCCTGTATTTACCCCCAGAGCAATTAACCCCCCCCTCATCCACCAACATAGAATCCTGATTCTAACTCCAACTCTATACAAATATATTACCTTAATTTTTACCTTAAGACAAAGATGAAAAACCTAAGAATTCAACTCACCCTATAATAAACTCAAAACAAAACCCAACTCTAGACATTGATTTAAGCCTAACCCTGATCCTAACACTAGCCCTAAACCTAGCGCTAGATCTAGACCTAACCCAAACTCAAACCCTAGCTGAACCTTAAGCTATGATCGGGGGGGGGAGGGTAATGTCCTACTGGGGGGGGGGGGGGTAATTACTCCAGGGAGTAATGATGGGGGATGGGGTAATGCCCTGTTCCCCACTTGACCATGTTGTCATTGGAAGACATTGGTCTGAGTCATTATTAGCCAGATAATTTAAATATAAATCCTAGAAATTGATTAAAATTTTGGCTTTCAGTGGGCAAACAGGCAACAAAGTTTGATAAGGTTGTGAAGAGAGAAATCTGCCAAGTGAGCACACAGGGAACTAAGACTTACAACTATCTGGATGGTGACAGTGGTGATGCTACTAGCAAATATTTACTGGCAGTTTGTGAGAAGGTCAGAAGCTCATGTAAACCTGACAGACATGGGACTAAACTGATAATTAAACAGAGAGTAGCAAACATGGGGCTAAAATTTTACTGTTTTAGTAATATTGAAGAATTGACAATTGTAATCATCATTTTTTCCCCATTTGTGCCCAAGACACATGAGGCAGATAAAGTAGAGCTCATCTGTTTCAATGACCTTAGCATATTGGGTACAATGTGGTCTGCATTATGCCCAAGTGCCTTTGTTTTCCTAATCTAAGTCATGTACCTATCAGAAGTGGGTGGAGTCAGGGACGGTCCACTTATTCAAACCGGGATTCAAACTCAAGACTTTATAATATAATATCAAGCCTAAATTGGTTAATTTTCTGACACTTTTAGTAAATTGATTCAAGTATTGACACTGATTTCAATAATCTTAGTAATATTAAGGCTAATTTAATTAAAATTTTGACAATTAATTATATTGGGGCTAATTCGATTCAAGTTTTGCCAATATTGTCTAAATTTACCTTGACAGGTTGAGTCAGGTGAAGGGAGAAGTACATATGGCGTGTGCTTTATTGATACCTTGATTGGAATATTTCATGTAAGTTTTTTCTTTTAATGTAGATTAACCTTCTAGTGAAAAATTAGTTTAATTCAATTTGGCACTGAGGCTCTTCAAATTTAAACATGTCTGAATAAAAACTTCAAGCCCATGTCTTATTCAAAGTCTACTTAAAGGTATGCAACACAGTCTGAACTTAAAAATAGTATTTCTATTGTGTTTCTTAGTTTCATTTTTTAGTAATTCTACAATTATTTGCCCAGTTCTAAAAATAATCCTATTCTTTTTAATTTCATCTTTTTTATTAGGTTTTCCATAATAAAATAATTAATTGTTGTTTGTTTAACTGCCAGCTTCAAAGTTAAAGTAGAACTTTTCATTAATTCAATATTTATTTTTCTCACAGGTTGGTCAATTTGAAGATGACCGTCACATGTCCAGGTTGCGCACTTTAATAGCCCACTACACACCAACTCAGGTATTCTTATCTAAAGACTACCCCTTCATTTACCATCAAGACTTTTGTTTGCTTTTATATTTTCCCTAGTTCCAATATTTAGCAATAGTAGAATAAAATATTCTATATATAGATCTATATTAGAGTATGTGCAGGGAAAAAAAAATTGCAAACATAGTACAACTATACCACAACATTTTTTTATTCACATTACTTACTACCTGTTTAAATACTTTAAAATATTGAGGTATCTGTATTCTGGTTTACTAAACTATATTTTAAGCACTGCTGGTTACATAGGGCTGACAGTAGTTTAATCACATCATTAATTGCATGAAGACATATCTTTGGAAGTGTTACACATTTTTTTAAACCAATTAAATTTTAAAATACTATTTTTCTGTAGTGTTATATACAAATATTGTGTAAATGATTTAATGTCTAAAAAAAAATAATATTTCAGGTTTTATACGAAAGAGGAAAAATATCATCAGCCACTTTGCAACTGTTTAAAGCCAATCTAACATCAGCACTGAAGGAGGCCTTGACCCCGGGGTCAGAGTTCTGGGACAGTGGGAAGACCTTGAAGGTTTTATCAGAGGAGGAGTACTTCAAATCCAAAGATGATGACCTGCAGATGCCTGATGTCATTAAAGCTATGCTGAGTGAAAGTTGGTAACTTTTTAATAGATTGATTTTTCTTCTGTGAGTTGTGTACATTTTTTTTAATGCACTTTTTTTTTCTATTTTAAAATTTTATATCATTGGTCCAAAAATGTGTCAAACCCAAAACTTGTTTCCATTTTGAACTGTTCACAAAGGTACCCATCTTTCTTACATTATCCTTCTTGTTTTTTTTTCTTTTTTTGTAAATTGTATTATTTGTCTGAAAATTTGTCAACAAAACTTTCCTTTATTATCCTTGTTTTTTTTGGGTTTTTTCACCTTGATTTTCTAGATGCACTGCTCTGAGGTTGATTTACATTAAATAATATTGATTTATATTTTCAATCTGGACAAGTTGCAGGGACATAGAGCACAAATCTGTTATATGTAAAGATAATTCTATAGCTATAACAGGAAGTTTTTTTTACCTGTTAATGCTTAAGGCCCAACCATCACATTTTTTAAAATGTAAAAATGATAGCAGTCCACATGTTAAAACAGTTTTTTTTATCAACAACTAATGTCAATGTTTTTATTACTAGATGATGCCCTAAGCCAAATTTACCCATACCATAAAAAAAATGTAAAGAAGATAGTTATATTTAAATGAAAACAATGACCAATGTAAATATTGTTATTGCTAGATGATGGCCATAGGTCTAACTTACACATAATATAGTAAAATGTAATAAGGATAGTCTTATTTAATTAAATGAAAACAGTTTGTATCAATGACTAATGTCAATGTTTTTTATTACTAGACAATCTCTTTTACACATTACGTAGTAAAATGTATAAAGGATAGTTATATTCAAATGAAAACAATGACCAATTTAAATGTTGTTATTGCTAGATGATGCTCTAGGCCTAACTGCAGCTGACTCAAGTGAACTGGCAGTGAGAGCTCTTGGTGCTGTCACTTGGTAAGTCAAAGTTGTCTCCAATCAGTTTTAAGGTTTTTGATGTTTTTTTTTTTATTATAGTGGTGAAATGCAGAGGTAAAACCTGTCAGAGTTAAATCCTTTTGAAGCAAAACCACTTGCACTAGTCAATATGTAATCCTAACATGTAATCTGATATCTGTCATTCACCATCTGTTCAAATCTTATCCATCACCTAATGATTTGTTAACATGTAATCCAAACTATCCAATATCTGACATCCTCTTTTGAAATTTCCTCTTCCATTGGCTAAATGAATGGTCAGCATGTACATTGGTTATATCTCACTCCCATGCTGACAAAACTGGCTCAAGAAATGCTCTTTAACCAGGCAAAGATAAAAAAACAAATGGTAGCTGCAGTGAGGTTAATGTAATTAGTAATAAAACAGATAGTATTAGTTACCTCACAAGTTAAAGACAGTTACAAGTACTATGGACGTTTCGACCCAAGGTCTTCGTCAGCACACAACAGTGTGATTACAGATTAGACAAATAAAGACAAACAGTAACACATTTTTTGACTTAGCTCGACAGTGAAAACACCTTAGAGACCTTTTAGTTCGCAGCCGCCTGCCACCCACTACCAACACCGGTTTTGGCACCACTCCTTGTCCCCGTAAATGCAATACCTGTCATTTCACCCTTCAGGTTGAATCACTGCAGCTGCCGAAGGGAACCCTTAAAATTAAAAATCACTTCAACTGTGAGTCCCGCAACGTAGTTTACGTCATCCAGTGCAGGCGTTGCAACATCTTTTATATCGGACAAACGGGGAAAAGATTGTCTGACAGGGTTAGCCAACACCTGCGGTCAATCAACAATGAAGACGGTCTTCCTGTGGCCAAACACTTCAACAAGAGTGGGCATGACTTAAAAAAGGACTTTTGTGTAACCGCCGTTCGGTTCTGCCACAATTTTAAAAATCGCCTTAGCACTGAAACGCGACTAATACTTAAATTTGGTACACGGGCACCCGATGGCTTGAATGAACAGATATCTTTCACCTAACAACCCCCCCCTCCCGCATACACCACGCCCCCAACCCCACCCCTATACGGTGTCCAAGCGTCCTTCTCACACGTCTTTTCTTTTGGATATCGTGGCTAGCAGACAAGACGTGTTTTCACTGTCGAGCTAAGTCAAAAAATGTGTTACTGTTTGTCTTTATTTGTCTAATCTGTAATCACACTGTTGTGTGCTGACAGAGACCTTGGGTCGAAACGTCCATAGTACTTGTAACTGTCTTTAACTTGTGAGGTAATACTATCTGTTTTATTACTAATTAGCCAGGCAAACAACAGCAGGATGGAGAATTCAGTGTTTCTCTCACCCATGGCATTAGCTCAAAGAAAATTTGTGGTTATTGTTAGTCATGCACTTCCTGCTTGGTGCCATCTGTTTTGGTGTGAGAGGCTATTCATTCTCAAACCCAGGTTTGGTACGTCTGACTTTGGGTTAGCGAGTTAACATCCAGTCACTAGACCAAAATGTCCACTTGAATAGTTACATCATCATTTTTTTCCTAGTTGTGCCCAAGACACATGTAACAGATGAAGAAGTGTTCATCTGCTTCATTGACCTTGGCATACAAGGTGATAGTGTGGTCAACACTACACCCAGCCACTTATGTTTCTCTAATGTGAGCCAGGTACACATTAGAGCTGGATGGACTCAGGGACGTCCTACAAGACTTGAGCCTTTTTCTTCTTCATCTTCGTTCTTAATTATTAGTGTTGAAGGGGATTGAGATTTATCTGCCAGTGGGTTTGAACTCGAGACTTTGTTCGAATTTATCAACCATGAGCTTTTTGCCGACTCGACCACGCCTCCAACACAATTAAGCGTTACGTGTCAACTGGTTATGCGCCATTGAGGCCATTGACTCCGATTTCAGCCTGCTTTTCTTTTTGGATTTGCTTCCATAGCCTTTGTCCAACCAAGAACAAACTACAAGGCAGCAGTTGTTTAATTTTGGAGTTGTCTCTCCTAGAAGAGTGGCTGTCCCCAGCTAACGAGCCTCATCTGCCCGAGAGACTTGAGCCTGAATAGTAATATATTGACCCCAATCTCAAATGGACAGTTGTGTATTAGTTTGACACTTTCATTTCAGCAAATTATTTCAAATGAGAATACTTCATAATGCTTTTCACTAACTATTCCATTCACCTTATCTGTATTTGTAAACATCTAATGTTACATTTTTTGTCATGTAGGTATCTTCAGTACTGTCTGCTAGATCAAGAACTCTTGTCTATGAAGAAATTTGAAAAGTATATCCCTATTGAAAGCTCTAATTTGAGTACAAAAAAGGATGATACATTTGATTTAAAACAGAGGCATATGGTAGGAATTCATTCAGAAACTAAATGTCCAACTTTATTTCTGTGTATTTTAAGAAATAAATCAACAGGTTTAATTTAATGAAAAATGGAAAAAAAAATTTTTGTTTTCTTGAAAGGTCCTGGATGGCGTGACCATGGCTAACCTGGATGTAGTATGGAACACATCCACACAATCCACACAAGGGACACTACTGGAGAGATTAAACACATGTTCAACATCTTTCGGTAGGGTTTGAGTTTTCTTAGTTTTTATTTAATTTACAGCTTTACATGTTTTTACTTTAAAATAACTTGAAAGTATACTTTACAAAACTGGCGAATCAGCTTAAATTACTATATTTGATATTCCTGTTTTTAAAAGTTTATTAAAAAAATTAGAAGTAATAAACACGTAAGACATTATTTTTAAGTAAAAACTTATCACTTGTAGGTTTAACGAGTCAAGGGGTAAGACAAATGGTTATATATCTGACAGACTTGTGTTTGGTTCAGAGCTCCAGTGCATCGGACATTCCTTAGTCCACCCAACCCTGATGTCCACTTGACTCTTCATTCTTAATTTTAGTGGTGGAAGGAATCCCGTCCAACACAATTAAGTATACTTGTCAAATGGCTATGAGCCATTGAGGCCATTAACTCTGATTTCAGCCTGCTTTTTTTTTTTGGATTTGCTTCCATAGCCTTTGTCCAACCAAGAACAAACTACATTGCAGCAGTTGTTTGATTTTGGAGTTATCTCTCCTAGAAGAGTGGCTGTCCCCAGATAACGAGCCGAGAGTTTGACTAATTTAGGGGAAATCATATACTGAGGTCACAGAAATGGATTAACTTTACTTCATCTTCCCCATGGACCATCTGATCTAAAGTGGTACTAATTTAATCACCTGTAAAAAAACCACAGCTATTCCTGTATTGCAGGCAAAAGACTTTTCCACCAGTGGCTCTGCTCCCCTCTATGCCAGCCTGCGTCTATTTCTGACAGACTTGATGCTGTAGATGACCTGATTCAAATACCAGGCACAGTGGAGGAGTGTGTGACCATACTGAAGAGACTTCCAGACTTGGAAAGATTACTTAGCAGGTCATTTTATTTTAGCTTTTCTTTAGTTATTTAAATAGTAGTGTATAATTTATTTTCTACTTTTTAGTGAATTATTACGTAAAAGCTTGTTATTTAAACATTTTTTATGAATTAAGATAAATGTGGGATATCCAAACAGTTTTGATACAATCAAGCAACTTAGTTCATTAAGATAGCTGAACTTTAAAAAAAATGTCTATAAATTAGATTTTTAAAACAGCTAAAGGCTTTCTATTTAGACTAGAATTGGATGATAATTCTAAAATTTATTGATTGTAAAGATTAGGTATAAAGTCATTCAAGGTTTTCAATTTACATGTTGAGTAAAGTAGTAAACAATGGAGCCCATCCCTTGTTGCCATTGAATTGTATTTTTAAAGACTTTTTAAAAATAAAATTTCAATTATCTCCCTTGAATATTTATTACTAGGAAGTTACCTGACAGATTTAAATGTTTTAAGCCACACAAAATGCATTGTATTTTAGTGTATTGAAAGAATACTTCTTGTATTTATTTTTTTTAATCTAGTGCTTGGGTTAGAGATCTAGATTTCAATTTTAACTCTAGAAAAAAAATTTGTGAAGTAATGTTACTAATGGCAGCCAAGTTTGACCATAGGTCATAAATTTCTTCACACAGTAGTGGTTTTTGTACTCAGTAATTTAAAAATATTTGTACAATCCTTAAAAATGGAAACATAGATCTTTATGTTTCTCTTCCATTGTGCCACATTTTGTTTGAATGTTTTCATTGGCTTTCTAAATCAATACAAAATGTCCTTGCCTAATTAAGCCCAAAAACCCTTTATTTTTATTTTTTTTAAAAATATGTCTACAAAATAAGCAAATGGAACAACAAAGTTATACTGTAAATAAATCACACAGTTCATTGCATTTAAAGAAAACAATCTCACCTTTAAGTGTAAACCCCTTTATAATTACATTCTCGCACTTTACAATAGGAGAGGAGTGATATTTACTTTGTAAACAATCCCACTTTTTATAAAGTTTCTCACTCATATTTTTACCTCCAAGATTTGCCTTTTAGAAGACCTGCTTTGTGTTTCAATACAAAGTTTTTAGGTGTTCAGCTGCTTAGAGCCCCTCTCATAAAAAGTGTCAAAGATATATTAAACTTTCAATGGGTATTGCCTTTTCAGCAATGGAGATTAAAATATTTTCTAATATATTATATTTAAGATCTTGAGAACGAACGTTCCGAATCAGTTAACAAATAAAAGCATACAGCCAAGGGATAGAGACATTGAAATTAAATACTCACAGACAAATTTGACTATTATAAATCATTTATATAATTTTTGGTCTTGGTTAGCTTTGAAGTCAGTCATTAATTTATTTTTCTCAAAAAGTTAAAATAAAATATTTATATTCACAGTTAAAATTTGTATTCTTTATAAAATTAACACATCAAATACACCTTTAAAATGAAAGGAACAACTTTTTGAATTTGTGAGCTGATATCTCAAAATGGTTATTTAAAAAAACAAATTTTTTATACTGTTCCTTATAAATTTTAAAGATTTCAGTATGCTTCAGTGTAGGGATTAAATCATTATTTAAGAGTTTAACTGATTTACAGTCTTTACTCTAGAGCTGTGTAAATGAGACAACAAAACAAAAAATGTAATTTGTTTTTTCAGGATTCACTCCATTGGGTCAGCTGGCAAAAGTAAAAGTCACCCAGACAGCAGAGCAATTCTTTATGAAGAGGTCACTTACAGGTAGTTAGTTTAGGGCTTACGTTAAGCTCATTAAATACATGACAATGACCAGAAGCTCGTTTTGCTTCTTAAACGTCAGTCATCATTTGACTGAAATTAATTCTGATGTTCTTACAGTACAACATAATTACATTTTATATTCGCAGCAAAAAGAAAATTGACGACTTCTTAACAACAATAGAGGGATTTAAATCTGCAGTAAAAATAATGGAGAAATTTAAACCAGCTGCCTCTTCATTCAAGTAAGTTTTATTTTGGCTTAGGTTGTGTACAACAGTTGTTATAAGAATAGCCATTTACAAGAGGGTAAAACTACCGTACCATTAATTGTGTTCCTTCTCCTTTAGAAAGTACAATATAGTTTTAGAGTATGCGATAGCCCACCTAAAGGTCCTGGGTTCAGATTCTGGTCACACGCTGGTCATTGAATTGAGTCTGTAGGATGTCTCCTGTAGTCCATAGAGTTGTAATGGGTGCACGACTTAAGTCATCCAGCTCTAATGGGCACCTGACTTAAGTCATCTAGCTGTAATATGTATCTAACAAGTCATCTAGCTGTATGTGTATATAACTTAAGTCATCCAGCTCTCATGTGTACCTGACTTAAGTCATCTAGCTGTAGTATGTACCTGACTTAAGTCATCTGTAATGTTTCCTGGATGTAAAGGGTATCTGGGCATTGCTATTATTACATAGTCAATGAAAGCAACACAAACAGAATGCCCATAAACTTTTTTTATTGGCTTTAAGCTGTCTTGATCTTTTGAAGTCCATCTTGCTTCAGAAGATACCAATGTCATTCAGTTTGTAGAGTTAAACTGACTATTATGCTGACCATGCAGCTACTTTATTTTACTAAGTATGCAGAAAGAGATTGACTGCTCCATCTTTGTAAGGGATCAGAATTAGAGAAACTACATAATCTGTTTCCTAATTTACTGTTGTTGTTGTCTAGATCAAATTTACTCTGTTGTTATTGTCTAGATCTAATTAACTCTGTTGGTGTTTAGATCTAATTTACTCTGTTGTTTTCTAGATCAAATTTACTCTGTTGTTGTCTAGATCAAATTTACTCTGTTGTTGTTGTCTAAATCAAATTTACTCTGTTGTTGTTTAGATCTAATTTACTCTGTTGTTTTCTAGATCAAATTTACTCTGTTGTTATTGTCTAGATCAAATTTACTCTGTTGTTGTTGTCTAGATCAAATTTACTCTGTTGTTGTCTAGATCAAATTTACTCTGTTGTTGTCTAGATCAAATTTACTATGTTGTTGTCTAGATCAAATTTACTCTGTTGTTATTGTCTAGATCAAATTTACTCTGTTGTTGTTGTCTAGATCAAATTTACTCTGTTGTTGTCTAGATCAAATTTACTATGTTGTTGTCTAGATCAAATTTACTCTGTTGTTGTCTAGATCAAATTTACTCTGTTGTTGTCTAGATCAAATTTACTATGTTGTTGTCTAGATCAAAGTTGCTTGGGAAAACTGTCAACATCAAGTCTGCAGCTACAGGGGATGACGCCCACTTCCCTGACATTGCTGAGGATTTAGAATTCTTTGATGTAAGGTGGACTTTTGTTTTTGTTTGTTTTGTCATTCTCTATTTTAGCTCTAAGCTTTGATTTCTGTGCAAATGTTTTATATTTTTTGTTCTGTTAAATACTGAAAGTTGATTGTAGTGTTATATTTATTATCTATAGTAGTAAAAATTACAGTATTAAATCTAAAAAACTCCGTAGTTTTTGTTTTGTTTTTTAATTTAACTTGTGCAATTTCCTGATTGATAGTTAGCAATTTAAATTTTTAACCAGATAAATTTTGTATGAAACAAACCAAATTCTTTTTTTTAAAACTCCTCAGACTGCCTTTGATCATAAAAAAGCTAAAAAAGATGGAGTCATTGTTCCCAGCAAAGGTAACAGAAATACTGTAATACAAGATTTGACAATTTTAGACAAACTGTAATCTTATCAATAACTAAAAGTGCAATGTTCAGCTAATTATAGTTAGGTGCTACAAGAGTTGGGAATCATTGAAAAGATGTTTTTACACCCTATATACAAATATGTTGTACAACACTACAACATATAACTTGTTCAACAAGGATGGAATGGTCAAAGGGTAGTGCCCATAATTGTGAATCCAAAAGTCTCAGGTTTAACTCCTACAGCTTAACAAGTAAAAAGTAAAGTAAAGAATCCTCTTTAGACCCAGCAATCCATGGGGCACATGAAGTACAGTTCATATGTTTCTTGACCTCTTCTTATAAAGGGATAGTGTGGTCAGCACTTTGCCCAGCCACCTTTACTTTCCCTAATATGAGTTATCTACCCATTAGAGATTGGTGGACTCAGGGACGTTTTACAGAATTGAACCCGGATTCAAACTCTTGACTTTCGGGTTAGCAGTCTAGCACTCTACCATTTAGGCCATGCCGTCCCATAGCTTAACATAGTACTGACCACATAATCTGTTCATATGCCAATGTCAGTAAAAAATCTGATTTATTTTACTTTAAAACATACAAAAGTAACTATGTCAGCTTATCATTTACTGATGTGTGTAGACTTATCATGTAATGATGTTTGTTAGCTTATCATGTGCAGTTGTTTGTCAGCTTATCATGACTGATGTCTTAGCTTATCTTGTACTGATGTTTGTTGGATTATCATGTACAGATGTTTGTCAGATTATCATGTACTGATTTCTTGTGTGATACCCAGGAGTCGACGAGGACTATGACAAAGCTTTAGAAGATATCAGAACAATAGAAGCAGAGTTTGCTGAATACTTAGACACTCAGAAAAAAGTTTTGGGGTGTAGAGTAAGTCTAGTTTTATTTTTTTAGTTACTTAAACTCTTTACTCTCCAAAACTCACTTTATTTCCTTATTTATAAAAATTCTCATGTTCATGTGCACCATTTTTTTCTCAATTTTTTAATAAAAATTCATCATTTCTATTATTATTCAAATTTTAAGCAGAATTTATTATTCTTGTAGTAACTACAAAAATGTATACACTTTAATTAAATGGCTTTATTCTATCTCTCACCAGTCAATAACGTACTGGGGGACAGCAAAAAATCGCTATCAGATAGAAGTCCCTGAATCCGCCTGGTCCAACATTCCCAACTCGTACGAAGCAATGTCCTCAAAGAAGGGGGCCAAGAGATTCCGGACAGCCGCAATAAATGACCTCCTGCGACAGCTGATGGAAGCTGAAGACAAGAAAGATGCCTGTCTTAAGGACATCATGAGAAGGATATTTCACAGTTTTGATGAGAGGTCTGTTTTTTTTATTAACTTTTAGGCTAGGTTTTTTTTCTTCAGTTTTGTGTTTTAATTTGATTTTTAAATATTATCTAAAATAAAGTTGTTAAGTTATATTTGTTTAGAAGTAGTTTAATTGCTTAAAATATCCTGTGGTTCCAATGAGGCATTTAACCTAATGAAGTATTGTCTGCATTATTGTTTTCTGCATTATTATCTGCACTATTCTTATTGCACTTTTATCTGCACTATTTTTATCACACTGCACTATTATTATTGCACTTTTACTGCAATATTGTTCTTGCACTTTTTCTGCACTATTGTTATTGCACTTTTTCTGCACTATTGTAATTGCACTTTTTCTGCACTATTGTTATTGCACTTTTATTGCACTATTGTTATCACTTTTACTGCACTATTGTTGTCACACTTTTATCTGCACTGTTGTTAGCGTACTTTAATCTGCACTATTTTTATTACACTTTTTTTGCACTATCGTTACGGCACTTTTATCTGCACTATTCTTATCGCACTATTGATTTTTGTGTGATTGTTTTCTGCCCTTGTTCACTGCACAACTAATGGTTACAACTTGTGTGTTGAAGAAAGAAGTACCCTGTGATACAACATGAATAACAAAAGTTGTAGCTACCCAAAACATAAGTCTTGCAATGGGTCTCCGCTGACAGAAATTTATTATTTCCTCTATCCCAACTTCTGTTTTCAGGCATTCAAAATGGATGGCAGTTGTTGAGTGCCTGTCAGTGTTAGATGTACTCATAGCCCTGGCAGCCTACAGCAGAGGGGCTGACGGCGTTGTCTGCAGACCTGAAATTGTTTTACCTGAAAGTGGAATGCAGGTAAGAGAAATTTATCTCTTGGTATCTGCTGTCCTTGTCATACTGTATCTAGCTAATGTGTGGTTGGTGCTGCATTTGGCTGTACGTCAGCTGTGTTTCAGCATGTTCTCAACACACTAGGACTTGCCAGAGTCTACACAGCTTTAATGGGCATCTGGCTTACGGTGAGAGAAAGTAAAAGGTGGCTGAGCATACATTATCTATTCATTTAAAACAGAAACTGATAAGTTCTACATCACCTACCCCATGGACCTTCTAGTGACAGGAATCTTATATATGTCGTAGTACTCTACCATCTATACTCATTTTGAAGCAGATGTACCCATAACCTTGACATAAAATGACTATGACCTGTCACAGACCATCATTCCCTTGCCCAAAAATTAATATTTCTAAAATAGTTCTTATTGTAAACAATATAAACTAGTCGTTGCTACTTAAATCAGGATTATTTCTTAAAAAGAAAAATAGGGATTAAGATAATTTTTTACTGCTCTAAAACACTAGCCAAAACACTAGTGTTTTAAAAATGTAAAATAAAATAATTTTTGACTGCTATAAAACACTAGTGTTTTAAAAATGTGGAATAATTTTTACCAATTTTAGCCTTTACTGGAGATCCGTGATGGGCGCCATCCATGTGTGGCAAGAACATTTGAAGGTGGAGATTTTATCCCAAACGATACTGTGATTGGTGTGAAAGATGTAAGTTGGTTTTTTTTTTTTTTAAAGAACTCACTTGTAGCTTTCCTATTACACCATATGGATTCATGCCTACCTTCTTGCTAATAGCATAAATGTGATAAATTATACAAAACATTTCTGGTTTGCCAAAGTTTGTTCCCTAAATAAAAAAATAAAAATTTACAATTTAAATAAATTTAAATACATTGTAAAAATTGAATTAAAAAAAAGAAGGCGGAAATGAGAATATTACTTTTTCGCTTTAGTTTCTGTTTCATGTTCTTAATATGTAAAAATTCTGCTGCAGAGAGCTCTAAAAGTAAACACAATTTTTAAAAAACTTTTGTATGGAAATTTTCATTTTTAATACCAAAGTTAACGTTTGTTTTGGCATTTGAAATTGTAAATTAAACATTCAGTAAAAATATGGAGAAAAAAATGATCACTAACTAAAAGTAATGTTAATATTTTATAATTACTTGTACTACTAGTACAAGTCTAGTACATAGCAAGTATGGAACACTGAGGTTAGAAAGCAACTTTGCAAGCCAAAGAATCCATAATAATTTAAGATTGCACCAACTACAGTTAAACAACTTTTACTCTGTTTATTATAGTTGGGGTACATTTTTAATTTTTAAAATGAATACTTAAGTTAAACAGTTTACAGATATAAGCTATACTTAACTACATACTAAAGCTTTAGAAGCACTCATATCTACTGTGTATAATGTTATGCTTTTTTCTTATTTTAATAATTTTTTTTGGCTAAAGTAAGTAGCATCTGTGCATCTTCCTCTTTTGTACTTCAAGTATATCTTACTTCCTGGTTGCCTGTGGTAGACATGTACTTAATTAAATTTTCTTTTGCTACTATTAAAATACTTATGATTCTTAAAAACGAATGACTGCCTAAATGGAACAGGATGGTCAGATTTTAGAGCTTTTTGACTGCTAATCCTACAGTCTCGAGTTCAAATCCCAACTCTGATGGATACCTGAATCATATTTGGGAACTGAAGGAAGTTGGGCATAATGCAGACCACACTATCCCTCTTATGCGGAAGTCATTGAAACAGATGAACCCTATTTCATCTGCCCGATTTGACCACACTATCCCTCATATGCGGAAGTCATTGAAACAAATGAACCCTACTTCATCTGCTCTATTTGATCACACTATACCTCATATGCTGAAGTCATTGAAACAAATGAACCCTACTTCATCTGCTCTATTTGATCACACTATACCTCATATGCGGAAGTCATTGAAACAGATGAACCTATTTCATCTGCCCTATTTGTCTTGGGCATGAACAGAAAGAGGTGATGATAAAAAAAAACTGCCAATGGTATTAATAACACTAGGAAACACAAAAGTTTATCTGAAGTCAAAGCTGCTGATCACTTGTGTTATGTAAATGAAAGGATTGTGATTAGACAATCCTGACACGAATTACAGAAAACTAACAATTGTTAATGTACACTTGCTATATTTTCCATTTAGACATTTTGTTTACTTTGTTTACAGTGACTTTTTGTTAAGTAGAAAAATTTTTCTTCTAATTAATATAAAAAATTAAGTTAAATTTATTATTTTTGTTTTTATTCTTGGCTCTTTGAAAAATAAATGACAATATTAAAATCTAATTACACCACACATCAGCAAAGACACTTTCCAGGTCACTGAGTAGTCCTACATGGTATTAATTCCCTATCACTCCTAGTCTACAGTGAATATTTTAACACCCATGTTATCCAAAAGATGATTATATGATAAAAACAACAAAAACCCCACACACACAACACCCCCCACTCACTTTTACAACCACAATAAAAGGTTGCATCTGTTCCCATTACCATAAGCTTATTCTCTTTAATCCTACTTAGTATCTATTCATCCATCCATCCATCATGCAATGCATCTATCCTGTTTACACATTATGCATATACACAATTTTAATATTATGTATAATGCATAGTTGAATAAACCGGGAGTGATCTCCCCTAAACTTTCTCGAATATTTTTATATAAAATAACAGGGGATGGGAACTCGGGCTATAGACATGATTTTTAATCCATTTTAAATACTTAAAGTTTTAAAAATAGAATAAAATCTCGTAGACAAATTAATTGCACACCAAGTGAACGCGAAATAAAAAAGTGCATAATAGTGCGCAATATTATTAGTACTTTTAAAATTTACATTAGTTTTTTGAGAAATCGGAAGTAGCGTAAATTTCTTCTTCCGGTCAACGGAAATTACTCAAAATTTAACAGAAGGTAGAGAATTAGATCTTTTACTTACATGTGAAATTTCATTTATCTATCTGAAATAGTACTCAAGTTATAGGCTTTTGAAAAATTCAAAGTAGAAAAAGTACCACTTCCGGTTGTCGGAAATCGCTCAAAAGTTGATACGGATCTACGATTTTGATATAATACTTATATATGAAATTTCATCAACCTAGCTGTAACGGTACTCAAGTTATCGTGTTTACACACGGACACACACACAGACACACAGACACACACACACACACAGACATACGGACAAGATTGCAAAATTATGTTTTTCCGTATCAGTGATACGTCGAGATTTGTAAAAATCTCGATTTTTTTTTTTTGCACGATTACAATACTTTCTCTATACTACGTATATACGAGAAAGTAAAAATAGTTAGTATTGCTTTACATAAAATATTAATATTTGCTACTTTACATTTATAATTTTTTAGAAACCAAAGGAAAGAACCTACAATTCTGTTTACAAAACTCATTGAAAATCTACAGAAATTAAATTATAAGGAATTAGAAAATGGATGCATAATTTAATATATTATTAAAATGAATATTAATATTCTTTTTATGAATTTTTAATATATTCATGATCCTTTACAGATTTTGAATTATCATTCCACACTAGTCCAAATAGAATAAGCTGTTTTAAATACCTAATTTGTGTAGATAAGAAAGTTAAAATAAAGTTGAATAACGTTATTTACACTAGAATCCAGATCTGTCCAAGTTTATAATTTTATATCTACAACATAAAAAAAAAAGTTTCTTTAAGACAACTCTTCAGGGGAAAGGGGGGGGGGGGGGGCTCCGAAGCGTGTACCAGTCTCCTATAACAAAATAAAATTTATTTTGAAAATGTGTACCAGTCTCCTATAACAAAATAAAATTTATTTTGAAAATATACGTTAACCAGTGTCTGTCCCTGTTCCCAGAATATTTTAGTCCATCCCCCTCCCCCCCCCCTCCCTGAAAATTTCAAGTACCTTCCCTCAGGGGAGAAAAAAGTCTGAAAGAAACACTGGTCGCATTTGTAGATCATACAGACTAAAGGTAGACCCTACTTCTATAATCTAGACCCATTTCCTACTTTTAGCCGCTAAGCCTCAATCATGCATATAGTATTTCATTCAGACTTTTTTGGGCTGACACAGGTAAAAGTATATATTTTCTATATATTTCGTTCAGGTGGGCTGTGGGGGGGGGGGGGGGGGTGGCAGTAGATGCCCAAAGGGATGCCTGAAAGAAACTCTACATGTAGACCACTTTTAAGGTTGGAGAATTAAATTTGGCGGTAATGTTAGTGTCTGTATTATCAAGTATCGATGACGTCAATATTATTGTGCCAATTTTTTTTCGGCATTGGCTTTCTAATTCTATGTTTACTCTAGAATCAATGACGTCAATTTATTGTGTACTTTTCTGGCTTTAGAATATTTCCTATATGCTCCATCTGATGTTGTCGAAAGTTTCGTTTTTTGTTTGACTGTGAAAGTTTTTATTTTGCTTGTGTTTTCTCTAGAGCGTTCCTGACAGAGTGACACAATGACAGAGTGATAGAATAGCATAACTATTATTATGATATATAAATGTATAAAAAACATTTTGAATGTTTAAGCTTTTATGGAATAAAGCACTAAAACAGAAAATAAATGATTTTCTTAATGTATATAAAAATGAACTACTATTTAAGTAACTAAGAAACTGCTACATACTGTATTGTGGTTGGCTTGTGACAACAATGATGATTGCAGCTACTCATTAAATATTTCATCACCAATCATTGTATTTGTGTAAATTGTAGGAGAATGATGATGAAGATGGAAGCTACTCTGAAAGTCAGGTTGTCTTGGTAACTGGACCTAACATGGGAGGCAAGTCAACGCTAATGCGCCAAGTGGGGCTAATCACTATCATGGCCCAGATTGTAAGTTGTTTGTTTTGTTTGATTGTGATTACATTGCTGTTTTTCCTAAATAAGTTTTTTTTTTTTTGGGTTTTAGTGAAATATGAAATGAGGGGATTTCGGAAGAAATAGATCCACTCTGTCGAGATTTCTTTTTCATTCGAATCTTCCTTTAAGGGGCGGTATGGTTGAATGGTAGAGCAGTTGACTACTATTCCGAAGTTCTTGAGTTTGGATCTCGGTTTGGCTAGTGACTGCAGGAATTCCCTGTCCATTCAGCTCTTGTGGGTACCTTACTCATGTTAAGGAAACAAAGGCTGCTGGGCATAATGCTGACCACACTGTCGCTTCATATGCCAAGGTCATTGTAACAGGTGAACTCTAGTTCTTCTGCCCCATGTGTTTTGGGCACACAAAAAATAAAATGATTATGAATCTTACTTAAAAAAAACACATTTTTTTTTACTAAATTGGCTGTCATTTATTGTGGTTCCTTAACACTTATTATTTTGGCCTGGTTGTCTGGGAATCTATTTTAAGTCTGTTTCTGATATAATGAACACCATATTTTAGAAAGTTAATATTTAGTTATAAACCAAAATCAGAAGTGAAAGTTTTTTTTAAGAAAAAATATTACATTGCTTGCCTGTCAGATGTGATAATACTATTATCAAAATATTTCCTTGTTTTTTTCATCCCTGAAGCTAGTTGAAATGTATCGCTGAATTATTTTCAACAGGGCTGTTATGTTCCTGCGGAAAAATGTCGGCTGACCCCAGTGGACAGGATATTTACCAGACTTGGCGCCAGCGACAGAATTATGGCAGGTCAGGTTGCTTCAATTTAAATTTGTTAACTTTAACATACATTTCTTACTTTTCTAACGAGTTTGTTTCATTTCTTTGATACTTTAAGTTTTTTATTTTTTTGTGTGTAATCACCACTTTGACAACTGTATCTTACACATACACTAAAGTATATCTAGTAGAGTTGATTGTGTTCCATGACTGCAAGGATTTTTCTGCAGTATTAAATTTTATTATTATAATTATTATAACTATATATTATATATTATATTATTTTATTATATTAAATTATGTCTCATTCCCCTTCACCTGTTTTAAGTATGATAGTTGTATTATTTTCATATCATCTTGGTGTAAGGTTTTTTTTTAAATCTTACACTATATATTTTTTTAAAATTTTAGGATCAAATGAAAATATTTTGTTTTACAATCTCTTATTCATTTAAATTGTGAAATTAGTCCCTGTCACTGTACATTTTATCTACAGTTTTCTTAAAGAAAATCAGTTATATTCTTATCAAATTTTTGTGTGTATTTATATGCTGTTTGTGTAACATGTGTATGCCCTGGTTATCATAAGACCTATTCAACTTTGCAGGTGAAAGTACATTTTTTGTGGAGTTAAGTGAGACATCATCCATTTTACAACATGCATCAAAGCACTCCCTGGTGCTAATGGATGAACTGGGTAAGATTCTGGAATCATCTTCTAAGTTAATCTTTATTTTATTAATACTGCAGCAATTCTTTAAAACTAATAGATGTAAGTAGACTCAAAACTTTTGTCCAAAAAAAAAACACTAAGAGAAAGCAAACTTAATTAAAAGTGTCTTTTTGAAAATATAAAAGATAAAAGATATATTTAATATGGATCTTAATGCAAACTTTAACATATACTAGTTTTTATTAGCACACATGTTTGCATGTTGGGGATATGTAATATACATCTAACTATTTTCTGGAACTGTGAAAACTTGTTTGAGGAAATAATTGAGTCAGATCTCATATCATTGTTTCAGGAAGAGGTACAGCTACCTATGATGGGACAGCCATTGCTTGTGCTGTTGTGAAGACTCTCTCTGAAAATATCAAGTGCAGATCACTCTTCTCAACCCATTATCACTCTCTTGTTGAAGAGTTTAAAAATGACTCTAATGTTCGACTTGGCCACATGGTAACTCTTTTTTATCATATTTCTGAAGTTCAATTTTTTAATTATAATTACATAAATACCACAGAATAAAAAATAAAATTAATTTCTTTATTTTTGAAATAGTCACATTTTGGTATAGGTAATTTCAATAGAAAATTATGTAGGCCAAAACATCAGGTAACATGAAGCAAAGGTTATCAGAGTGAACTAGCTTTAATGAGTTCCCCAAAAATAGTCAGCAATATAACTGTGGCTTTGGGCCTATGTACCTAAAGGTTCACTCCGATATATTTTACTTCCCAAAAATTTAATAAGTCTAAATAGTCAGTAGTTTTAGGACCATTTTTAGGGGTTCTTGATACTTCAATTGATTTCCTTAAAATGAAATATTCATTCACATAAAATGATCATAAAGTTGAGATTCACAGATAAATCATGTAATAACTCTCAGCTAAATAATGAAGTTAGTACTCCTACAAAAAGTATTCTACTATTTCTGATGTAAAAACTGATTAAATCCTATAAGAAGTTCAAGATCAATGTCACTATTGTGAGATATCACAATCATAAGACTTGGATTCTGCCTTACTTTTGAACTCTTTCAGAACAGTAACAACACTTCAACAATAGCCTCAGTGAAGATCATCATGATCTTGCTCACACTATGCCCAGCTGTGTATGTACGTAATACGTACACGTAAAATATAAATAAGTTTATGGTCTGTTGACAGCAACATTTTGTATGTTACAGGCTTGCATGGTAGAGAATGAGAACGATGAAGATCCATCTCAAGAGACCATCACGTTTCTCTACAAGTTTGTCAAGGGGGCGTGTCCTAAGAGCTATGGTTTTAACGCTGCCAGACTGGCCAGTATCCCCGAGGAGGTAACCACATCCTCCCCTTCACCTGTTGTTGTGCATGTCAACTTAATTTAACACTAACCATATCAGCTAGCCAGCTGTGATTTCACTTGCTAAGATGGCCAATATTGTATCCTTGGTAAACTAAATGCTACCAAATGTAATTTAAGTTTTACCTGTTGTTTATACAACTGCTAATTAAGATAACTGAAATCCTTACAAGTTGAGGTAACTCAAATAGTATGTGTTGTTAAGATAGCTCAGTATGTACCTGTTGTTAGGAGAACTAACTAATGTCTGCATATTCACCCAGGTAATTACAACAGCCGTACAGAAATCCAAACAGTTTGAGAAAACAGTTGAATGCCAGAAGTTATTCAGGTCAGTGAGGGTTCCTTGTCTTTTTTTACCTGTAGTTTTGTAAACTTTTTATAACTTAGTACTAGGGTATAGGATGAAGAGTTAGCCTGTATCTGCTATCTTAGCTTATGAAGGAATGGTGTGGACAGTACTTTCCTCATTCGTTGTTAACTTCCCTGACTTGTTTCAGAGACCCATCAGAGCTGATGGTTTTTGTCCTAGCGTAGATTTGTATAAGACTAAATGGTAGAGTAAGGCATACAAATTAAAAGGACATAATTAGAGTTGATTCGTAGTAACAATAGACAATATGGTTGGAGGGCATGTTCTGTTGTTTTATTTGTTTGGTAAAATGTGTGTAAAATGATGTAGGACACAGTTGGACCAGAAGGATCTTGGTAGCAGTTAGTTGATGTTCAGTAAAGTTAAAGTATCATGTAGAAATGTTCATCTTGAACATTTTGCATTGGTTCACACGGAAATAAGTGATGCATTCCTTGTCACTAAGGAAGACAGTCTAGTATAGTTTAAAGATATATAGTTACATTCATACTGGCCTCATCACAACAGATCTGAATTTTTTTCTAAGTTATATAAGGACATCATATTTTAAACTGTCTGGAATGTTGATAGTCTGAAAAATTGTTTAAATACATGAACATTTCATTGTTCAGTTTGTTTAAATGGTTTTTATTTTCAGATCTATAATGAACAGTAACTCTGCAACAGAAGTTTTGCCCCTTGTATCAACCTTATGCTAACACAGCCAGCCCTAGTTAAGAGGATACAGATACCCAAGTCTACTAATCTACAGTTGTGCTAATTAGTTTAATACAGCCCTTCCTTGACAATTTTGCCTGATGTTATTAGGTGCAGCTTGTTGATGTAACTACTGTTAATTTTCTTATTTCCTTTAAATTTTATAATGCTGAGTATTAAGTTTTTTTTTATCCCACCCTTGTAAAAAACCACTGTACATAATTTGTTGCATTTTTTTATGTAGAGATTACGGGCATTTGAGAATTTCTATTTTTGAATCAAATATATTTCATTTTTGTGATCATACAATACTGACTCTTAAGTAAAGAAATCATGAATTTTTAAAAATTGTTTTCTTATTACTTGTGTAAATGTTAATATATTTTCTACAAGTACAAGTAGTATACAGTTACTCTTATAAAATGCTTAAAACACAGTGCATTTAATACAAATAAAGAAAACAATGCAGTATATAAAATAGACGTTTTATTCTACTGTGTTATCTAGCCAACCTGAATATTATGAGGAGGAATATTGTGAACAGGGTTGCTTCTTTTATGCATAGATCACACAACAATGTCATAAAAATTGTGTCATGTTTATTGATGACCCTAGTTCTCATGTTCATTCAAACAGTTGCTCTCAACAAACCTAAAAGTGACTTAATCTGAACATGAACACCATGATGACTGTACCACATAAGGGTATACCACTCATGGCCTGTTACAATAGATATGCAACAATAAATCTAATTACACACAATTATTACCCTACAGTAACCTTTAAAGCTCTCCAATATTTTACCACAACAGTAAAAGAACATGATGCTAACACACTTTCATTCTTAACATGAACCAGAATTGGATATCCACTAACAGATCTGTAACCAGCTGTTTAACATTAGCTACATTAAAAATTGGTACAATAAATGTTCCAAACTGAATGAAATTACAATAAATACATATTCTTTTGCAACTAGTTACACTTTAAAACCTCAAATGAATGAATTGTTATTCTTCATTGAAGAAAAATTTCTACTATGCTAAACAATGTTTCCATTAACTCTAAAATAAAAACGGGTGTAATTGTTTACATAACACCTGATAAGTACAAAAAAATAACTGTTTCTAATATTTTAAATGATGACATTATTATGAAAACAAATTAAGTAGTCCTTGTTTCTAATGTAGTCTTCACTTTGCTCTGTCGTATTCTTCAGCAATGGCATCCAGGAAGTCCATTGTGTTCAGGTACTGGTTAGCTTTCACACTGGAATTATAAAACATTGGCACATCAGTGACCTCATCCTTACCTAACTACATAGTTTACAATATAAAACTTATGGGATGGCATGGCCTAGTGGTAGAGAGCTATACTGCTAACACAAAATCTGGTGTTTGAATCCAGGTTAAGTCTGTAGAAACCGAAGTCTGATAAGTATCTGTCTTATGTTAGGTTAGCAAACTTATTTGGGCATAGTGGTCAGCATAGTGTGTCTTGGGCACAAACCAGAAAACTTATAATGTAAATAAAACTAGCTCAAAAAAAAGTTGCCTTACTTCTTAAGACCATAAATACATGCAGCCAAATCTTTGGTCATCTTGCCACTGTCAACACAGTCCACACAAGCCTTCTCCATCTTCTGAGCAAATCTGCAACAAACAACAGAGCACATTACAAAACTGATAGATTCAAACCCAACAAATACAAAGGCCAATAAGAAATCCAAGGGCAAGAATGTTGAAGGGAGGGAACTCATAAAAACAAAAGCTAGTATTTCATTCATGGAATATTATATTGGAGATGTTAAACTATTTCCCACTCACTTCTGGAGCTCAACGTTTCCATCAAGCTTTCCTCTGTGTTCAAGTCCTCTGGTCCATGCGTAGATGCTGGCAATGGGGTTTGTACTTGTGGGGTTGCCCTGAATAAAACCAAAATCATCCAACATCATTTTAAAAACAACATTTAAAAATGTGTATTCATTTATAAACTAATATCTTAACCATTAATGTCCCGTAACGCCCGCTGCCGCCCGACACCGTTAATGTCCCGTAACGCCCGCTGCCGCCCGCTTACAATACGCATAGAAAAATTAAATTTGTTTCATTAAAATTTGGCCTACAAATCCTAATTTTTAACTAAACAGGAAGTCGGATGGTTTCAGCATCCTTTTCCGGTCGTCTAATTTTAATGGCGCTTTTGAAAGATAAAAAATAATAGTTTCTTTCTATCTCGAAATTTTCGACTCATCTGTCGTATTTTTAGTAGATTTAATATTAAAAATAAAAAAAATTAATGCCTCTAAACGTATCTAGGCATGTATTTTATGAATTATATATGTTAAACATAACCAAATTGATATTTAACTGTTAAATTCGATGCATAGTTGTTTAGACAAAAATAAATAAAGTTGACTACCGAAAATGACCTATTTTGAATTTTCTCCGACATTTTTAATTTTTATACTGTACTTTTACCGAATATAATATATTCTATTTAATACTGTTGGAAAGCCAGGTTTATTCCCAACATTAAGCAGTAGTTTTTATCTTAATTTTCAATTTCATTTAGACAAAAACAAATATTTTGTGAAACTATTCACTTGATCATACAGAGTTATGCTCCTTACATTGGGCCGTCATGGGTGGAGTTTTGGTAGAATGAATGGGACATTAATGGTTAAGATCCCAACTTAGAAATCAGACACAGACAAAAAATTCTGAGCTATGTAAATAAAAATTTCTTCACATTTTAAAATTCCAATTTACACTATATTACTGATAATGTACAACCCTAATTGTGTACAGGCCCTATTGGTGTACATAGTCATCCTACAATACTGATTATGTAAAACCCTAATTCTGTACATGCCCTAGTGGTGTACATACAGTCACCCTACAATACTAATTATGTACAACCCTAATAGTGTACATGCCCTAGTGGTGTACATACCGTCACCCTACAATACTGATTATGTACAACCCTAATTGTGTACAGGCCCTAGTGGTGTACATACAGTCACCCTACAATACTGATTATGTACAACCCTCATTGTGTACAGGCCCTACCTTTTGGTGTTCCCTGTAATGCCTGGTGACTGTACCATGAGCGGCCTCAGCTTCAATAGTCTTCCCATCAGGACACACCAACACACTGGTCATCAAACCAAGAGATCCGTAGCCTGGTGGAAAATAGTTGCAACTGTTAAACCATTGTGAGATACTCATGACATTGGTGTGTATGACAATACTTCAAGCTTCAGGGTCCATACTGTCTTTTTCCCAACACATTTTAAAACAAAACTGACAAACTTTATCCCCAATACATGTTTTAGCAATTACCATAATTAACACTGTATTGATGCATGTATTACTCCCAATATAAAGCAATATATACATTTTCAAGTGTAGGCTGTGTCTAAGTCACAAAAAATATTTACTGAGACTGACAATTAAGGACTACAAACATTACAATTTTTTATTTTTTTTTGTTTTCTTTAAATTAACTTTAATCTCCTTATCTTTTAAAGAAATTTGCAAGCCTGAAAATTCCTTTTTTTCCATTTCAGACTTTAAAAACCCTGAAGCTTAGTTATAATAGACACCGGTCTAAGTACAAAACAGAATGACCACTATAGTATTTCAACGATCTCTATAATCATATAAATTTAAGTCAATACTAGCAAACAATTATGTAAATACTCTGATGTATTCCAGAAAAGACATTCAAATAACATTTTTAACAAAATCCTTACCCTGAGCGACAATGTCAGACTGCACATCACCGTCGTAGTTCTTACAGGCCCAGACAAATCCACCTGAAGACTTGAGACACTGGGCCACCATGTCATCAATGAGTCTGTGCTCGTACCAGATCTTTTTCTTCTCAAACTCTGGCTTGTACTTGCTGCCAGAAAAAGATGATTTACAATTTAGTAAGTGCTTTTGTTATAACTAGTTTCATATTTTAGTGAAGTATTGTTTTTTAAAAAGCTAAGTTTTGTGTTTTAAACACAGATTCTATTTTTTTTGTTAAGTTTTCTTTTTAGTGAAGTTTCTTACATTTGTGAATTTTTTTTGTTCTTACGGTTTTTAAAAAATTAAAATAAGATATTCAGTATTCAAAAATATTTTGAACTAAGTGAGCATAGCCAAAAATGTTAAATCTTTATTAGACTAGTTCGTCATTGGATGAAGTAGAATTTGTTTCAATGCCCTTGGCAAACAGGAAAATATTGTAGTCAGCACTATGACCAGCTGCATTAGTTTCTCTATCATGAATTAGGTACCACTCAGACTTGGGCGGATTCAAACTTCCGAGCCTGAGATAATACTAGTTACCTGATGTAAATCTCCTCAAAGATGTCCTTGAACCTGCCGTCATATTTCTTCAAGATGGTGTTCTTTGTGCTCATGTAGAGAGGCCAGCTTTTCATCAAGGCGTATTGGAAGCAGGCATGGGCAAAACCATTGATAGACTAAATCATGGAACAAGAGAAAACAATCAGAAAACAATACTCTGGGAATATCTATTCAACAATATAAATAAGTTACTTTATAGGAAGATCAATTATCTTTATAAAAAAATCTTTTGATAAAGGTACTCTAAAAAATTCAAATGCTTATAAATAATCAACTATTTAAAAAAGACTCCTTGCCTCATCAGTATTGTACATAGCCATGCCAACACCTCCGCCATTCTTGAAGGTAAACACTGGCATCTTGACAGGCTGACCTCCCTTGGCTGGGTGGAAAACTAGTTCTAGAGTTCCCTCCTCTTTAGCTACATAGTCAGTTGCTTTATACTGAAATAGTCAACATTCACTATATTGTAAACAACTGCATATTAGCCATTTATTTCATTGCCATTCTACTTCATATTTAATTAAATAAATGAAAATTATTGCTGCAGTTAGGAAACTAGCACTATATGGATGAGGGATGACATTAAAGATGACAGGTGATGGGAGATTAAAGATGACAGGTGATGGGAGATTAAAGATGACAGGTGATGGGAGATTAAAGATGACAGGTGATGGGAGATTAAAGATGACAGGTGAGGGATGACATTAGGGACTACAATATATGTTCGTAGTTGAGGTGGGTGGCTGTAAGGTGATGATAATAATGATGTCAAAAGAAATACTGACCTGGTCACCATGAGCGTGACGACCAATGACAATAGCCTGTGTCCAGCCAGGGACCAGACGTGGGATGGTCTTGCAGATGATTGGCTCACGGAAAACTGTACCACCCAGAATGTTTCTGATTGTTCCATTAGGGCTAAGCCACATTTTCTTGAGCTTGAATTCTGAAAAAAAAATTAAAAAATTAAGAATGTATATTTATTTTAAAAAATATTTATTTTAAAACAAAAGCTACAAGCTGTTATAAAATTTTAAAAATGGTATTCATTACAGTTTGAAAAAAATAGTTTTGAAACAACAACCCTAAAATCAACTTTTTTTTAAACAAACCCCATTTGAAATATCACTATAAATGTGTTTACATTTGGAAAAAAACAACCCATCCAGACTTTAAAAAAAAAAAATCAAGGGAGAGAAACCCGAGTTTAGGTGTTTATTTCATTGTTATCTCCCATTGAACACACAACAATAATCCAGCGATAGCCGGGTGACTATGCGGGTCACTGGTGATGTGTTGCTAAGTTTATTCTATTTAATTTACACGTCCATAGCACTGATACTATCGAATTTCTTTGGCTAAAATCTAGGGCAATCCATTACCACCGGATGCTGGGAATGGAGAACGAACAGGTGCTACTATGGTTGATATGTGGGGCTAAGTTTTCTCTAGGCTAGTCATCAGATTTATATAAGCCAAATAGGAGAAAAATTAAGTAATAAGACCAACGTATATTAGGATTGAATAATAAGTACTAATATTAATAGTTAAATTAATTAATACATTACTTATAAATATTTGACCATACCAAATACAATAAGTGAACATAACGCATAAAATCAGATATATAAAACTGCTATACTTAAAATAAAGCACACGCCAAATAATAGTTTTAATCTTAATTTCTGTATACTTTAGTCATGGTACTCAAGTACACTTGTTCCAAGTGTCGCCCGTTTTAAACAATAAAAACGGGAATACGAGTCAACGAGTTTAGAGGACCCATCGCCACAAGCCTAAACAAACCAATTGAGTTATCATAAGTAAACATGCCAGTCATACTTAAGCCTAGTTATTTATTGACACCGACGTGTGAATCACCATCAGGTATTTAGGTGTTGTTCTACATCAAGGCCACTCAACTGGATCAAGGTTTGATACAGGTGATAAATCATAAACAAACAAGGCTAAGGTATGATCGATAACCTGTTGATATCAAGGCGAATACCATCGCGATGTGAACTGAAGGGCCATTGAGCATTAGAACACGACACTTGATAAGATTTAGTACATTGTGCTTTTGACAGCGAGAGTATATCTACTACGTAAGACGACCGTTTGATAGTTATAATTGACATGCAGACCAATATAGAAAATGGTATCCGAACAGTGCTTGGTGATTACTAGCCCTAATATTTATTCCAGCTGCTTTACAAATACGCCACCAATCAAATATTAATTATATAATGCATGCATACAAAAAATGTTCAGCCCAACACTTTAAGATTTCTGTAAAGAAAATACAACGATCAGCATGTGATATTCAACACCCAGTTGAATTTTATATATTTAGGAAAAAAAAATAATTCTGCCACCTATTAAACCTAGTAACTGTCCTAAGCCATAAGGCAAAACAGCCCCGCCCCTTCCCACATACACAACAGAATTAGCCTTTGACCTCGTTGACCTGTGTTATTTACGACCTAATTTGTTTCATTGAGACCCATGTTGGGGCATGCGTAGAAGGACGTGTCAGGGGGAGTTACTCCATTCTTTATCAACAGCTGCTGGCAAACGTGGCGACCACATGCTTTATGTGTAGGGGACACGCATTAATTAAACGTCACAATAGGGTACATGGATGGGCATTACAAATGACAATAGGCTAGATATTAAACGTCATTAAAAGTCACAACAAGCTACCTATATGAGACATGTATTAATCCCGACAACAAGCTACATGTATGGGGGTGTATATTGAACCTGACAATAGGCTACATATATTAGATATGTATTAATCGTGACTACTGGCCACATAACTGGACATGTATTAAACGTGACAACGGGCTGCCTATATGAGACATGCATTAAACGTTACCGGGCTGCATGTATGGGAAATGTATTAACCGCAACAATAAAAGTACCATAGCAGGCTAATCAATGCTATCTTAGACTTGTCAAACAAGCTTCAGCCCCAATCACTGCAACTAAATGCCAGAATGTAATTTAATTAAAAATTCAACATTCATTACAGTGTGTTAGTGGTGGCGAGCCCGTATCACTACAACTAAATGCTAGAATGTAATCAGAGTTTCTTCCAGGCATCGCTTCAGTAACACTGAATGTAATTTAAACATTCAACATTCATTACAGTGTATTAGTGGAGGGTAGCCCGTATCACTAAAACTAAATGTTTGAATGTAATTTAAAAACTCAACATTCATTACAGTGTGTGGTGGCGAGCCCGTATCACTACAACTCAAATCTAGAGTGTAATTTAAAAACTGAACACTCATTACAGTGTGTTAGTGGTGGCGAGACTAGACCTCGTGCCGGGGAATTAATTACTGACAGAGGTCACCGCGATAACCCCGATTTTAGACCTACTTAAGTTATTCTTCTGCAGTTAAATTGTGGGAATAGAATTGACTCATAGTTTCGATAAAATCATAGCACGAACACAATGTATTTTGGTAGGTGCCTTAACAAAGTAGGAACAGAATGGACTGGCAGCTTCGCCAACACCGACTGTGACGTAAGCAATGTGCCACAGATGTCCTATCCTATTAGTGTGGATAATTAATAACCATACACATACACTGCAAACGTGTGGAGACTACCACACACGTTAGACTATTGGTACCATTATTCTGCTGCTGTTTTTTTTTTTAGGTATAGATCTAGTATTTAAAAAGTGCATCGGGCCATTCACACATCAACCAAACAAACTAATACGGCTAGCAAGTCTTCTTTAGCTGATTGAGTTACTTTAATACTAAAAAAAAAAAAAACCCACAAGGATTGACAAACGCAACTGGATACCTCCAAACGGCATTGCTAGAAATGTTTGTAACAACAGTCCGACCGAACCATTGCCCAGTTAATAAATATAACCCAAAATCTTATTTACCCCCCCCCCCCCCCCGCCCCCCAATATCCGAATAGTGTTTTGAGTACATGACACTGAACAACGACAAAGAGAAAGATAATAGCGACAGCATCTGTCATTTACGGAAACGTTTACAATCCTAAAGATAAATCCTAGCCCTAAACTAACCCCATAACACACCCCACATTACGCCGACATTTTTGTAGTGAAGGTAAGAATATATCTCTGTATCGTCTGTTATACACAAATCCCCCCCCCCCCCCCCCCCGTCATTTTTCTTCTTTGACCTGTCACCTTTTTGTAAAAAATAAAGAAATGTCCGAAACGCATATTTAACTCATACGCAGCAGCACTTTGATCCACAACTTTTGCCGACGTAAACAAACCATCTAGAGTGAATGCCCCTTTCTAGTATTTAAACAGTACGTTATGATTTGGGTGACGACTACGAAGCAACACGTGTCAAAAGTCACAGTTAAGGTAATGTAGCAGACACAAGTCGAACAGGAAACAGTGAAAGTGGCGGGTCGCCGGTAACTGTTCACATACAGTTGACAGGTGGTGGGGGAAGTGTACAGTTACCTGACCAGGTCGATATCTGCCTGTCAACGTAACACGCCTATATCACATAAACGTAACATTCGTAACAATCATAAAATTTTATTTCTACACGAGATCTAGGCCTCAAAACACCTAAACCTAAATTACAAAAACAAAACAAGTTTTGTAGAAGGACCCTTACGACATAAGCTGAAACTATTTTTCAACCTTTCGGTTAAATGTGTTCTAGTCTAGAGTCTTCCAAATCGCAAGAATTCATAACGTCGATGTTAGTACACTTTTGCCGCGCTAGGGATATCGACCCTGAATAAAAGTCTAAGCGTCTGCTATTAACAGCCATTTACTTTTGTAAACACTGTGACGTCAACAAGGGGGGGGGGGGGTCGGGTGGAAGAGTCGGTTAGGCGAGACGGTCACACAAGGACACATCGCAAAGGGTTCGGGTTTTAAACGATGGACCCATTCCAGCCACTTAATTTATAAAAATAAAAAACCGCCAATAAATTTTTAGAGTGGGGGCGAGTATTTTTTTCTCTCTGTCAGGTGGCAAGCTGTTAAGTTGGACTGTAAAGAAGTTGACATAGTGTGCACACACTTCACTACACACCGACATCAACATCCCCACACCGACATCAACATCCCCACACCGACATCAACATCCCCACACCGACAACATCCTACACAACACCAACATTCATACACTAATCCCACGGCACAAGTGAACGTCCCTTGCTAGCCTCGTTCTTTTAACTTTTAGCATCTGAACCATTTGACAATTTTCTAGTCACAGAACCAACTGGTTTTTACAGACAGCGAAGAGAAGGAACATCTAATTATCTACAACCAAACTATGCAGGAACATTGGACCTCTGCTGTCGACTCGATATTTTAACCTTTAGAATTAACATTTTCGTATAATTTCTTTTTCTGGCTGGTTTACTTGACAGTTTTAAATTTACAAACATCTGAAGTCACCAGCCGTAAGCCGATGATGTCTACAAGGTATGTAACGTTAACTCTATATAGGCACCTGAGGCTGTATGTAACGTTAACTCTATATAGGCACCTGAGGCTATCTGTCACATTCAATGTTTTGAGAAGTAACCTGAGACTGCCATTTACATCTATGGTAGAAATGTAACTGCCTATGAGCAGAACGACACCTGAGACAGCCTCTAACCTCTGTTAGAAGGTAGAAAGACACATCATCGTACCTCTAACCTCTATGTAAGTAGAAAGACACCTCAGTCTGCCTCTAACCTCTATGTTCTTTAAATCGTGCTGACACAATGGAAACTAAGTCGGAACAGTGACGTCACAGTCTCAGTTCCTGGTTGCCTAGGTGTATCTAGATCTAGTCCTGACCTTCAGATGTGGACCAAAGATCACACGCCCATGCAACACGTGTGTACGCGCCATCGATATTCTCCGTGTATACACAAGTCCAGAGTGTGTAGAATATTGTATATATGTGTGTGTGTGGCTTTGTGTTGTGGAGGTGGGTGACGAATGGATACTTTCTTGAAAAGGGGGCGGGATGACGAAGTGTAAAACACATAGGATTTTCAGGCATTCAGAAACCACGTACTGTTACTCTTAGTCCTTCGTTCGTTATCTGGTACTTATCTCCCCTTCTTAACACACACAATGTTATCTACCTAGTCGGTGACGCAATTCGTCAGATTAACACTATACTCAAAACCACGTGGGTGAACGGAAGCAATGCCGACTAGACTACGGTGTTACGTGTAGCGGGGCGTGTTACACGTCATACACATCAACAAGTGCGGTGATGGCGAGTGCCTGCTCGATATTTAACTAGCAGCTGTTGCACATACACACCAACTGTGGCTGAAGTAAAACAAACCTCTTTATTCTGTCACATTGTTCCACGACACATACCTACAATATATGGACGGCCGAGAGTCTACGATGAATGGACGGTCAACAGTCTAAAATACTAGACGGCCATGAGTCTAAATGGACGGCCATGAGTCTAAATGGACGGCCAAGAGTACGTTAAATTGGATGGCCACCAGTCTATGAATATGATAAATAGACAGTTATGAAACTAAAATCAAGGGACATATATGGGCCTACAAGCAACAGCCCATAAACAGTTGTGAGCTTCTAACAAATAAACGGACATAGGCGCCAATAAATAGACGGTCATGAGCTCTATAACAGACATGTCGAAATATTTAACACATCTCCCTATTGATAACACACCTTAGAGTCACGGTCTATTATTTAGGCCTACATTACCTATTAAATGTTCGATTAGAATGCTGCAAACTTTACTTTAATTTTTAAAAAATCAGAAATAGGTCAAGTATTACAATAACGGTAACATTTCAGAAAAAGTCGGGTCAGTCAAAGACTCAAATGGAGGACAGTGCATCTGTGATAATGGCTTGTATGGGCTAACTTCTGGACCATACATCGCCATAGGTTACAGCAACTGCTCTTATCTATAATTGCCATCAACCATACTAATATAAGTCGTGTAGGTTACAATACCACTGGCATTGCACAACACTTCATCTTAAAAACTGGTCAATATTCTCATTAAAAGTATCCACCACACCACCCTACCCACTCCTCCACACACTCACAATTCTGGGTTGTCTAATTTTAAACACAGGAAATCCAACCAAGTGACCTCTGCAGTAAGGTCAACTCTTTTCAGCAATCAGACAAAGCCAGCACATTCCACAGGTAGCCAAAGGGGCAAAGGGAGGCTACTCTGGTGTTCAACAAGTGACCTCCCCTTCCAGATAACCGCTTCTGTATTAGGTAATTCTCTCCCCTTTTGTTCAAGGGGGACAGCAGCTAATTCAGGTCAGCTAAAAGTCATTGGTTAAGGTCACCCAGAGGCCTCAACACAGGTAGTGTCAAGCCAATTTACTGGCTCCTGGCCAAGTAGTGTAGTTACCCCATGGATTCACTTGACTGATTTTAAAGTAATTTTTAGGACCCCCAGATTATAATCACAGGGCATGTTCATTCAAGTTGGGTATGCAAGGGTAATGAAAATAATATAAACATAACAGTATGTAGTATAAAGAGGCCTAGATGAAAACAGTAACGAATAATAACATTAAAAACTAAATGTTAAGTATAGCAAATAGGCATGAGAAAGTAATACCAATAATAAGCAATGATACTTCTCTGCTAAGCTCTTGATACAGACCAGTAAAGCAATTTATAGCTGGGACTAAAACCTAACAATATTTACTCTTATTTTTGCTTTGCCCAAGACCCATGGGGCAGATGAAGTAGATTTCATCTGTTTCAATTACCTCTGCATACAGAGGGATGGTGTGCTCAGTACTATGACTAGCTAACTTAGTTTCCTTAACGTAGGCCAGGAACCCATTACAGCTGAGTTGACTCAATGACATCCTAGAGACTTGAGCCCAAGCAAAGCATGCTAAAGATCTTATTTTTGCTGAAATTTCAGCTAACCATATTCTACATATTGACTCTAAACCCTAGTGGTAAGACAGTAAACAAACTGAATAAATACTGTTATGCTCAGAATGTGTTCTTTTATGAAAAAAAAAATTCAATCATAAAAACTAAAGAAATGTGTATATGGTTACTGTGATAACCTCTAAGACTTTGGTCTACATAACAAGGTGAACAAGTAGAGTAAGCAAATACTTTTATCCTAATCTGTATGGGAACATAAAAAGTAATTTTTTCCTTATGAATTGAAAGTAAAATAAAAACTACAATTACCTTCCACACGCTGCTCGTCAGGGGTGATGGTGGCACACTTGATGCCAACATTGTACTTCTTGATGGCCTCGGCAGAATCAATGGTCACCTGGTCATTTGTCTGGTCTCTGTAGGGTAATCCAAGGTCATAGTACTTGCAGTCAACATCAACATAGGGGAAAATCAGCTGTGGGATAGAATTGGTATAGAATAAATGACAGATATCATGTACATATTGCAATCTCATTTAATCAATGTAAGAAGTTCAAATTCAGACTAAGTAACACATAGGGCAGATAATGTAGGCATAATAAAAGGACATCCAGGTAACTTTACTATCCTCAAACTAGCCAGGTACCTAATAGAGCTAGGTGCACTTAGCAATGCCTTACATACTCTAAACATGGGATCTACTATACAACCAAACAGACTGATTAATTGTAGTCAGCTGGCCCAGTGTGTTAACATCAGGTAGATCTAGTATGTGTAAAAGTTAACCTACCCTCTCTTTGATTTTCTCCCAGATGATACGAGTCATCTCATCTCCATCAAGCTCTACAACTGGGTTGCTGACTTTAATCCTTTTTGTGCTTGAATCTAAAAAAATAAAATAAAAACTCAGTATTTTTATAACATTTTTCAAACAACATGCCAATAATTTTATCATTGAAACAACAAATTGATTTTTTAATTAGAGTCACCTGTCTAATTCTAACCTAATAAATGTCAGTAGTAATATTAACTCTAAAAATAAAATTCCTATTATAAGAAGGTGAGATTAATTAAAAATGGTATCAATAGTCAACTAGAAATTAATAGTGTTTAGGAAATCTTGTCAGAACTAGAATTATATCAGTGGGACAAAAAGAATTTCTTTCATGCATCTTGGGGGGGGGGGGGGGAAGAATGATATGATACACCCCCTACCAAGTGAAAAAAAAATACTGTTACCAGAATCCACCCTCCACCCCAAAAATGGAAGTGCACCCCAGCCTCTTCCCCAAGTTCTTCTTTCAGACTTTCTCTGGGGGGGCACTTGATATTGTGGGGGGTGGGGGGGGGGGGGCGGGCTTAAACCCCTACTCTCAAAAGAGATGCCTGGAAGAAACTGTCTTCTCCTCCCACCCTGAAAGTTACACTTTAATAGTTTTATAATAATTTAATAATAGGCCTTTTTATAATTTATTAGCTTAATTGCTAATTTTATATCTCATGATTCTGAGTGTATTAAATTTTTTTTTAAGTAGATCTTAGATCTAGTTAGATTTCTAGATCTAGAATCTAGATCTAGATCTAGATCTAGATCTAGAGCTTGAGACTTTGGTGGCGGTAGGGTTAGGATTAGGGTCGACGTTAAGTCGCTAAGTTAATAAATTAATGTAAGAAGAACAGTTGCTGTTATCAATATTTTAAGCGACAAGACTACCTCTTAACATGTAGATCTAGAATCTAGATCTAGACTAGTCTTGCCTAGATTAGAAAATAATAATTAAAATTTGCAGCAGCTTTACTTCAGCAAGGGCAACCTAGGACACACAAGCCGTAGTAAATAGATATAAAATAATGGGTTAAACAAATACAGTACTTACAGTTTCTTGTTTGGGTGGTGTTGGCAAAAGCAACAACTGCTGTATTTTGTGCATTGCTGCCTACTTTTGACACAAATTTTGCGATGGAAACTAGTGACTTAGCCATATTGATAAATTTATCAGGACCCTAGAGAACTTGTGAGTTGAAAGACTTGGAGAGGCACCGGAACACACACGACTACATTAAAATGAATCGGGTCAAACCATTTATAGGGAGCCTACATTGTAATGGTATGGAATTAAAATTAAATAAGCCAAAAACCTTAAGCTTGAAAATGTTGCTAACATTTAATATAACAAATACACAAATATGTAAAACGATAAAAATGCTTAAATTAAATCATGTTGAAATAATTTGTTTTCGATATTTAAGTGAATCTACCTATTCTAAAATTGGCACAGTCTTACACAGAAGGGAATCCCTAGCCATGTGACACGTTATTGGTAAATTGATTGGTCTGCGTACCGTGGCGGCCATTCGCAAGGGTATTTTTCGGGGTCACAGTCTCCACAGTAACTAAATTATTGCAGCTTTCCTGCAATAATTTAGTCTTTGGCACTCTTTGGTGAGTATTTAAATAATTCCTTATTGTGTATTTCATTTAATATAAAATCTAAACCTATTAGGAAATTTACTAACAGATAACCCATGCAGCTGTCTGATTCCACCGGCGATATCCTTTTATTTTATTCTTGTGTTTTTCAACACAAAAAAGCTCCATAACTCTCATGGTGACGTCCTCGGACTTCCAAGTTCGAACAAGGACGCCTTTGCTTCATATTGTTTGTTTTGCTTTGTTTCCATTAGTTTTATAATAAGTGCACCAAAACGAAAATTCTTTTTTTGTTAATAAAAACCTTCGCTTGCACTAACAGTGTAATTCCAGGGAATAACAGATATTTAGAGTTAGTGGTCTAGCTAGAGGGCTTCTGCTACTGCTAGTGTGGAAGTCTTGTAAAAAAGTGCTAGAGATCTAGCTAGACCCCCCCCCCCAGATCTAGATTTTAGATTAGATTCAAGATCTAGGCGTCTATTAAGTGTGGCTATTAAGTCACTAGATCTAGAGTTAGAGTTATAATCTAATTTTGTATGCGAAAATGAAAATGCTAGAGTATAGAGTACGCCTAACCTATGAATAAATTCATTAAATTGGAGTGACTGTGCAAGTAAAGTCTCTAAGTTAAGTTAGGCCTAGACCCCTACTACAACCCTACTCTAAGAAGTTACAAACTTTTTGTTTTCATTTCATTATGCTTAACGTAAATAGATCTATATTCATATATTCCTACATAGATAGAATTTAATTTCACCCTCCCCTAGTTAAGTCAGTAAATACTTTAGTATCATATCACTGTATCAAATGTGTAAAAAGCGGATTTAAAACTGTATTAACTCTCTTCCTTAATTAATAATTTAAGTTTATATATATGGTCAGAGTAATAGGCACTTTTTTTTAGATGACTATCAGTTAACATTTAAAAAATAAAAATAAAACCACATTTCTGTAGGACATCCTATATTACTAATTAAAATTTTTTTTTCAGGTTTTAACATCAGGACCACTGCCTGATCAGCACCATGCTGCGAGTACACAAAGTCGCCATGATGGCAGACATGGGCAGCCATGTCTGCAAGCTGAGTGCACGCTGCAGTCGTGGCCTGCGCACTGCTTGTGGCCAGTTGTGTCAGAAGGCTGAAGAAAAAACAATTGCTGGCATACCATACAAGAACCTCTCTATCGGTGTACCAAAAGAACTTTTTACTGTAAGTTAAGTGATTAAGTTGGCCTATATTTTACAACCTTAGAAATAATGAAAAATTATTTTAATGTTCTAAAGAAAGAGTAGTGCAGTATGCAAAATTGATTCTGAATATTATTCTTTCAATAAATAGATTTTTTAAATGTTGATATTTTCATGGAAAACTAAATTTCATAAATGATTACTTTCTGCATTAAGGGGCAGTAACTTAACAAATAGGAAGAAAACAAGAGTTACTGAACCTGATTGTTTTCAAATCTACCACATAACTGACATTTTTATTACAGAATGAACGCAGAGTTGCATTGGTACCTTCAGCCATTCAAACACTGACTAAGAAGGGATTCACAGTGAATGTAGAAGAGAATGCAGGTCTTGGGGCTAAGTTTATGAATGATGACTATGCTGCATCAGGTGCCAAAATCAAGGGAAAAAAAGATGTTTATGACTCTGACATTATCTTAAAGGTAAACAAAGAACATAATTTCCAGATCATATCGCAATTTTATAAATTAAAATAAAATTAGAGCATATTGATATTGTATAAATGAATAATTTTTTTTCTAGGTCAGAGCTCCCCTTCAAGAGGAGATTGCCAACTTCCGTGACAAAGGAACCCTGATATCTTTTCTGTACCCTGCACAAAACAAAGAGCTGTTGGAGCTGTTGGCCAAGAAACAGCTTACTGTATTTGCCATGGACTGTGTGCCACGCATCTCTAGGGCCCAGGTCTTTGATGCCCTCAGCTCTATGGCCAATATTGCAGGCTACAAGGCTGTTGTGGAAGCTGCCAACAACTTTGGCAGGTTTTTTACTGGTAGGTTGCATGTTTCCAATGTGGCAAAAGTTAAACATCTGTTAGAGAAAGCTCACTATTAAGTGGTTGATATAAAAAAATTGAAGTGTTGTTTGTTTCTAGTTTATTATACGATTTTTAAACTTAGCAAAGCGATAAATTGTTTTGTGAAGTTGCTAATTTAAATGTGTTAGTCCCATTGTTTTTAAATTATGGGCAGATTCCAGCTTAGTAAATTAAAGCTTAATTATCAATGTGTGAATATAAAATGTGATGTGTTCCTGATTTAAAACAATGACATGTAGCTGTTTTGTTTTATAAGAAGACTACCCTATCAATGTACATGTTTTATTCTGTTCCCATTAATAAAGATAAAAACATCTACATTTTCTAGGTCAGATTACTGCTGCAGGTAAGGTCCCACCTGCTAAGGTACTAGTTATCGGTGGGGGTGTAGCAGGTCTCTCAGCTATTGGAACGGCCAAAAACATGGGAGCCATTGTGAGAGGCTTTGACACCAGAGCAGCCGTCAAGGAGCAGGTGGAGTCCTTTGGTGCAGAGTTCTTGGAAGTGCATCTCAAGGCAAGTTTATCTTTGGGAATTATATGTGTGCATTGTGTGTGTTCAGTCCTATAATAAGTTGAGCATTCTGTGGTGATATATTTAATATTTTATCAATTAAGAATACAGCTGGGGACTTTGCTAGAGAAAGTGTCAGAGGTTATTTTTTTAAAAAATGTGGCATGCTTTAAGTGTTGTTTATCAGGAATCTGGAGGTGTTAGAGACTATTCTGTAGAATGTGAAATATGTTCCATCATTTGTATTTCAGGAATCTGGAGAAGGTGTTGGAGGCTATGCTAAGGAAATGTCCAAAGAGTTTTATGAAGCTGAGATGGCACTGTTTGCCAAGCAGTGTAAAGAGATTGATATCCTTATCTCCACTGCCCTCATTCCTGGCAAGCCAGCACCAAAGCTTATCTCCAAGGTAACTTCAGTGTTTCTATTTATATCTTTGCATTGTCTGATCTTATCTTTTAATTTAAATGATTTTAATTTTCAAACTGAAAGCTATCAAACTTTGATAATCAAATATATTAGGTTTAAAATTTGGGATTTGTTATAAATGTATCAAACCCTAGTACATTGTAATAAAGAAAACCAATTTTTTAATCTATTAATTATTATTTAGTATCAGTCTGTTGTAGAGTTTGGTTGTTGTATCATTGCTGACCAGTATAATGTTAACGTTCTAGGCCATGGTTGAAAGCATGAAACCTGGATCAGTTATTGTAGATCTTGCAGCTGAAGCTGGTGGCAACATTGAGACCACAAAACCTGGAGAGTTGTATGTTTACAAGGATGTCGTCCACATTGGTTACACTGATCTGCCCTCACGCTTGCCCACACAGTCTTCCACATTGTATGCTAATAATATCAGCAAGCTTTTGTTATCCTTTGGTATGTACTGGTTTAATATAGTTTTCATTTATTTTTTACTAGCTTCTGGTTATTTATAGCATTGTAATTACAATGTTATTGTATTGATTGTAGTTTTAGTTGGTTTTTTTTTTAAATTTTAAACAGGTGAAAAAGATCATTACAACATTAACTTGGAAGATGAGGTTGTCAGAGGTTCTATTATTTTACAAGAAGTAAGCCAAATTTTTTGTCAAATTTTACAATATTTCTTTTAAATAATGGCATAGATTTTAAGCATTGAAGTCTCTTGAATGTTGTATACATGTCAGATTTTAAAACATTTCCGTTTAAATATGTTTTGCATCAAAGTTTCCTGAATGTGGCATACATTGATGCAAATAATTACTGTATTAGGGCAAGCTGCTCTGGCCACCACCTCCACCTAAAGTGGACCCAGCTGCCCCTGCTCCGGCAGCTGCTAAAGCTGTAGTGAAAGAACCACCTCCTCCACCCAACTATTTTGCTAACACATTGAAAGATTCTCTCATGTACACCACTGGCCTCGGTGGAATGGTTGGTAAGTGTTGTCACATTTCATGAAAATGCTGAAACAAAATGAATCTTTAATTTACTCACACGAAAGTGACGGTCCAGTTTTTTACATTAGTAATTGGCTATCAAAGGAGCTGCCTGGTGGTAATATGCTTAATGGTCTGTACTTTTCCTTGTCATAACTGTTCAGACTTCAGGGTCCAGATGGACATTAGATCTGAACTAAAAGCATAGGGAACATGTAATCGTTATGCTTGGACACCCCATCCTGTGCTTTCTTAGAAACCAGTCTTCAAATTGTAACTGCTATGTTTGCCTTTTGTTCTGTCCACAGGCCTGGGAATGATATCACCAAACTCAGCCTTCACATCCATGGTTAATGTTTTTGGTCTGGCTGGCATTGTTGGTGAGTTTCAAACTTCTATTTTTTTTTTTTACTTAAATCATAAATGCTACATGTAGTAGAACCAGTTGTATGCAGAAAACTCAACTGGAAAAAGGATTCTGGCCACTACTGGCTTTTATTTTACTCCATGAATGTTAGTATTTACATTTTATATTTAATGGAATTTATAGTGAGGTGTCAATGAAGCTAATATTGTATTTTGATCTGGCCACTTCTGTTTGAACAGGTTACCACACAGTATGGGGTGTAACACCAGCCCTCCACTCACCTCTGATGTCTGTGACCAATGCCATCTCAGGTATCACTGCAGTAGGTGGGATGTTGCTGATGGGAGGTGGCTACTACCCATCTAACACGCTGCAGGTATGTTGTTAGTTTAATACTTCGTCATAGAGCATAATCAGGACATTTCACTTACTTGATCATATAAATACAAACTTTTGCTGCATACTACTTTATATGAGAGGTTTGCTTTAGTGCTATAGCAGGAGACAGTTACAAACATGAGGGAATGAGTTGAACCTGTCTTTAGCACAAGACTAAGCACAAGTGGTCTTATGTTTGTTAATTTAGCCCAAATGGGGGGGGGGGGGGGGCACTACTTGAGTTAGGGAAGGTTAAGTTTGCTAGGTATTATATTGGCTTCTTGATCCTTACATAGCAATTAAACTTAACATTTGCAAGTTTACCTCATCCACCAACTCTTCCTATTATAGGTGTCTGGGGTTGTTAATGGTATTGCAAAATATGTTTTAGTTTTAGGGCCTGAATTAGGGTTAGGATGGATTATGGTTGGGTATATGTGATTAGAATTAACTTTAAAAAGTTACATTACTTTATAGTTTACTACCAGTAATCTCAAACATCCTAATATATGTGTGCACTTCTCTCTCTCTCTCTCTCTCTCTGTCCGCGAATATATTTCGCAGGGTATCACATCAGAATCTTCAGCGATATATGGAGAACTTGATATGGACTTTTGTTGAAAATAATATAGTAGATGTTTTAAATGTATAGACCCAATTTTATTTAAAGAAGAAAAATAAAAAATATAGACATATTTGAATGTAGAAAAACAGTTTTAATTACGCAACCAGAAAAGTGTATATATAGACAAATAATTCACGTGTAACGGGTACCAACGGCTAGTTTTTTAATAAGATTCCATTATTTTGGCATTATTGGACATGGTACATAAAACCAACTGAAACCACCTCAACATTCAACAGTTGAACATTTTTGTTGAATGTGTAAATGTTTATCTGACAGACTCTTGCTGCCCTGGCTGCCTTCATCTCATCCATCAACATTGGAGGTGGTTTTGTTGTCACCAAGAGAATGTTGGACATGTTCAAGAGACCAAGTCAGTTATAAACCATATCTTACTTGAATATTGTTACTTGATTTCAAGAGTACACAATTTTTATCAATTTATAATATGTACATTTCTGGGCTAGTGGGATTATTAAATTCATTCTTCAATTTGTTCTATCAACAGTAAAGATAATGATTTAATGTTTTATCCACAGCTGATCCACCAGAGTACTCATATCTGTATGGTATCCCAGCCGTAACCTTCCTGGCTGGATACGGATACTGTGCCACATCAGGCCAGTACCCAGACATCCACCAGATGGCCTACCTGGCAGCTTCCTTGTGCTGCGTAGGCGCTTTAACTGGCTTGTCTTCTCAGTCTACCAGCAGACTTGGTAAGTTGGCTAGCCTAGGTCCAGGCTTGGTTGTTGTAGTCTTAGAGTTACAGGTGACTTCAGTTCTTTATCACTATAGAACAGTCAGCTTTAACTGGCTTGTCTTCTGTCTACCAGCAGACTTGGTAAGTTGGCTAGCCTAGGTCCAGGCTTGGTTGTTGTAGTCTTAGAGTTACAGGTGACTTCAGTTCTTTATCACTATAGAACAGTCAGCTTTAACTGGCTTGTCTTCTGTCTACCAGCAGACTTGGTAAGTTGGCTAGCCTAGGTCCAGGCCTGCTTGTTGTAGTCTTAGAGTTACAGGTGACTTCAGTTCTTTATCACTATAGAACAGTCAGCTTTAACTGGCTTGTCTTCTCAGTCTACCAGCAGACTTGGTAAGTTGGCTAGCCTAGGTCCAGGCTTGGTTGTTGTAGTCTTAGAGTTACAGGTGACTTCAGTTCTTTATCACTATAGAACAGTCAGCTTTAACTGGCTTGTCTTCTGTCTACCAGCAGACTTGGTAAGTTGGCTAGCCTAGGTCCAGGCTTGGTTGTTGTAGTCTTAGAGTTACAGGTGACTTCAGTTCTTTATCACTATAGAACAGTCAGCTTTAACTGGCTTGTCTTCTGTCTACCAGCAGACTTGGTAAGTTGGCTAGCCTAGGTCCAGGCTTGGTTGTTGTAGTCTTAGAGTTACAGGTGACTTCAGTTCTTTATCACTATAGAACAGTCAGCTTTAACTGGCTTGTCTTCTGTCTACCAGCAGACTTGGTAAGTTGGCTAGCCTAGGTCCAGGCTTGGTTGTTGTAGTCTTAGAGTTACAGGTGACTTCAGTTCTTTATCACTATAGAACAGTCAGCTTTAACTGGCTTGTCTTCTCAGTCTACCAGCAGACTTGGTAAGTTGGCTAGCCTAGGTCCAGGCTTGGTTGTTGTAGTCTTAGAGTTACATGTGACTTCAGTTTTTTATCACTATAGAACAGTCAGCTTTAACTGGCTTGTCTTCTCAGTCTACCAGCAGACTTGGTAAGTTGGCTAGCCTAGGTCCAGGCTTGGTTGTTGTAGTCTTAGAGTTACATGTGACTTCAGTTCTTTATCACTTTTGAACAGTCAGCAACAACATGCATGTGGAAAGATCATTTGCTCTTTTAAAAACAAAATTCTGCTCTTTTCAGTTGTTTTGAAAAAGAAATGGCAATATAATTCTAAAATTAGTTTTTCTTTAAATGCTTGTCTAAAGTGTCATACTAAAATAAAATTAGAACTTTGATTTCCTGCATAATTGATGTATTTTAGCAGAAGCAAGTTAAAAATAAAAAATAAAAACTCATATTTTTAAATTTTAAACTGAGAATTCTACCACATAACATAATTGATTTAGGCTGTATGTTTTTGTTGTGGGGACAAGGCCAGTAGATTATTATGTGTTAAAAGTAGATGTACACTATCCTTTCAGGCAACACCCTTGGAATCATTGGTGTGACCAGTGGTGTTGCTGCCACTCTTGGTATCCTGAAACCAACTGCTGAGACCTTCACACAGATGGCAACTTGCATGGGTCTGGGTAGGTAGTTACCCCATGTTTTATACAAGTATAAAATAATTAGAACTTGGTGTTTTGTTTATATCTATATATATCATTCTCTTCTTGGAGACGATAGAAAACACCAAGCTGTAAGCGCGCTCCCTACCACCCCCACCACTACATAGTCTGGTGAACTGTGGTTCACGCTAAATGTTTACAATCATAGAGCCGGGTTTAGTGACGGCTATTAGGGGCAGATAATGTAGTTTGAAAAGATTATAAACTTAGGGTAGGTAACTAAGAGGAGTTTGCTTTCAAAGGGGGGTGGGGTGGGTTAGGGGGAAAGGAGGAGCTATCGTCCTTAACGACCATCTGATAGTGTTATAAAGCAAATATTTTCAGTGGCAGCATTGGTACTGTGGAATTCAAAAATTATGAATTACTGAAAAGTAGAAAATAAAACGGGTCGGCTCGTTTTCTTGATTTCTGTTACAATGACAGTAAAATTGTATACATCTGTTTTTCCATATTGCTGTTTAGACTAGAAATCATGTTGGAAGTCAGCAAAAAAATATAGCTAAGCTTATGGCATAAATGACTTGACTTATTCCTTTGATACCCCTGAGGAGCAAAGGGCTGCAACTTCATCTCTCCACCAAACTTTACTTTGTGTAGCTCTCTTTTTTTTAAGCCCAGCAGCCTTACTATTCCTCCCACTGTATTTCTCCAGGGTTGCTTAGGTCGCTCTACTTTTCTTTTCCCCTGTTAAAAGCTGTGCAAGTACAATTAGCTTTTTTTGGTTCAAAGGTGGATTAATAGGATCTGTGATGGCCAAGCGTATGGAGGTGACTGACCTGCCCCAGATGGTGGCCCTCTTCCACAGCCTTGTGGGAGCAGCTGCTGTGCTGACCTGCTTTGCCAACTACATGCTGGAGCAGCCCCACTTTGCCACTGACCCAGCTGCCAATGTCATCAAGACCTTCCTCTTCCTGGGGACCTTCATTGGTGGTGTCACCTTCACCGGATCCTTGATTGCTTTTGGAAAACTTCAAGGTAAGCTCACCAATATTTGAAGTATGGTGCTGTTAATGTTTGTTCCTTAGCAATATGTAGTCGACAGGATTGTTTTTCAATCATTGATTACACAATTTAAACAATCCATTTTTTTTTCAGGGATACTCATATTATTTTCTATTACATTATATTCCTAACAAATGTTGTTTAAAATCTTTTAAAATGTGTCTCCCAGGAGTCCTCAAGTCTGACCCCCTGCTCCTGCCAGGCCGCAACTATCTCAATGGTGGCATGATGCTGGGTAACGTTGCTGCCATGGCCTACTACATGATGGACAACAGCCCAAGTGTTGGGCTCAGCATGCTGGGCACTACCACTGCTCTGTCTAGTATCATGGGTGTCACTCTCACTGCTGCTATTGGAGGTTTGTTTTTTTTTTGTAACCAACATCACATTCGGGGACGGAGTGATCTATGGGTAGAGAGCTGGACTACTAACCCGTAAGTCTCAAGTTCGAATCCGGGTTCAAGTCAGTAGACCGTCCCTGATTCCACCCACACAATCTCTTCATATGTCGAGGTCACAGAAACAAGTGAACTCTATTTCACTTGCCCCATAGACCGTCATGGTTTGAAAAGGGAGCTTTACTTTAACTTCACATTCTTATTAAAAGCATACTATCCCAGTGCTTTTATTTCTACTGAAACTTATTCTGCTGTTAATACAACTAAAAATTCCCATTTTAATTGTGGGTTTGTCCTTTTTAATTTACATTTACTAATCAAACCTGAAATTTTAAAAGTTTCTATACCAAATTTAATTGCTTGGGTTTTTTTTTTGTTGTTGTAAATTTTTTGGTGGCAAAAATCAGAATGTTATAATTAAAAATTCTTCAGTCTTAACCACATAATGTTTCTAGATGCTCATACCTATTTAACTGCAACGTTTGTGCTACACCACATTAGGTGCTGACATGCCTGTGGTCATCACTGTGCTGAACTCCTACTCTGGCTGGGCCCTGTGTGCTGAAGGTTTTATGCTGGACAACAACCTGATGACCATTGTAGGGGCTCTGATTGGTTCCTCTGGAGCTATCCTCTCTTACATCATGTGCAAGGTGAGAGTTATAAGCTGGACCATTTAGATAGATGTTTTGATGCATCTTACCCTATTCCTTCATTAGCAGCAATCACTGAAACAGATTATTTCTACATCACCTGCTCCATGGACGGACCGGTTTGAAAAGGGTTCTTTACTTAGATGCATCTAGACCTGGTCCTTATATCTGAATGTTTGTTTTTAATTTACTATTTTAAGGCTTCTTTAAAATTTCTTATAAAAACTATTTTTCAAAGTTGTTGAATTCATATGCTCAAAGTGTGTTTTTTTTTGTATGCAAATGTTTGCTATAAATGTGTACATTTGAATAGGCTATGAACCGCTCACTACCAAATGTGATACTTGGAGGCTATGGTACCAGCTCCACTGGCAAAGGCAAACCTATGGAAATCATAGGAACCCACACAGAGATCAATGTTGATGGGACTGTAGACTTGATTGACGAGGCTAAGAATATCATCATTGTTCCAGGTTTGAAAGAATTTTTCTCTTTGTTGTACTCATTATGTGAAAAAGATTTAAAATGGCTTGATATTTTTATTGCTCTCACTGTTTTAAACATTTTTAGTTTAGGGTTAATATTATATTGTTTTTGTCTGTTATAAATTTTCTCATGACTGAACCTCTAGGTTATGGTCTGTGTGTTGCCAAGGCCCAATACCCCATTGCAGAGATGGTTGATATACTAAGGAAAAGGGGCAAAAATGTCAAGTTTGGAATTCACCCTGTTGCTGGTCAGTCAACATTTAAAAAAAAATATTATTTTTAACTTTTTATCTGAACTATCTCTTTGATAATTTTAAATTACTTTAAACTATTCACACCTTATCACAGCATCAACCCACATCATTTACTTATATTTATTCAAGAGTTATAAAAAAAAAATTACTTAAATATATAATAATCACATGTCTATATTGAGCATACAGCTTTCTTTTATCCTTTATGGTTGCTCAACACCATAATGATTATAAAGTAGTTAGGTAATCAAATATGTAGTATAGTACACAAGCATTTAAATTATTAGCTTTTCCTTTGAATTAGACTACTCCAGCTACAATCAACAAAAGAGTTGATGAAAAATTGATGCCATGCTTAATTTCCTATCAGTTGGTTTCATTAATTTCTCTTATTTACTGCCTGCTCACCATTCTTTGACTCTACCTGTGTTTACAATGTTACTTGTCGTGCTTGAAAAGGTCGTATGCCTGGTCAGCTGAACGTCCTGCTTGCTGAGGCTGGTGTGCCCTATGACATTGTACAGGAAATGGATGAGCTTAACCATGAGTTCCCTGAGACTGATTTAGCTCTCATCATCGGAGCTAATGACACAGTCAACTCTGCAGCTGAGGAGGATCCAAACTCTATCATTGCTGGCATGCCTGTGCTTAGAGTATGGCTTGCTAAACAGGTTAGTGGCACTTGGGCATTTTTTAACTAAATTTTAGGTGGTGGTGGGGGGGGGGGGGGATTTTTTATATTACTGACAAAATAATGAAATTATTGCTGACATGCCTATGATAAGAGTATGGCTTGCTAAACAGGTTAGAGATGCCATGGCTTATTTGAGTCGCTTTTTTATAAAGGGAAATTTTCTAATACATTTAAAATTTGTGCTGGTTCACCCGAGTAAGCCTTGCCAATATGCTTTAATTAGTGGTGCAATTCTTTTACATGAATATCTGTGCTTGATAAATCATTTATATAATTGATGTTTTTATAATAATTTCTTTGGAACTCTTGAAAACAAATCATGTATGGTAATCTACTTAAGCCTTTAGAAGTAACTGGTCTCTCTGAAGTAAACACTTCACCATTCTTGTTTTCTCTTAAGTATTATAAGTTTGTTTTACCCACATATATTAGTTTTATGCAGTTTTTTTCTGTATTTACGTGTCACTTTTCATCCCATTTTGACTTGGATATTATTAGTTAACTGTTGTCACAATTTCTCCTGTTTGTTATGGCTATCTCATCTTGTCACTTCCAGTGTATCGTGATGAAGAGAACTCTGGGTGTTGGGTATGCTGCTGTTGACAACCCCGTCTTCTTCAAGCCCAACACATCCATGTTGCTGGGAGATGCTAAAAAGACCTGTGATGCCCTGCTTACAAATATCAAACAGAGGATGGAATCACAATCATAATGACATCTCACCTAGGCTCATCTCTGATAATTTCATATAGAAGTGATATCAAGACTAATTTGTAGAGGTCCTAGACACAAAACCAGGTTCACTTGAGTTGTAGGGAAATTGGTTTCTCTTTACAGATGTAGGAGATATTTAAATTCAAGTCTGATAAGCTAAAGTTTACTGAAGTTTATCTACTGTTCTAAACCAAAGCTAAACTGAAATATATACAGTTTTATCGAATTCAATTGGTCCTCAATTAGTTAGTTTATACATTTGCTTACATCATAATGACTGCCAGTAATTCATTTCTTTGAAGTTGTAGCTCTAAATTCAAATATTTTTTAACAGAATGTATGGTTTCGAAAGCTAATGACTTTTCATAGCACAATTGCTAGGTTTTTGTATTATTTACTATCACTGTGTTGATATAGAATACTATGTTGTTAGTGCTAATGGTAGAGTTACAAGAACAGGCTGAGAAACATTTTGACAAGCTCATCTGTGGTTGACTGAATGGTTGTGGGTACATATCTAGCTTTCTCATACTTGTCATGAATGGGTATTTATTTACATTAGAGCTATGCCCTGGCAATAATTGGCTAGAAAACAAAACTTAGGGTAAAGTTGTTTGTATGAAAGTACCAAATTGTTTTTTTTAAGTACATAAATGATTCAGAGTTCTTGTACTTGAGTTGATGTATCAAGTTGGTTTTGACAAAAATTGTAATTTTGTATGCTTCAAAAGATAGTTATTGTAACGGTTGCTAAAAAATGCTAAAATATTGCATTTTATGTTATCTAAAAATTCTTGATAATACTATGTACACTAAATTGAAGGAACTGTTTTGTTTTAGAAATTTTACACTATCTTGTTGGTTCTTTTACTGATAAAATAACCAAAAACAAAAATTGTTAAATGGATGTATGACTAAACACATGACTTGTAAACTTTGATTAAGCGAATGATAACCAAATTTTTAATGTGACTTAAATCTCAATCTTTCTATTATTCTGTGTATGTCTACTTAAAATGCAACTCCTTCTATATTTAATGTATTTAAACAAGAGAAATGGAATATGTGTTTGAAAGGCTAGATGTAAAAAATTAAAATGTTGAATCCTAGGTGGTCTAATCTACCAAAATGTTTTTCAGTATAGATTCAACTTGTTCAGTTTAGATTTAGTGTAAAGGTTATTTCAGGGCTGTTCCCAGGGCAAGTTTTTGTTCTTGAGGAACTGTCTTAAATAATTGATGTGATATTTGATGATAAAAAATGTAACTTGTTCATGTAGTTATGTCTACACAGTTTACATTTGATGTCTTGTTAATGTAGTGATGTAGTCATGTCAGTACCCACTGACAGGGTACCTGTCTTTGTTGCTACAGAGATTAAAAGTTTGTCTTTTTATTGAGTTGTTTCCCTTGCATTCTTGCTGTAAATGTTTTTGTGTTATAATTTTTAACATTAAAAAGGCACTTCAGCATCTACCTGTTTTCCAATATGGAAAGGGAGTGTTTAATATAACAACTGGTTTTGTTATCTTTTCCTTATGTGCCCAAGACACCTCTGCATATGACAGATACAAAAATGTATCTGGTACCCATCAGAGCTGGGATGTCACGCAGACTTAGCCAGGGATCTGAACTGTAGACTTTCAACTTAAGCCCTACCATCCGACTATAGCTAATTAATTTTTTTTACAAAATACAAATCTAAAAAGTTTAATTTTAATATACAAGAAAGAGAGTCAAGACAATTTTACAAATATTTTCTAATTTATTATTCAAAATATTTCCATCTACCTCACACCTACATTTCTCAACCATCCTTTCAAATACCTGTCCAGGTGACGGCTTAATGCCAGTTGTAAATACTTATACAGCCCAACCTGGACACAGAAGCAATTTATTTGGACGGAGGTTATAAAAACACTGGATAGTTTTGGCTAACATCAAACAAATCATTTCACTGGGTAGTCAAAGATACAAGTAATTATAAAACTTAACTATTGAACATTTTTAAAATGTAAGAAAAATTACTACATTACAAATTACTGTTATCTAAAACAATATTTAAAAAATACATTTGAAAATGTGTATACATATGTACATCGCCATATTAATCAGTATTGAAATATTAGCTCCATAATAATAAATAAATAGGACATTTATGTACAGTGTTTGTTCTATGTACATGGTGAGATCACACATCCTAACACAGTATCTAATGGTGATACACTTTTTAGCCATTAGTGACACATTTAACCACTGGTGACACATAGCAACCATTCATAATACCAAGCATTCTAGGAAACTGATGTCATGATTCCAACTTACATTCTGAACACAAAACATATTTGGCAGATACCAGCTGTGTACACTTGCTATACGCTTAACACAGTTGTTATTGATTTGGTCCCAATGGGGAGAAAAATCTGCCAAAAATTTAAGTCTAGAACATTTACTGCTTGATGCAAGCTATAAAAACTCCACTATTCTATACATTTATTCAGCCATGTTTACATGATATGAAAAAAATAACAGACAAATAATATTTAAGTAAAAGAATTGCTACTAATATTTTGTTCTATTTCTTCAAATTTTTTATTTATTTAAAGGAAGGTAATAAATGACAAACTATGGAACAAAGTAAATTGTTGATTAATTCCCTTTGACCAAATACAGATTTTTATAGACTTTGGGGTTCGTGTGTTCTCAATTATTTAATTTCAGAATTTGTGATTTATTCATTTATTACTGTTATACTTTAAAATCGTCTAATTAAACAGTTTTGTCAATTGAATATATAAATAAATTGTTTTTGATATATTTGAATTTTTGGAAACTAAAGAATACAGATAGATCAATTTTGTTCGTATGCTTACATTATGCATCATTGCCTATAAAATTGAATAGCAGTTTAAATAATTATCACAAGAAGAAATATTATTAATGGTTAGACTCTCCGCTTCATAAAGGTAAACATAAACTGGTTAAAAAGTATAGATACACCGTGTTGGCTATCAACGATGACACGACAAGCATGGCGCTGGCTCCATGGCAACGGCGAAACATCCTGTAGGACTCGTAGTACTGAGGGTTCTTTTTGAGCTCTTTCATGTCTGCGTAGCCGACGACATCTCCTACCCCGGCGTCCACCTCCATCTTGAAAGTTTTCAACATGGCGCTCACGATTAGAGGGGAGACTACTATAGAGTTGAGGGCAGCAGTCACAAAGCAGACGGACAAAGCCACAACCTAAAAACAAAAAGATAAATATCGTTTAATTCTAAATTTGGAGAATAACAATTGATTATATTTATGGGAATGGTTACGGATTTACGTTTAGATTTTACAACATAATAAGCCATTGGGGTCGAGTTTTAACTATAGCACTTATTAACCCTATAATATTTTCAGACCTTTTCCAAATAAGTCCCGCCCAAAAGACCCCCCCCCCTACCACCACCCAGCAAGATTATAAAAGGAGGGTATGAAACTGACACTTTTAGTTTTTATGGAAGTGGGTGAGATTAGGAGTTGACATTAATAATTTGCATGAAAAGTTCTGTAGTTCGGTACCTTTGATCCTAACCCTCAAGGTTGCGTGCGTATTAAATTAGACCTGACAAAAAGTGGCGGGGCTTAACTTTTTGCTCGTGACATGGTTTATATAAAGATGACTCAATAGATCTACACTAGACGCGTATCCACCCCTCCCCCCCCGCCCTCTCCCCCACCACCACCACCACCATTCCTGCATCCCATATTAACCACTTCAATTAATATTGTAAAATAAATTGTGAATTCAGTGGTGGAAGCGTTAATGCCTAAATTTAAAAAAACCAAAATAACCTAACTAATATGAGTTAACTCAGCTATTAAAAAAAAATGGCCAACCTATAGATTAGTGATACTTTAGAAGGGAGGGGGGGTCTTCATATAGAAATTCCGTCAGGACTTAGCCGCATCGAATACCGATTTTGTATCGCTGTTAAGTATCGTTGGTGAGGATTAAAGTCAGGGTTTTGATCGGCGATATGGTCAGGGTTTTGAGGTCACAAAAAGCAGGTGAATTCGACTTCACTACCCCCCCATGGACCGCCAATTTCTAAAAGGGAACATTTCATATACGCCCTATCGATGTTTTAATAAGTATTTTTTTTTAAAATGCGTGGTGTGAGCACTCACCTGTTTTATCTGTGAGTTATCCCAGGTGTCTGAAGGATGCTGGGACAGGAAGGTCGACAGCGTCATAGCGGAGCAGACGAGACTCCACAGGAAGAACATGGGAAACAGGCGGGACTGGACTTTCCCAAACATGTGACGTGGCAGACTGTAAAACATGGTCAGACCTGGACGGGGAAGCAGAGAAACAAATAACATTATTTTCCGTTGGTAGGCATAGATTTTTTGTTTGTTAAAGTTTTAAAAACATTAAATATTAATTAAAGTAAAATTTTAACTATGATCTTATAGACTCAGTAAAAGTTAATAGCAAAAAAAAAATAATTATTAAAAGCTAATTAATTTATCGAATGAAAAAAAAACTATGCATACCTGCAACTAATGTGACCCAAAGCTGCGCACCAAAATTGGCGCTGAAACTCCCTAGATGCACCATACCATAGAGCACACTGGGCGATTCCAATCTGCGTCGTGATGGGTAGAGCAGGAAGCTAACAAAGCACACCATGACCACCATTGCAAAGAATTGGAAATGGTGCATTCTGCAATAGAAATTAAAATTACACTTTAAAAACTTGTTAAAAAATTGTTCATTATCTAGAAAGGACCGAACAATAACTTTAAATATTTAAAAATTAGTTTTAAAAAAATCATGAAATATAAAAATATTTTTAAAAATCATGAAATATAAAAATATTTTTAAAAAATGTAAAACACAATTTAATTCCTTAAGTATAATTTAAAGTTGAAGTAGTAGTTTTCTTTGTTATAAAATATCACAAAATATCAAGCCGTAAAGCGCGCATAATAAAAAGAAAATTTTCAAAGCTGAAAAAAAAAAGAAAAAGAAACTAAAAAAAAAAATTACTAACCTCAGTGCGTCGAAATTGCTTGAAATTTTATTCACAGTGCCCATTGATAACTTTTGTAGAAATTTCTTCACAAGCTGTAAATAAATTTTGAAGTTTAGAAACGACGTTTCGCTGTTATATAATCGTTATGAAACGCACGCAACTCCGTAGGAACGTCAATTGTTATCGCTCTTGAAATTTGCTTGGCGAGTGGTTTGCGAAATTGTATTTATAGATTTCATTCCCCGCTTGCTGAACGCCGATTGGCTGGCGATGACACACCTGCCAGAGTAAACAGCCAATGGGCGCGCCAGTTTTATTGGTGACCTAGAAGACGATGTCGAAATTCGTGCAAGGCTGCACGCGCCAGTTTTCCCCGGCCGTCGCGATCTTTGGACGCAGTAATAATATACGGTAATCGTCTGCCTCGGCACGTCTGCGGCGTGAGGGACTAGATCTCTAGATCTAGATGTAGATTTAGATCTAGATTTTTTCCTCCTAAATTTTTACGCTGTGAGTTGCGATTATCTGGTGTACTTTGAGCTCGGGAAAGCCCAACTTTGTAAAAACGAAATACTTACCTTCTTTACATTTTTTAATACGCAAATAATGTGTAGGTTTAAAAATTTTCTTTAAACATCGATTTTTTTTCTAAATCTTTTCTGAACTCCGTCAGCATAATGTATTTTAATCAATTCCTATTACAATTTATTAAAACAGTTTTCTAAAACGCGAAATAACGGCTAAAACGGCTTTTCTAACATTGCTTTTTATGATGCTAAAGTATGTCGTCACACCATCTGAACACCCCCCCCCCACCCCAGAAAATTCAAGTGCCCCCCCCCCCCCCTCTAGAGAAAAATGTCTAGAAGAAAAACTGACCTAAATTCACATTGAAATTGACCAAAAAAAGTTAGGTCTTAAAAAAAAAAAGCAGTGCTCTTTTTTTTCTTTAAATATATATTTTTTTCCCTCACATATTCACAAAGTATCTTGACTAACCTGGGTTAATGGGTATACGCAGACAAGCGCAGATAACTACTTCACAGTTATCTCGGTAAAACGTCAGCTGAGCTCGCGGGAATCTCGAGCCGTCGCCACGCGTGACGTCACTAGACTGAATTGACCAAGGGGAGAGTAATCTCGAGAACTTTTGGACTGCGGGCAGAACAGAGTTAAAATTGTTTTGCTGATGAAGAGATAACTACAGGAAAAAAAATATTTACGTACAAGTTGTAAAAAAATACAGTATAAAAAGGATTCTGTGACGTCACTAGTCTAGTGTCACTCATTAGTGACATTTACAAAATAAAAATGTAAAATGTCCTGGTTTATGGAAAGGTTGAGGTGATAGTGACTTGGTATAAAGATTACATTTAACCAGTGGCATGAAATAAATTTGAAGGACTTTTATTAATATGCTGTTTAATACTTTTTATAACAACTTTTCCCCTTGACTTAGTTAGAGGTCTACTGTAAATGAGGTAACACATCCAGAGGCTTAGCGACCCTTCCCGGCGCCCGGGGACAAACTTTTCGATTTGCACCCCCCCCCCCCTCAAGATTTCGATTTGCACCCCCCCCCCCTCAACCTTTCAATTTATTTTTCCAACCCATTTTGGCGCCCCCTAAGGTCGGTGCCCGGGGACATATGTCCCCCCCCCTCCCCTCTCGCTACGCTACTGAACACATCTAAGACCAAAAGGTCCTATTGTTTGCAGACATTGAGTTGTCGGTATGTGTGTGTGTGTGTGTGTGTGTGTGTGGAATGGGGGGGGGGGGAGTTCGATTTAAACGCCATGAGTAAAGGTTGAATCCCTACCCAGAGAATATGTTATTTGAAAACAACGCTCACAGAAATGCTACATGTAGCCTACTGATTATTATTTAAAAATTTGAATCCTATGTCACATAGTGTTTGGCGTTTTAGACTAAGTCCGTATTGATGGTAGGCGATATGGTTCGAGGGTATTTGCTATTGCTTTATTAGCTTGATAGAATATGCGCGTAGTAGTGTAAGTATGAAGTGACGAATGTAGCCGGAATAAAGGAAACCTTAATGTAATGTAGCCGGAATAAAGGAAACATTAATGTAATGTAGCCGGAATAAAGGAAGCCTTAATGTAATGTAGCAGGAATAAAGGATATTCTAAATGTAATGTAGCAGGAATAAAGGATATTCTAAATGTAATGTAGCCGGAATAAAGGAAGCCTTAATGTAATGAAGCCGGGAAAAGGAAGTCTTAATGTAATGTAGCTAGATTAGAGGAATTGGTAAAGTAATGTAGCCGGAATAGAGGAAGCCTTAATGTAATCTAGCCTATAATTAAAATGATCGAATTGCACTGAGATTTCTTTGAGCACACGAAGATAGTCTGTTATCATAGTCTTTATGTACAGTAATAGATTGTTGCTAACAGGCTTGCTATAGCAACCAGCCCTGTCCGATAAGTAAAACCGACTTGACGACTTCCGGGTCAACATCCGCTTGCTATAAATAACATTGCTATAAATAACATTGAATTCTCAAGTCAAAACGAATAGACTTTTTAAAAAAAAAATTAATACGATGTTATTTAAATTTTTCTAATAGTTATTGGTAGCCTATGTTATTTTAAATGTGTCGGATGTTTAGTTATTTAGTTGTTTCTTTGCTTTGTCAAAAATATCCTTTAACTTGTAGTATAGCACATTGCGTTTTGACCAATAACTATTTCATATATTTTTCTCAAACAACTATAATATTTTTTAAAATGTAGGCCTATACGGATACCCACGGCTAGTGTCACCAGAAAAATCTAGACTGTTCCAACAAAATCGGGTCTAAAAAAACAGCTGACGTTGAAGAAAGAAGTTGCCAATCCGGAACTTTAACCGGATTTGTATCGACCGGAACCGGAGTCTGGACGGTAATGTCATCAGCTCTAAAGATGGTGTTTCGCCGTAGTCGACCGGATGCCGGCAGTCCCAGAATCTAGGCCGGATTAACGACTCGCGACTGGGCTTGAAAATTTGCTTATTTTTCGGAGAAATGGCGAATGTGAAATTATTTTTTTTTTTAGAAAATACTGTCTTGTTGTAAAAAGGTGCAGTTGTGGACTCATTAGCTACAGTCGTGGTTAATGATTTATTGCTAGGATATTAAAAAAAAACTACTATGTTTTATTTGAGAACAATAAGATTAATAATTAATTAGACTTATAATTACATTGGGATATGATATGTTATCTAGTTACAAAAATATCCCCTAAAAACTTTATCGTGCAATCCTTTTGATGTCATTTAGTATTTCAATGCCACCTAGTTACCTAAATCTCACTTAGCGCTATATAATTTAATATTATACCAATAATTACATAGATGACATCTAGTTATATTACTCTCTTTTACTACCATATATGTCATCTGCTCATTTAAATGTCATACAGTATCGCAGATTTAACCAAGTCTTAAAAATGTCATAAAATGTCATGCAGTCAACTCAGTGGCGTAGCGAGGTCGGGTGTCACCCGGTGCGGCACTTGATGGTGTCACTCGCCAGAGGCGTAGCGACCCTTCCCGGGGACAAACTTTCAAAATTTCGATTTGCACCCCCACCCCTCAAGTTTTTCTCTATATATTTAGCTATTTTTTGCCTTGGTGTCACCCCCCTAATTGGTGTCACCCGGTGCGGTCCGCCCCCCGCCCCCCTCGCTACGCCCCTGAGTCAACTGAATGTCCTCTGGTATAATATAAAATATATTCCATAAAGTTCCTGTCAGTGTTTCTTCCAGACTTTTTTCTCCGGGGGGGGGGGGGGGGGAAGGGGCACTTGAAATTTTCGGGGGGCGGTAGACTTTCTTCGGGGGGGGGGGGCTCCCCCGAAAAGATGCCTGGAAGAAACTCTGGTTCCCATAAATCATACAACGTACGTTAACACGAAAGATTTGGATTCTTCAAATCTCCCTGGATCAATCATTTGCGCATGTGTGTCACGCAACAAGCGGAAGTGCTTCCGGTCGGGGTAATTTCAGCTGTATGCCATTTAAGTGCCTTCCCTTTCCTAGCCCCCGTGTGAAGGCTAAGTCGTCAGTTCCATCATGTCGTGTAAATATCTTGTTGTCGCTTTACTCCACCATCGTGTTTCTTGCTGGCTCTAAGAAAGTGGTTCTCAACCTTTTTTTAGAGGTACCGAAACACAACAGTTTTCATATTCGAAAACACCCAGCACTTTTTATAGTTCAATCGTCTGCACTAAAAATCCGATCGTAAATTGAATGTGTGCTTCAATCTCCCCGTACCTATGAGACTGAGTCACCGAACCCCTGGGGTGGGGTTCGATCGAACCCAAGTTAAGAACCACTGTTTTAAGAGATGTTACAATGTGAAGAAAAAAAATTCAAAAGTAGTCGCATAAAATATTTCCGAAAATAAATGGAGTAAAACCCATTACAATTTATTTTTTTTGCAAATAAGAGGACATAGGATATGTGTCTGTGATACGTGGGGTGGTTTGATAACGAAGTCTTAAGATTAAAAAAATACATATTCTATTATTTCATTTCTTTAGACCAACTTGTGATGGCACCAAAATACGTTAAGTCTATGAATAGTCTGTAAGTGGATATATAACTAATAAAACGTTATCTTTTGGCATTGAATTGACAACATAATTTCTTCAGATAGAGTTGCACAGTAACAGGTACATTCTACTTCGTATGTTATATACAGCAACATATCGCACACTATTTACAGTTTTATTTTATAACTAGTTTACATTGTAAAACTAATGATAAGGGTGGCAGTTATGAGATGTGACGAAAATAATGAGAATATTCGTTTAATTAATGTTAGAATATTCGTTACTTTATTATAGGGAACTGAATATCGTGACGTTGTGTTACTGGATTCTGGCTTTTGTAACGACGTGTGACAGCACGTTTCATGGGTGGGGAGAAGGAAAGGGTTAAAAGATACAATTCGGCGAAAATTTCTTGACATCTTTTTTGGACGACCACTCGAAGAACTTGTAGTATTGTGCCAACCATTGACCTAATCTGAACCTTATCTACATTTAAAATCCATCTACTTCTATGTCAATAAAAAAATAATTGATGGAATTACCATTTTAAGCTTTACCTTACGAGAGCGAACACATATTGTTTGTTAAACTGGTGTCGTTATTTTGTGTTATGTTGGGGGTGGGGCACTGGTCAAGAACAGGATTACGGTGTACGATACTGTTTTTATTTTTTTACTTAAAAAAAAAAAATCGCATTATTTTCAAAATTACTGTTAGTTCTTTCCTTAAGAATGTTACATAAACTGTATGTATACTTATACAAAAAATATCTAGTTAGAAGATCAATAGTAGAGTAATTTTGTATTACGATTTCAAAATTGAGCTGTTTTTAGCTCACTTCACTCAAGTGTGGGTTTGTGGGTGTGAATGTGTGTGTGTGTGTGTGAGGGGGGGGGGTGTGAGTCTGGATTTGTTATTTAATATGTTAGTAAATTTTCAAACCGGTCCATTGGGAAGATGAAGTAGAGTTCACCTGTAACTGTAACCTCGGCTTATAAAGCGATAATGTGGTCAGCTTTCTGCCCAGCCAGCTTTACTTTCCCTAACGTAAGCCTGTTTTCATCTAAGCTGGATAGACTCAATACCCAGAGGCGTAGCGACCCTTCCCGGCGCCTGGGGACAAACTTTGATTTGCACCCCCCCCCAATCGAACTTTTGATTTGCACCCCCCCCCTCAAACTTTCAATTTGTTTTCAAACCCATTTTGGCGCCCCCCCCCCCCAAGGTCGGCGCCCGGGGACATATGTCCCCCCCCCCCTCGCTACGCCTCTGTCAATCCCCTTATCCGGACTGGAGACTTTAGGCTTAGCAGTCGTATGCTCTACGTATCGACCACGAATTCCCTCCATATTGAAGTGTCGATCTTTAAAATTTTAATAAAAAAATTATAACGTGAAGTATTGGGTCAACAAGTTTGTTATGAAATATGTCACCTCTATTTAAAAAAAAATGTACCTATAAAGGTCACCCCCCCCCCCCCCCTCGCTACGCTACTGCTACTACACGTAACTTAACAATACCTTCCCACAACTACCGTACCTTGACGTAACAGGACACGTTCACCTAGATACAACCTAGAGTTAACGAGTGCTTGAACTTGGCAGGATTGTGCAACCGCTTAGTTTTAGATGGGGGGCTCTCATCGGGAAAACCCGATGTAGACACAATGTATACAAATCATCCGGTATAAAAGCGGGGGAAAAAAAATAACCAAAGAACGTTAACCCAAGTGTTTTACAAAGTCAAGGATGGATAGCCGCCCTTTAACGGTCACTTGGTACTTTTAAAGAAGGGGGTGTTCACCATGTTTTTAAAATATCTTTACGGAAGTGATGGATTAAAGGAAGATGTCAGCTTGAAGGAGAAAGTGTTGCAATTTACATAGGTGGATTTCATCCCTTCTTAGCACACATGTTTACACGAACACACACAAATACATACACACACTCACTCGCAAACACTCGCACGCACTCTCAATAGCACACACAACGGACACGCACACTCTAACAGACACTCTCCATGACACACGCATCCCATCTTTCTTACACTTGCACATACACACACTCATAAAGCAAGTTTCCCACTTTCTCTATAACACACTCTATCACACTTACAATCTCTCTCTCACACACACATACACACCCACTCACACCAGCACAAAACATTCACACACAGCACCCCAACACACACCCTTCATCCATCTCACACACACCCCTCTCTTTTACACCAGCACACACTCACACGCACTTTCCCACACTCTTACACACACATACACACTTTCAGACTCATACTTAAGAACATGTCATCTCTTTCCTACTCTCCCATTTTCTCTCTCTCCCATTTTCTCTCTCCTACTCTTTCTCTCATATTCTCTCTCCTACTCCCCCTCTCTTTCACTCACTCTTACATACTCTACCGCTCTCTCTCTCCTACTCTCTCTCCTACTCTCTCCTACTCTCCCACTCTTTCTCCCTCTCTCTATCTCACACACACATAACCAGACACACCCATAATATCTCCCAATTACGTCACAAATTATCCACTAACGACAAGATCCACTTTTAAAGTGCGTGTGATATAAACAAACGACGGTCACACCTTAGGGGACGACGTGACAATTAGAAGAACATGTAATCAAGTAAAAGGTTAATTAACCGTATGTGTGTAACATTGCATGTTTAATTATAACAAGTTTTAGTGAGTGTAATTATTTTACACATTTTTAAATTGGCTAATTACGTAGACATTTTAATTTAATGACGTCACTAACGAAAAAACCTGAAAACGTCGAAATAAAAAACATGTTTTAGTTTTAAGTAGCTTTTACGTCTATCTGTAAGTGGGCTTGTGGGAGTACAGGGTTGGATGGTAGAGCTAATGACTTTAACCCGAAAGTATCGAGTTCGGATCTCCGGGCTCGAGTCTGTAGGACGTCTGAGTCCACCCAGCTTTGATGGGTACCTGACTCATGTATGGGAAAACAAAGGTATCTGGGCATAATGCTGATTACACTATCCTCCCGTATACTGAGGTATGCTTTATCTGCCCCATTATGTCTTGGACATAAACATGAAAACATGATGAAGTGGGTTTGTGGTTAAATCTTGAAATAATATTTTTAATAATTCTATTGCAGCGATTTCTAGATAAATTCCTTTGCTACTACCTAAAACTGTCCGATTTTCAGTCTAATTAGACGTTAAATTAATCGCTAAAATTAATTCAAAAGAGAGATAATAGAATAAATAGCAGTTGATCGCTCACTGAGTCACGTGACCGAGGTGAGTTGTGTTCACCTGCGGGGCGACAACAGACGATAATAAGGGGCAGATAATTATGATTTGAAGTTGAGATCGCCTGCTACTAATAAGGTCCTAAAGCAAATATTTTTTTAATCTAGAATAAATATATGAATTACTGTATTAATTTAAAAATAAATAAATTGACCTTGACTTACTACTTTATTTTTTTAAAATCTATTAATGAAGTGAAAATAAAATAAGTAAAGAAATAATTTATTATACGCATATTAGATTCCCTAACGTAACACAGCCTAATTGGCCATACAAATGGAAAGAAAGATTTTTATTTTCATTTTTTAGTGGTTTTTAAGTTTTTATTTTTATAATTAAAAAAAAAATATTCTTTTAAAATATTTTCCACTCATGATTAAGATTTCTCACGGCATGTTTATCATGCAATTTTAAAAAGCCAAAAGTCGGGCCAACATGCGTGTAGCTGTTTTAAAACACGTCATTTATTTATAGACTTAAAGTAAAGTTCACTCCCCTTGGCCATATCCGTCGGATGTTGAAGCAACCAACGAATCCCTTGTTATGCTAATTAGAGGCAAATAAAATATTTACATTATACATCCAACATGGCTTTAACTCTTGTTCACGACAGCTGACATGATAGACGGTATGACATGTGGCATGACAGATGGCATGACAGATTACATGGTAGATGGCATGCATAATATTTTAAGGGCGGGCGTTCAGTTATAACACGCAACGTAAGGTCACCTTCAAGAAATTTATTTGAAAATGATTACTGCCTGATGTATCTCATGGAATAATCTCGCGCTTGAAAGTCTTTCTTGAATATGTTGAATGGTTTACTCTTTTTTAGAACCAGGGGTTCTAAAACTGACGAAACACGACACAAACGTTGGAATTTGAATATAAAAAAAAAAAAAAAAAAAAATAGCTGATACGCAGTCAAGTCCTAAAATGTACTAAATGTCAAACGCGCCGATTTAGCAGAAGTCCTGGTTCCTTGTATTAGCTAATTTACAGATTATGTGGTTAAAATAATATAAACTTCAACGGGTATTATACTAAGCGCCAGTGGCGTAGCGAGGTCGGGTGTCACCCGGTTTGGCACTTGATGGTGTCACCCTCCCACCAGAGGCGTGGCGACCCTTCCCGGGGACAAGCTTTCAAATTTTCGATTTGCACCCCCCCCCTCAAACTTTCGATTTGCACCCCCCACCCCTCAAACTTTCGATTTGCACCCCCCTCAAGTTTTTCTCAATATATTTTGCTATTTTTTGCCTTGGTGTCACCCCCCCCCCCCCCCTAAATGGTGTCACCCGGTGCGGTCCGCACCCCCTCCCCTCGCTACGCCCCCGCTAAGAGCTCAGTTAATGATTATCTCGGTTTGTGTTTATGCCGATTTTGTTCGACAAAAAAGAAGTGTTTTTGTCGGTTGCCTCGGTTTTCGTCGATTTAGCAGAGCATGTAACTCATGATAACGATTTCCGCATGGAATACATTTTGGCCAGAACTTATGAAATTATGACAAGAAATTATGACAAGAAATTATGACAAGAAATTATGACAAGAAATTATGACAAGAAATTATGACAAGAAATTATGACAAAAATGATGACAAGAAATTATGATATGAAATTTTGACATGCAATTACGACATGGCTACATGCATGAGTGAAAAATTGTGGTGATGACGTGCAGCAGTTGGTGGGTTACGATCGCATGATCCCAACAAGACGATCCCCACCTTCATGATTTTACCAAGAAGATCCCACCACCATGATCCCACTAAGATGACCCCACCATCATGATCCCAACAAGACGACCCCACTGTCATGATCCCACCAAGACTAACCCACCGTCATGATCCCAACAAGACGACCCCACTGTTATGATCCAACAAGACGACCCCACTGTTTTGATCCCAACAAGACGACCCCACTGTTTTGATCCCTACACGACGACCCCACTGTTTTGATCCCTACACGACGACCCCACAGTTATGATCCCAACACGACGACCCCACTGTTTTGATCCCACCAATACGACCCCACTGTTAAGATCCCAACAAGACGACCCCACTGTTATGATCCCAACAAGACAACCCCACCATCATGATCCCAAAACACCGCCATGATCCCAACAAGACGACCCCACTGTTTTGATCCCAACAAGACGACCCCACTGTTAAGATCCCAACAAGACGACCCCACCGTCATGATCCCACCAAGACGACCCCACTGTTATGATCCCAACAAGACGACCCCACTGTTTTGATCCCAACAAGACGACCCCACTGTTAAGATCCCAACAAGACGACCCCACCGTCATGATCCCACCAAGACGACCCCACTGTTATGATCCCAACAAGACGACCCCACCGTCATGATCCAAACAAGACGACCCCACCGTTTTCATCCCAACAAGACTACCCCACCGTCATGACCCCACTAAGACAATCCCACCACCATGATCCCACCAAGACGACCCCACTCTTTTGATCCCAACAAGACAACCCCACTCTTTTGATCCCAACAAGACAACCCCACTCTTTTGATCCCAACAAGACGACCCCACTCTTTTGATCCCAACAAGACTACCCCACCGTCATGATCCCAACAAGACTACCCCACCGTCATGATCCCAACAAGACTACCCCACCGTCATGATCCCACCAAGACGACCCCACTCTTTTGATCCCAACAAGACGACCCCACCGTTTTGATCCCAACAAGACGACCCCACTGTTATGATCCCAACAAGACGACCCCACTCTTTTGATCCCAACAAGACGACCCCACTCTTTTGATCCCAACAAGACGACCCCACCGTTTTGATCCCAACAAGACGACCCCACTGTTTTGATCCCAACAAGACCATCACACTATTAACGTGCTACACGTTTGTATAAAAAAAAACAAGTAAAAAAACAAAATAACCACCATTAAGCACTATTTATTCATTTATCCACACATACACTCATAAATACACACTCACAGAAACACACACGCACAGAAACACACACATATATACTCACTCTCTCTTACATACCCAGACAAAGATACACACACACAAGCACACACTTCCTACCTTACAACTAACTCCCCACCCCCCTCACCAGTTCACTTTCTCACTTTGACCGACGTGACGTAGATCAGTAGAGTCTTCACCCCCCCCTCCCCCCGCCCCCACGGCCCCACCCCCCCTGGTGTGTTAAAGTGGGTCAGCTCAGGTAGTTTCATCAGCCAGTGTTTGCACATGCCGACCTCTGTTAAAGTACTCTCACACGCTGGTTGCTGAGGTTTTTGTCAGGTTGTAGGTGTGGGGGTGGTAGAGGTGGGGGTGTCTGTGTTGCGGTTGTAGGGGTGGTGGTGGTAGAGGTGGGGGTGTAAGGGTGTAGGTGGTAGAGGTGGGGGTGTAGGTGTTGAAGTTGTATCGGTGGTGGTGGTAGAGATGGGTGTGTAGATGTTGAGGATGAGGTTGTAGGGGTGGTGGTGGTAGAGGTGGGGGTGTAGGTGTAGGTGTTGAGGTTGTAGGGGTGGTGGTGGTAGAGTTGGGTGTGTAGATGAGGTTGTAGGGGTGGTGGTAGAGGTGAGGGTGTCGGTGTTGAGGTTTTAGGGGTCGTGGTGGTGGTAGAGATGAAGTGTAGGTGTTGAGGTTGTAGGGGTGGTGGTGGTGGTAGAGGTAGGGTGTAGGTGTTAATGTTGTTGAGAAGTTGGGTCGGGGTTTGTAGGGGTGTAGGTGTGAGGTTTGTAGGGGTGTAGGTGTGGGGTTTGTAGGGGTGTAGGTGTGGGGTTTGTAGGGGTGTAGGTGTGGGGTTTGTAGGGGTGTAGGTTTAGGAGTTGTAGATGTCTAGGCGTGTGGGTAATATGGACTTCGTATTGGAGAATCCCTAATGTCTAGGGACAACATGAACAACATGACCCCTCCCTAACAGTGGCGTAGAAAGGGGCGGGGTTAGGGGGGTCACACCCCCCCCCATAGACTCCTCGGTATATATGAGGTATGAGGGGGGGTGCAAATCGAAAGTTTGAGGGGGGGTGCAAATCGAAAGTTTGAGGGGGGGGGGGGGTGAAAATCGAAAGTTTGAGGGGGGAGGGTGCAAATCGAAAGTTTGAGGGGGGGGGGGGTGCAAATCGAAAGTTTGTCCCCGGGTAAAAATTGGAACCCCCCCCCCCCCATTGAGACGATCCTGGCTACGCCACTGCTCCCTAATACTGACAAAAACCCTGACTTTGTATGGCTCTAGGCGTGGGGGTTGTCAGGTTGTGGATTTAGAGGCTGTAGATGTTGGGTTTGTATGGGTGAAGGAGTGGTGGTAGTTGTAGTTGGGTATTATCAGGATTGTAAATGTTAGAGTTGTCGGGGTGTGGATTATGGGGTTGTCGAGGTGTTTGTCAGTTGGAATTGCAAGGGGCTTGGGGTGTAGAAGGTGTGATGAACAAGCTGTCCGGTTCTTTACGTTGTTGTCGGTAATATGTCTAGGTGTAAAAGATGTCTTTGTTCTTATTAGAATTTTCCACCCAACCATGATCTGAGTGATAAAGTCTGGTTCATGAAAAACATGTCCGACTGCCGACTGTGAATGTCACATCAATGTGATTCTCTCCCTCATTACACTTACTTCACACTTTCAGCTTCAGGTAAGGGGGGCGTTACAAATAGTGCATCTGCACCAATATAATTCTTACTAGTAAAGTAGGGATAGTATATAATAGTGTCATAGACGTAAAAGGAACGGGCCAGATTTTCTGATTATACCTGTGATATAATTTTGATATATGGAGGATGGGTTAGGTTTAAGAAATATTACGTCGCTAATTTTTAAAAAATTGTTTAAATTGTTAAATTGTTAGATTTTTCATTTTGGGGTGGGGGTTTGGTATGTTAAGACATGGAGTTCATAATAAAACGTTTTGCTTGAGGATGAGCCATTTTTTTTTTTTAGTCGAGCCTGACGGCCTTGACCAAAACTAAAGTAAATAGGGGAGGGAGGGGGGGGGGGGCTGAAAAAAGTTAAATACGTTAAATATGGACGGTGTGATAAGGTGGGAGAGCACTTGGCTGCTAAACTTGAGTCCTCCCCCCCCCAGTGGCGTAGTCAGGATCGTCTCAAGGGGGGGGGGGGTTTCCAATTTTTACCCGGGGACAAACTTTCGATTTGCACCCCCCCCCCCTCAAACTTTCGATTTGCACCCCCCCCCCCTCAAACTTTCGATTTGCACCCACCCCCTCAAACTTTCGATTTACACCCCCCTAAAAACTTTCCATTTGCACCCCCCCCTCAAACTTTCGATTTGCACCCCCCCCCCCCCTCAAACTTTCGATTTGCACCCCCTCATACTTTTTATATATATACTATGGGGGGGGGGGGGGTTATGACCCCTCCTAACCCCCGCCTGCCTACGCCACTGCCCCCCCCCCAGGAAGATGCGGCTCGTTAGCTGGGGACAGCCCTGACTCTAGGGCTTTCTCTAAGATGTAGAAAAAAATGATTTTAAATTTGCGTTCACACAAACATACACACACACACGCACACACAGAAACGCACTTCAAGCACATTGGCAAAAACACGCATCAACACACGCACATTTACACGCACACACAAACAGAAGCATATTTTTAAAAAAAACCATACAGACGCACAAAAACACTAACTGTGTGCGCAAAGTGTGCGGGTTTCTTGGTAAGGTCGACCTATCTATGTCAAATCATTACGTGACTCGGTCTTCTTGTGTGTATGTGTATGTGTGTGTGTGTATTTGTGTGTGCGTGTGTGTGTGTGTTCGTGAGAGGATCGTTTTTTAAGACGCTAGGTTTGGCTGAGGAGTGTCACAACTGCACCTAAATACGCGTTAAGTTAAATTTAATGTAAATATTTAACTAAGCACGGGGAGGACTTTGGACTTGTGTGTTGCGTCAGAAATGCTAATTCAGGATTCCTTAAGGCCCTTTCGTCTGCACGGGTTCTTTGTCCTACAAGTTCAAGGTCGTTTGCCCCCTTCTCTAAATATTAAAATAATGATTGATGATTTAATTATTAATCAGTAAAAAGTAAACATTTGTATTGATTGTCATATATACGGTTAGTGCAAGTAAAGATTCCTTAAGGATGAAGCGCTTATACAGGTGAAGTGGAGTTGACCTGTGGATAAGACCTTGTAGAAGGTATTGTGTAACGAGTTGAGAAGTCGACTACTTCAGGGGAGAGAAGGGGGTTGGGGTAGGGTGGGAGCGCTTTGTATAAAATATATTAAAATATTTTGGGACTCGCTGTAGAAGTTTGTAGTTATTTGAAGGTTAGCAAGAAAAAATATCCAGATAGATATAATATTTTGAAGGTCCGTGAAGTAAAAATGTGCAAAAACAAGCAATATTTTGGTTTGTGAAGTAAAAAAATGTAAGTGCAAGCGATATTTTGAAGGTGTGCAAGAAGAAATATCCAACTGCGATTTAAGAAAATGTGATGAAAAAAACAAACAAACAAACAACATTTCGATTAAAAAACTGTGTGACTATAAATTAAAGAATAAAAGTATTGTGATAAAATAATATAAAAAAAACCGAAATAAAAATAAATATTATTTTCGCGATGAAAGAACTATTTACGAAAAGTACAATGTTTTTTTAGAACAGTTTCTGCTAGACCACACGAAGAAATATGACCAGCTGTCTGGAAAGACGTGGAAGAAAATTTAAAAAATTATTTGACGCTGTTAACATGACACCATGAGATGACATTAGCTTGTTGCTTGTCATGTCATGGCGTGCGAGCGGTTCATCATGTAGTCCCTAGACATAAGGGGTTCTGTCAGGGGTTCTGTCAGTGTTAGGGAGGGGGGGGGTCGTGTTGGTCATATAGTCCCTAGACATCAGGGGTTCTGTCAGGGGTTCTGTCAGTGTTAGGGAGGGGTCGTGTTGTTTATGTAGACCCCAGATCTCAGGGGTTCTCTCAATGTTACTCATGGGTCGATATATAGCTCATGATTGCTAAGCCGAAAAGTCCCGAGTTCGAACCCCCCTGGTAAGTGAGGTTCGATAGCTGGTGAAAGCAGCCAGTCCAGGAGAGACAACTCCAAAGTCAAACAACTGTTGCCTTGTTCTTTGATCAACACAGGCTATGGAAGCAAATCCAGAAAAAAAAGCAGGCTGAAAGTGGAGACAACAGCCCACAACATGTTGACACGTTATTGTGTTGGAGAAAGTAGAATCCAACATTAAAATTAAGAACAAAGAAGAAGAGGAATGGACTTTAAAATTTTAATAAAAGACTCGCGGTCGCGTAATTTGAAATAGTTGACATGTTACAAAAAAAGTACTAATAAAAGCTTTAGGGTTCGCCAAATCACCTAAGTCAGCTTTTGGCAAAATAAAAATCTATGTTTTCTCTAAATTTGTGCATTATTTGAGAACCCTTAAAGTTTGACAGACGGAACGTGTGACTGAGCTGTAAGACAGGTTGACACGAATAGCAATTTGTCAGGTCATCACGTCATCACATAGTTAAGTAAATTTGTTCCAACAGCCATAAGCTAACATAATACAAACCTGCCTGGTAGACGATTACATATATATATATATATATATATATATATATATATATATATATATATATATATATATATATATATATATATACTTATATATATATATATATATATATATATATATATATATATATATATATATATATATATATATATATATATATATATATATATATATATATATGTAACGAGACTATTTGCCTGTAGTGCCAAATGTTAACGAGTTCTGCTCGACAACGCCAAATGTTACCGAGTCTAACCACTCATTCTACACAACATCGACCACAGTATAGATACTCGAAGATGCAGGTTCGCTATTGATCCTTTTATTACATGAATCAAAGAAATGCTTCACAATAATATAATGAATCAAAAGGAATGCTTCACAATAATAGTCTGAATCAACTGACCCCCAACAGTCCTCACTAGTCTTCACATAACTGAATGCACATGTCTATCGTCCTTCTTAACACAATACGGCTAACCCGTTCAATAACCAACTTGATACTGCCTCACTGACTGACTGATCGAGAGAGAGAGCCGCCCCCGAGCTCAGCCGTCGCCTTCCTATATATCCCCTTCGTATTCGTAATCGTATTCGGTTCTATCATAATCGTAATCGTAATCGATTCTAATCGTTGCATCAGAATGTTAATTACGCCGCTTCTGTCGTACAGTCCGATTTAATAAGCCATCTGCATCCTGTCACATCAAAGTTGACAGACCGTATTGCGTTCTTATCGTATCGCTTCCCAAGATACTACGCCTTGGCTTTCTGATCGTTATCAGCCAACACCTGTGTTATTGCATCAGTCGTGTCAAAGTTGACAGCGCTGTACTGCGTTATGTCTCTGGTAACTTCCCCTAGTTACATCCACCCCTGCCATTTTTTGTGTGTTATCAACCACAAACAACGCTTGGCAGGTGCAGTCCTTCAAAGTCAATCGCACCACCGTAAAAAAAAATGTATTGTTCCACTCACTGTCAATGTCGTCACATTCGTATAAGATTGACAGTTATCCCTATTTCACATATCAAATGTGTCTACATCATCTTCCTCAGACACAAAACAGTTCTAGAATTCACATCCACCCTTTTTCGTTTGGTGCCTTCACCAGTTCACTTTTATGACTTTTTGAACAGTCTGTTCTCATACCAGCGCGACCATGAAAGAATTGATGGTTGCTGACAAAAAATTTCGTATTCTTTCTGTTTCTCAAACTTCTCCGCGGACCACTTATCTGATGGTCTACTGTCTCTCTGCTTCTGGGAGGAACGGGATCCTCTTCGTTGCCGTTATCCTCCACTTGTGTATCGCTGTTGTTCCGTTGATGGTGACATGGTTCCGGGATGGGTATGTGAATTTCCGTTATAGTTTCCGGTTCCCTAATTGTCTTGGGTTTCCTTGTGTGTAACTGTTCTTCTTGACTATGACAATATTTCTTTAATTGAGCAATATTCGCCCACCGATCCGGTTTGGCGTGATCGATGGGTCTTATCTTAAAGGGGCCACCTGCTACTTTAGGCATCTCCACGACTTGCCATATCTCCTGTCCCCAGAGGTCGTGGATTTTGTTTCTGCCTAACGGGTGGCTACGCAGTAATACTCTGTCGTTCAGTTTGAGTGGCGGGTCCTTTGTCTGTACCGGCGGTTCCCTTCGCCGTGCTTCATGTTCTAGTCTTTCCTGTACTACCCTGTACATTTCTCTAATTCGTCTCATATGTTCATTCACATATTCCAGTGCAGTGTATGAGCCAGTCATACTCTCCTTTTTTCCTAGGAACAAGTCAAGAGGGAGTCGAGCCTCCCGTCCGAACAGCAACATGTGTGGCGAAAAGCCGGTTGTGGCATGGGGGGTGCAGTTGTATAGATATACCAACTCTGGGAGAAAATCAGGCCAACGTTTTTTCTGTTCAGGTTCTAGAGTACGCAGCAAATCATGCATGCTGCGGTTGAACCGCTCGCACTGTCCGTTTCCTTTCGGATTAAATGTGGTTGTTCTAGATTTGTTGATCCCGTAGTGGCTGCACAGTTGGTTAATTACTTCTGACTCAAAGGCCCTTCCTTGGTCAGAGTGTAATTGTCTTGGTATGCCATATTTGATGAACCAATGTTCTATTAAGACCTTTGCCACTGTTTTGGCAGTCTGATCTCGTGTGGGCACCGCCACAGTCCATTTGGTGAATACATCAGTCATTACCAACACATGCTCCGTCCCATCCGATGATTGCTCCAACGACGTAAAGTCCATAGCCACAATCTCTAGTGGTTTTGTCGCTAGTAGGTGTCCTGATGGCTGTCTCATTTTGACAACTGGCATTTTCGCATGCTGACACCTCACACAAGCCTCACAATGGCGTTTGACCTCCATTTCCATATTGGGCCAGTAACACCTCCGTCGTAATATTTTGTGCGTCCTGTCCTGATCCTGGTGTCCTGCCCTGTCATGTGCCAACCTTAGCACTTCTTCTCGTAATTGTCCAGGCACCACCACCTGGTGTATTGTCCCATCAATTTGGTCATGAATTCTCCGCATGAGAACACCATCCTTTATACTGAGACGGTCCCACTGACTCAGTATTTTCTTTGTTTCTCGACCAAATTGTTCTCTTTCCCTTCTTCCTGGGAATTTTTGTTCCTGGACGTGTTTCAACAGCGGCTGTAAGCCACTATCCGTTCTCTGGGCATCTCTTATCTCTTTGTGATTAAGGCAATTAAAATCACTAATGTCCATATGTCCGGGCTCTGTGGATATGTGCTCCACCCCGGTCTGCCCGTTTTGCATCACTTGCACCCCGTGAGGGATATCTGTTGACGCTCTGACCTCACATATTCCTGTCAGCGTTTCTTCCTCATCGCCCGGTCTCTCGTACGGATTCCTTGATAAAGCGTCCGCATTGCCATTGGACCGCCCCGGGCGATATTTTATCTCCAGGTCAAAGAGTGCCAATTCTGCTGCCCATCGCTGTTCGATGGATCCCAACTTTGCTGTCTTTAGGTGACTCAAGGGGTTATTGTCAGTGTATACCACACACTTAGCACCTAATAGATAGTCCCTGAATTTTTCAGTCACAGCCCATTTTAATGTCAAAAGTTCTAGTTTCATGGCGCTGTAATTTGTCATGTTCTTCTCTGATTCCTTCAGAGCTCGACTGGCATACGCAATAACCCTGAAACCTTGCTTTTGTTGTTGTGATAGCACAGCTCCCAGACCTTTAGAGCTGGCGTCAATTTCTAGCCGAAATGGTTTGTCAAAGTCCGCGTATCCTAATATCGGCGTCTCTGTCAAAGCCTTTTTCAAGAGCTTAAACGAGTTCAGGCATTCATCAGTCCATAATTCACCTATCAGTTGTGTTTTACCTTTCTTTTTCTCCTTACTGTGTTTCTTTGTCATTTTGTTTACCAAGTCATGCAACGGTGCGGCAATTTTTGCAAAACCAGGTACAAATTTTCTATAATAGGAAGCAAAGCCCAAGAATGATCTGACCTCTACTGTAGTTGTTGGCTGTTTCCATTCTTTAACAGCTGCAATTTTATCTGGGTCAGTGGCGATGCCATCCGACGAAATCACATAACCCAAAAAACGTACCGATTTCAGACCGAAGCCGCATTTGTCTGGGTTCAGCTTTACTCCTATCTCCCTAAGACGGAGAAACACTTGTTCTAATCTTTTTAGATGGTCCTCCCAAGTTTTTGAGTAAACCAGTATATCATCCAAGTACACCAACATTATTTGAAATAGAAAGTCACTCATAGCACTCTGCATTACTCGCTGGAATGTAGCAGGCGCATTAGTTAGACCAAACGGCATACGGGTCCACTCGTACAGTCCCAGTGGAGAAATAAATGCAGTCTTATGTTGATCGTTGGGGTGCATGGCCACTTGGTGGTAGCCGCTAGCCAAATCCAAGGTAGAAAAAAATCTTGCTCCCCCCAACGCATCAAGACATTCATCAATACGAGGCAAGGGGAATGCATCCCTTCTTGTGATATTGTTCAATTTCCGGTAATCACAACACAGTCTTATCTCCCCCCGACTTCTTTTTTACCACTACTATCGGTGCCGCATACGGGCTAGTGCTGGTTGTAATAATTCCCTTTTTTAGTAGATCGTTCAGGTGTGCTTTCACCGCCGAGTAGTGACTTGGTGGTAATCTTCGATAAGGTTGCGCCACCGGCTTGTCTTGTAGTAAGGGTATCTGGTGTTTTATTACTTCCGTGTAACCCAAATCACCCTCGTACGAGGCAAATATATCACTGTATTTATTCAGCAATTCATTTAGTTTTGGGTCCTCAGTTTCCGGGAATGTATATGATCGGCCATCCTCTTTCTTCACCTCGGCCGTCACATTGACCGACCTAATTGTTACTTCATTACTGCTGGTATTGCTCAGTTCGATGCACTGTGCCGACCTTAGAACCTCGACGTTCTGTGGTACTCCTACCAGAGTATTAGGCGGTATAAAAATTTCCTCATCCAAAACATTTGCCACTAATCCTTGAACTAGTCCCTTCTCCGCTGATGTGTATGTCCGCAGTAACACGACGCCTGCCCTCAGTGCGGCGCCACATGGTTCTATCATCACATCACCATTCACGCTTCTATCACCAATTTGTAATGTGATTGCCTTGACCGTGTTTGCCGGGACTGATATCCTTCCTCTGGTCTTGGCAAACCTGGCCAACTTGGATCCCCGACCTGGTGTGGTCGATCCGACAATATTTGTAAGAAATTCTGGCAACTGGCCAAGAATATTCATGCCCAACAGGCAAGGTATATTTGACACATTTGTCTCTAGGTTGTGTTTCGTAACGAACACCCCAACCTGCTTCAACCTATGTCCCGCCACCACGACATCCGCCAGAAAATAACCACAGTATGGAATGGTTAGTCCATTAGCTGCCGTCAGGCGCATGCATGTGTCAGACCTCAACCTATGGTCTTTTCCTTTCATCCATTTGGTGTAAAAATTTTCCGTAATTGTCGTCACCTGGGAGCCTGTATCCACAATTGCCTTCACCGCGATGTCCCCAATCGTAATCACCATTTCGGGACAGACTCCCATCATTTTGTTTCTTGGGCCATAACCTCGCCCCTCTGTAGCCTGGCCCTGCCTTACATAAGGCGATCGTTTCCCCTGACAGTCCCGTGCCATATGTCCGGGTTGTGAACAGGACAAGCAAATTGGTCGACCGTCAGCCGTCCACCGGAGCGATGGACCGGCGGGTCGCGGCCGTCCAACCTGTCTCTGTTTTGTCCCGTTCTTTTCCTGATTCTCAGCTGTTGACCTGCTTTCTAACCTCTCCAATCGTTGGTCAACCTTATCCAGGTGGGCCAACAGTTGAGCCATCATGGTTTCCACCGTGCCGGTCCCTGTGGGTGGGAATTGTTTCTGTTCCGGCACAGAGACTTTGTCCACCGAACAGTTCGATTGGTCCTCATCCTCGGACCTGCGGATCGCTGAGTTCCTGACCTGAAGGAAGGTCAACTGCGGGTCTTTGTGGACCTCCTCTTTCAACTCTCTCCTTAAGATCGGGGTTGCTAGCCCCTCGATGAAATGGTCCCTCAGTAGGCGTACATCAATGTCAGGTATTTTGCCCTTTACCGAATCAAAGGCCCTGTTCATTCGGTGTGAATACTCCATCACACTCTCCGCCATTCTCTGCTTTAAGCCTACGAACCCCGATAGCAGTTGCGATCCCGACCGTCTCTCCCCAAAGGTCTCCATAATTAGATCCAGCACCTTATCTGGATCTGATTGGATGGTTTTATCGTGGCATTTGACCTCTGCCCTAACCGTCTCTCCTATACTGCCCATCAGCAGTCTTAATCTTTCCTCTGGTGACATGTGTCTCGAGGCCCAGGCCGCTTTGACCTCTTCACTGAACCTGTTGGTTAAAGCTGGATCACCGTCCCCGTAAAATTTGTTAATGTGGGACTCTCTGGGCAGGACCACAATATGGGTCTGCTTCTCGTCCAGAGTAGACATTTTATTCCTTGAGTAAAAAAAAAGAGTTCTTTCTTACCGTGTGTGTATGAAAAATTTTCCTCGTTCCTCAATTTTCACTGTTCCTGAATGTTCGAATTCACACACACACGAAACACAGTTATGAACAAGGTTGACTATGGGTGCCTAAAGCGGCAAGTCTAGTTGGATTCATCCTGTCCGCAGCGCCAAATGTAACGAGACTATTTGCCTGTAGTGCCAAATGTTAACGAGTTCTGCTCGACAACGCCAAATGTTACCGAGTCTAACCACTCATTCTACACAACATCGACCACAGTATAGATACTCGAAGATGCAGGTTCGCTATTGATCCTTTTATTACATGAATCAAAGAAATGCTTCACAATAATATAATGAATCAAAAGGAATGCTTCACAATAATAGTCTGAATCAACTGACCCCCAACAGTCCTCACTAGTCTTCACATAACTGAATGCACATGTCTATCGTCCTTCTTAACACAATACGGCTAACCCGTTCAATAACCAACTTGATACTGCCTCACTGACTGACTGATCGAGAGAGAGAGCCGCCCCCGAGCTCAGCCGTCGCCTTCCTATATATCCCCTTCGTATTCGTAATCGTATTCGGTTCTATCATAATCGTAATCGTAATCGATTCTAATCGTTGCATCAGAATGTTAATTACGCCGCTTCTGTCGTACAGTCCGATTTAATAAGCCATCTGCATCCTGTCACATCAAAGTTGACAGACCGTATTGCGTTCTTATCGTATCGCTTCCCAAGATACTACGCCTTGGCTTTCTGATCGTTATCAGCCAACACCTGTGTTATTGCATCAGTCGTGTCAAAGTTGACAGCGCTGTACTGCGTTATGTCTCTGGTAACTTCCCCTAGTTACATATACTTATATATATATATACTTATATATACGTATATATATATAAGGGCCTATATATATATATATATATATATATATGTTTTTGTATATATATATATATATATATATATATATATATATATATATATATATATATATATATATATATATATATAGGGAGAAACCACAGTTTACAACATTATTCTGTTTAAATTTCCAAAACCGACGAAAACCGAGGCATTTTTAAAAATTTGAACCCATTTTTCTTAATTAACGTAATCTATAGGATAGGTTAGACCTGGTAAGCTAACACAAGTCGTCATTCAGCAGAGTGACTTCTTCGACTTGCTTTAGAATTTTAGCTAGAAAATTGATATTTTCTTCAAAACAAACATTTTTCTTTTTGTAAAAAAAAACATTTAGAATTTGATACCCTCGGGCAGATGAGGCTCGTTTTAGGAGAGACAACTCCAAAATCAAAATCTGCTACCTTGTAGTTTGTTTTTGGTTGGACAAAGGCTATGGAAGCAAATCCAAAAAGAAAAGCAGGCTGAAATCGGAGTCAATGGCCTCAATGGCGCATAACCAGTTGACACGTAATCCTTAATTGTGATGGAGGCGTGGTCGAGTCGGCAAAAGCCCATGGTTGATAAATTAAAAAAAAAAGTCTGGCAGATAATTCTCGATCCCTTCCAACACTAAAAACTAAAAACGAAGAAGAAGATACCTAAACTAAAATTATTTTTATAGATTTATTTTTTCGAAACCTCGTATTCAAAATAAACGTATATACTTGTTTTTCTTTCAAAACCTTGTCCTCATAACAAACAGTTAAAAAAATGATATATTACACATTGAGACCAAAACTAAATTTCGCTGTAATAAATGTTAAAACTGTAGAAAATCTAACTGAAATATTTTTTTTAATAAGTAAGAAAAAAAACACATTCCTCTTTAACACGCCTTCTTAATCTCCTTAATCTGTAAGATAATCCACCAATCTAATAAACGACGACAATAGAAAAATGTATTTTTAACCTCACAGATGACGCATTGTTGGATTTAAATTCAAACTTACATCTGAAAATAACCCCCTGAGATTAGCATGTCCCACACATTTCACACATCCCGCACGTTCAAGTTGTGTGTGAGATCAATATACCTACATGAAGGCTCTCACGTAAGCTTTGTGGAAAAGTGAAAACATAGGCTGGTTTAGATGTACTGATGTTGTGTGGTGTAGTTGTACTGATGTTGTGTGGTGTAGTTGTACTGATGTTGTGTGGTGTAGTTGTACTGGTGTTGTGTGGTGTAGTTGTACTGGTGTTGTGTGGTGTAGTTGTACTGATTTTGTGTGGTGTAGTTGTACTGATGTTGTGTGGTGTAGTTGTACTGATGTTGTGTGGTGTAGTTGTACTGATGTTGTGTGGTGTAGTTGTACTGTTGTTGTCTGGTGTAGTTGTACTGATGTTGTCTGGTGTAGTTGTACTGATGTTGTTTGGTGAAGCTGTACTGTTGTTGTCTGGTGTAGTTGTACTGTTGTTGTTTGGTTTAGTTGTACTGATCATTTGTGGTTAAGTTTTACTGATGTACCAATGTAGTCTAGTATATTTGTGTACTGATATAGTCTTTCAATATGAAAGTTAAAACTTAAGCGAAAGCTGTGTAGCAATGAAGGATGGATACCTAATATTGACTCTAAAATTGACTATCTCTTTTTGTGACGAAATCTTGACATTGTGTCTACCTTATCGACACCTTAACTCACCCGAACGACCTTGAGTTCACTGCTTTCTTGACACTCACTCACAATTTATAATCACCTATTAAAACATATGTTACAGGTTGGCCAAGAGAGTTAAGGCCCTTATATCGACCACATTTAACACATTTTAAACATTGTAGGTTCACTTATGTCAACGATGAAAGCAGTGTCACATAGGCCTATAATCAACAAGGTCAAAGTTCACCCTGTCAGAGCATGCACTGAGCGTTCAGGTGTTAATTGACACTTTATAGTTAATTAGTAATCTTAATTGTCTACGTGATAGTTTGCAACTACTTTAAAAAAATATCCACAACCAACGATTTCTCAAAGGGGAAAAAGCTAACGTGCAACGCGCATCTTATGTGCACAGTACTCTTAAAGTATCATAGACTGATACATACGACCAAGCGTCTTTCGGGAAAACACCCGGTACCTGGATATATATATATATATATATATATATATATATATATATATATATATATATATATATATATATATAAATATATATATAAATATATTGCAAAAAGTTTGCGCGTCAAGTTAAAAATTATTATTATCTAGTGTTGCAAAGACGTATTAAAGTTATATTATCAGTAACGTGAGTATATGCTGAATTGTGATTTAAAAACTTCCAAAGAGTCCATACTGTGAATTGTACGTAAGAAATATTAAACTTCTGGCATTATACATTTTTAAAGACATATCCACATTAAAACAATGTTAAGTGAGGCTCTATTGTTCTTAACTCGGTAATTTTTTGTTATTCCTGGTCCAAAGGCGCATTTATTAATTCATTGATACACCAAAAATCTCACGAACACTACATCAAATACCACAAAAAACACAAAGCTCTACGCCAAACATTCCTCCAAACACACCACCAATCCAGAGGCGTACGACCCTTCCCGGCGCCCGGGGACAAACTTTCGATTTGCACCCCCCCCCCCTTCAAACTTTCAATTTGCACCCCCACCCACTCAAAATTTCGATTTACACCCCCCTCAAACTTTCAATTTGTTTTTCCAACCAATTTTGGCGCCCCTAAAGGTCGGCGCCCTGGGACATATGTCCCCCCCGCCCCCCTCTCTACGCCTCTGCACCAATCACTCCAAAAACACTCTCCAACACTCCACCAAACACTCCACCAGATTTGGTAACACTAACCCTTTTCTTTCAGTAGGTCACAACAGAGGCGTAGCGACCCTTCCCGGCGCCCGGGGACAAACTCTCGATTTGCACCCCCCCCTCGAACTTTCCATTTGCACCCCACCTCGAACTTTTCATTTGCACCCCCCTCAAACTTTTCATTTGCACCCCCCCCCCCTCGAACTTTTCATTTGCACCCCCCCCCTCGAACTTTTTATTTGCACCCCCCCTCAAACTTTTAATTTGCGCCCGGGGACATATGTCCCCCCCGCCCCCCCCTCGCTACGCCTCTGGGTCACACATCATCTCGGAATTTCAACCCCCCCCCCTTCACCCACTTTCTTGACCCTGAAGAGTTATAGAATTTATGTGCGTCCTTTATGTAAGTTTTAATGTAATATTATTGTTTACTATGTAGGTTTGTCTTTATAGAAAACTGATGTTATTTATGGTAGACTATTATGTAAAGTTTAAAAATAAACGAGTCGACTGTCATAACGTCTCCAATTCGTCTTCTCCGGTCCTTTGGAAAACAAAATATTGTTTAGCAGCTGTAACATTAAAAAGTACGTAGCTAAAAAGAAACAAATATTCCCTTAACAGCCGGAAATATTATTGTGACGTAAATAGACGTCAGAAGGGTGTCTCCATTTTTCTAGAAACTTCATTGGTTTAGAAGTGAATGTAGGTCAGGGCTGAGTTATACAAGTGTTAATACGTCATTGCTTTTGTTGCTTTGATAACCGAGAGAAAAGTCGGTGAATCTCTGTCTATTTTTAGAATCTCAACATCCGGAATTCCCACTGCAGGAAAACAAGCTGATGAAAAATATCTTGTCTACATCTTTTTAAAAACAACGGGCAGCATCGGGAAAGGACTCGAAGGTTCCAATAAATATTTTAAAAATCATTTGCTTTTATTAAAAAAAAAAGAAAATGGTAGAAATGTGATTGTTTGGTCTTTGTCGGACTATAATACAAATTGAAAGTATTTTATGTGTTTTTAGTATTTTCGGTAAATAAACAAATTAAAATAAAGCAGGATTAAGCTACCTATATTTATGGTATATTGATGTATAAAATTAAGTGTTGGGATGTAACTTCAAGTAGAATCGGGCTATAGAAATGGTAGGTTAATTTGTGACGAAACTGTTCGTTTCCGAGGAAAAAAAATCCTTTGATATTCTGTTTCATGACTTTTTAAAATAAAAAATTGTCAAATTCTAAAGGTTTTTAAGAAGTCGGAAATAAAGTATGGTTTCCGCTTACCAGAAAGTGAACGAGAGTTTATAACATTTACGTATAGTAAGGATCCAATACTTATATATGAAAGTTTGTCCTTCTAACTAAAACAATGAAACGATGATTAATTTATTATGTTCAGCGGAATAAGAGTAAAATAACTTCTCCGTTAGCAAAAATCGCTAAAAAGTTAACATGAGCCTAAGTATGTTTTTAATACATATCGATCTATATAAAATTGTACCACTAAACTGAAATGGTATTCATGTTATCGATATTTTAAAATACAGAAATAAAGTATCGCTTCCTAATTAAAAAAAATAAAAACAAACCTTAATACAGGCTCCTCTACTTAAATTTCGAGTTTCGTCTTCCTGACTGAAACGGTACTCAAGTTATCGTATTCACACGGAAAAAAGTAAACCCCACTTTCTTTTACCGGAAATTACTTGAAATATGACAGAAACCTGTCAAAGAGATTTATGACAGAAACCTGTCAAAGTGATTTAATAATAACAGAAAAAAAGTTCGGTTTTGAGAAAGGGGGAAAGGTAGAAATACCACATAGCCGGAAGTTGATATAAACAAATGAATTGGATGCAATATTTATAAAACAGAAACAGTACTCAAGCTATGCAAAACAGACATACATACAGACAATATTTCATAAGTACGTTTTTCCCACTCAGCAATGTGTAAAACGTCAAGGTTTGCAAAAATCGTTTTTTGCTGAATTACAATATTTCTTCTGTTGGGTATACATTGAGGCGAAGACACTTTTTCTTTTCACTTTTTTTAAAATTGAAAATCGAAATCAACATACCCTAACTAAGTCATATGATTTTTTTAAAGTTATGATAGTAGTAAAAAGGTGTTTTCAGAAAAAAACGATGCCCATTTTATTATCCCAAGTTTGAAGATAATTATAATTATATATATCTATGAAAAAAAACCTCTTTAAAAGTTAGATAGACAGACGTCAATTTGTCTACAACAAAGTACTAGCCGGAAGGGTGGGGGATTAAAAGTGCATAGTGTTGATTGATCTATGCGCTTAACGACTAGCACATGTGCGTTATGCAGGTTCAAATCCTGCCCGGGAAACAGCTGTAATAACATGACATTTGAAAAACGTCAGTTTCACGTTTTTCAGCCAATTGTCTGGAGCCCAACGCCAGCTTTGTGTGATGGCATTCAGACATTGCAGACATTTCGCAATTACCGGTAGGAGCGAGGCAATGCGGGACGCGCGCACTGTAGACAAACACATGCCGGGTCTTTCAAGAAAAAAAAAATAGGTCGAGGAAAATATTAATAAAAATATAAATAAAACGTAAGAGTTCTTTTGTTTTCCCCTAAGACAAATGTAGCCCTAAAACACACTTTTGTATACAGTTGTAATTCTTCGAAAAAAAAAAGGTATTTCGTTTGTCTCCTGACATAAGTTAAAAAATATTAAAGCTAAGGATTGTATAAGGCGCATAGACTCTCAATATAAGTCAATATAAGGGGTTATCCATTTATGACGTCCACACGGGGGGGGGGGGGGGGTGTCCGAAAAAAAAAGACTTTTGCTGACGCGTGTGGACTTTTAAAAGGGAATTAAGTAGACTGTTGTAGACGGGGATGACCCCTAATAGGCCTGAAGGTAAAACTCTGATTTACGAACAGGTTAGAAATTAAGTGTGCCTGATATCGAACACGATATAAATAAAACTACCATGTTCCCGCGTCTTGTAATTGTTATAAAGGTAATTCGCTTCATTAGTACAATTGTGAATGAACAACAACAACAATAACAATAATAATTACCCACTCTGAGATTGACTAGAGGGAAAGCCACACCACCTCATACCTACATTTTGAGTCCGAAAAACCTACAATTTTGTGCTCACCTCTTAAAATTTCTGACGGTCCATCGGGTCTGAAAGGGAACCTCACTCTATTTACATGTTACAAGATAAGCTAATCAAGCGAAGCAGATGATTTCTTTACTAAATGGAACACGATTGCGAGTATTTTAATTTGTATTGGGACTATGTTGTGTTCAGATTGCTCCGAATGCGCACCATTTTATTGCGCATTTTTCTGTTGGCGGAACATTTAGTTGCGCAACTTATTTCCACAGCGCATTTTTTCGTGCGTCTTATTCCAGTCATCGACATGATTGTCATCCTAGTCTCCATCACTTTCCGCACAGTTTCTTCCAGACATCGCTTTGTGTGTGGGGGGGGGGGGCGTAACCCCCCCCCCCCCCCCCCCCCCTCCGAACGAAATGGACTTTATATAGAAAATATATATTTTTAATAGTGTCCGTCCCACCGGGAAAATTAAGTCTGCCGATCCCCCCCCCCCCCCCAAAAAAATATCAAGTTCACTCCCCCCCCCCCCCCCCCCCCCGGGAGAAAAAAGTCAGTTTCCGCACGCAAGAACCAGAGAATCAGCCCTTGAAACAGACGTGTGACTGGTAACTTGAAAAACATCAGACATTAAGGGGAGTGGGGGTAGGGGAGGGATCTGGAGGAGGAGGAGGTTCAGAATGTCCAATCATTGAATTTTGTCAAGCGAACAAACATGGCCGGCGGCACGTGACAAAGTCAACAGCATACACGCTTGGCTGAGCGTGATGACGTCACTACCACCCAGCTCGCGAATGTTTAAAAATAATCTTTTTAAAAAAAAAAAACAAAACAAAAAAAACTAAACTGTCGTTCATTTGCATGTCGTCTGCGGGCTTTGACCCTCTCGCCTGACGACCTGGACCGGAAATGACGCTTCCCAGAGCACTTTACCAGCACCAAAGGTCTATAAAATTGAGAAACGAAATTCAATTCAATTGAAAAAAAAAACAGTAGGTCATATTTCTGTAATGCAGCAGGGAGGTTAGAAAGTATTGGCATAGGCTAATTTGATTCAAGCAAGCAGCAGTGTTTCTTTCAGGACTTTTTTTCTCCGGGTGCGGGGGGGGGGGGGGGGGGGGGGAGAGGGAGACTTGAAACTTTCGAGGAGAGGGGGGTACTCAATTTTTCGGGTGGGGGCGGGGGGCTATCCTTGTTAAAAGTATATATTTTCTATATAAATTCTGTTTCTTTCGCCCCTTCCCTCCGAAGAGATTCCTGAAAGAAACAGTGGCAAGCAGTATTACTGTGCTTTTGTATTGTTGGCTAAGTCATAATAAGATGGATATGTACTTTAGAATACAGAAAGACAGTAAATGGGTGATCAATACAGAAAGACAGTAAATGGGTGATCAATACAGAAAGACAGTAAATGGGTGATCAATACAGAAAGACAGTAAATAGGTGATCAATACAGAAAGACAGTAAATGGGTGATCAATACAGAAAGACAGTAAATGGGTGATCAATACAGAAAGACAGTAAATGGGTGATCAATACAGAAAGACAGTAAATGGGTGATCAATACAGAAAGACAGTAAATGGTTGATCAATACAGAAAGACAGTAAATGGGTGATCAATACAGAAAGACAGTAAATGGGTGATCAATACAGAAAGACAGTAAATGGGTGATCAGTGCTTGAAGTGTTGGCTAGCTGGGTGCCAATAAGAGCTAACACGTACAGGCAGAGTTGGCCATTACATACAGAAGTGGCCATTACATACAGAAGTGGCCATGACACACAGAAGTGGCCATTTTATACAGAAGTGGCCATAAAATTCAGAAATGACAATTATCTTCAAAAGTGTTCATTACCTACAGAAATGGTCTTTACGTACACAAGTGATCATTACTCGTGTGTGGTCGATACTTTCAGAAGTCACCATTACTTAATAAATGGCAATAGCCTATAGCAAAAGTTAAAAGCCATTACCTACAGAAGTGACCATTGCTTACAGAAGTGGTCATTACATCCAGAAGTGGCTAATACTTAAGAAAGGGCCATATTCTAAAGAAGTGGTCGTACCTATAGAAGTGTCATACACCTACATCAGGGGTCTCCAAACTACGGCCCGCGGGCCGGATGCGGCCCGCGAGGTCATCTCTTCCGGCCCGCGGAGATCTTTTTGTCCATGGAAAAAAAAATGTTTGTTGGTGGTGGCTGAGGAACTTTGCCCAGAAAATTAATAACAATTTTGAAAATCTAGCTTTGGGTACAACTACCGTTGCCTACCGTGTTGCAGAGATTGGTGAAAACATAGTGACTCAAATAGCGAAAAATGCAAGCAAGTTTCGCAATTTTTTAATTGCAATTGATTAGTCGCTGGACAGCTGTTCCACCTCTCAATTGCTTGTGTTTATTAGAGGTGTGGATGAAGACATAAACATAACACAAGAGCTGGCTTTTATGACACTGTTAACGGAGAGGATACATTCAATGAGTTAAAAAAAAACATTTGCTGATTATAACTTGGACTGGACTAACCTCAGTTACCTGACTGTTGGTGGAGGAAAGTGGCATAAAGAAAGGTTTGGTTGGACAGGCAGAGCAGATGTGTAATGAGAAAGAGATGCCTGGAAAAAACTCTGGCCCCCGGACTGATTTTTGATAGTTAATGCGGCCCTCGGGCTGAAAAGTTTGGAGACCCCTGACCTACATAAATGGGCTTTACCTACAGAAAGGGTCATTATCTAAGGAAGTAGCTGCCCTCACAGAAGTGACCAGTCCATACAAAGGTAGACAGAACATACATTCAGAAAAAAAACATCTTACACGAACGCACTAAAAACACTTTCGCTTTGACGCCTCCCCCCCCCCTTTCCCCACATCCATTACATCTCAGACTGAAGAGCCAAAATTGCGCAATGGCCATTTCCTTGATCTTCGCAGGCCTGCGTGAGTACTCCAAGGATGTGAGACACCTGACTACTCACGTACACGTGCATGTTGATGCGGGAATGGTGCCATTAAAGACGTGCATGATGATGTGGGATGGTGCCATTAAAGACGTGCATGATGGTGTGGGGATGGTGCCATTAAAGACGTGCATGATGGTGTGGGGATGGTGCCATTAAAGACGTGCAAGCTTTGATGGCATCACAGAGAGAAATACAAAACAATAAGCAACAGACGGGATGGGGAATATTGAGAATATATTGAATAGACATTGAAAGACAATAGGTGCTGAATGGTACAATGGTGTTAAAACCGAAAGTAGAGACCAGATTACAACAGAATCAAACATGTTGTATACACGACTTGACCAAGCTATAGCTATAAACTAAAAAACTAGTACTAGAGCGGCAAACCACACACTAGCTGTCATCGTAGCACTAATTAACTCTAAGTTGTAACCAAAACCCGAGAACTAACCTTAACGCTAGCACAAAAAATAACATTAACCATAAACCTTCACATATTACTATTTAGCGCAACGTATAACGTAAGTCAAAACCACAATCGCTAGCCCCACCTCAATGCCTATCGCTAGCATAAACTGGAACTCTACAAGCAAGAACAGACTTTCATTCGAAGTATAGGGGGAAGTACCGTGCCAATCAGGATTTTAACACTCATAAAAACCTAGTTTTGCATTCTTGTCTGTTTGTAAGTGTGTTTGTCTGTACGTGCCGGCATGAGTTAACAAGATCACTAACATACTTCTCAGATAGATGGACGAAATTTCACACGTAACTATTATATCCCATACTTAGGTTTCTATCAACTTTTAATCGACTTCTTGTAAAATGAAGAAGTACCTTATTCATTTTTAGTTTCCCAAAAAAATCTTCAGAATTTGATAATTAATAATCTTTTTTTCTGATTTAGAGCAGCAATTTCGCCATTATGTGTTTTCTCGAAAAATGAGTGGTTTTGTCACAAACATATTTGACATGACTGTATATAGGCAGATTCCAATGACAGAGATATCCACTATCCCAAGTCTTATTGTTGTATAGGCCAATACGAGAGAGTTTACGGGAGTCCGCGCCCACATTATGTACTTAAAAATCATGTGCATTCCTCTTCAACTTAGTACATGTATTATGTCATTGGAGACACATGGTTATACTTATAGTCAGTGATACGACATAGCTATAGGAATTAATTCTTGTATAGTTCTTCCATAGTTATAAACAGAACTGCGTGGTCGAATAGTAGAGCGGTTAGCCAGAAGTTCTCGAGTTCGGATCTCGGTTTCTAACTTGTGACAGTAGGACTTCCATGAGTTCACCCAGCTCTGATTGGTACCTGACTGACTTTTGGGGAAAGTAAAGGCGCATAGAGCTGGCCACACCATCCTTTAATATTCCGAGGTCATGAAACATGAACTCTACTTCAGCTGCCTAAATGGATAGCTAGGTCTAAAGAGCAATCTTTTTTACTTTAATTTTACTAATATTAACGGTTCTAACGCCAACCTAATAGTTAGTGTTACTTAAAATAGTTTTCCCAATGTTAAACGCAATGATTTAAAAACAACTCAACGTAAGCACCTAATCGTAAGGCATACCAACAAGATACACAATTTCCGTCTTCACCAAACTATGCCTCTGTACTTTGTCTTATTATGGTCTTGAAATTACATTTATAGGTACATTTTATGGTACTTTCCAAAGTGACAAAGTATAATCAGTTAAAAAAAAAAACCTACAACTACTTTAAAAATAAGTTGACAGTCAGAAATTGTTCGCTATTTAAATACTGATAAGAAATTTAAAGTTATTAGATAATTAAAGTTACATAATTATGTAAGATGTTTGCTTAATATATGGGAGCACCAGTGCTAAAATAGTTAATTCATGTAAATAATCTAAAAGAAATCTAATTTTAAGAAATAAATAGCAATTAAAAATTTGAACTAATTACCTCCCTGTTGATCGCCTGTTTATTAGCCAAGGGAAGCAACTTTAAATACTTTAATTTGAACAAACTGTGAATAAAACTAAAGTATAAATTATGGAAAAAGGATACTGATTGTTCAGTTATAAACACACCTGCAAATGATATTCTTTATAAGTGTGTTGTTATTTATCAAATTTTCAAAGCTACGCATTAATTTCATTTATAGTTTAACATGTAAACCTTAGCTTTTTAACACACTTATTTCAGACTTTCGGGAACACTTCTTAGTCAATTCTATACTTTAAAAAGTGAATTTAATAAAAATTTTGGATCCCCTTTAATTAAGGGACACTTTCGCTAACATAACCAATATGGCTCATATGTGACTCAATTTAGTAAAACTGGTTCCAGAGTCATTAGTGAAATTATTATACCAGCCTCTTCGTAAATGCCATTATACCAAGCAAAAACCTCAAGAACAAGATTGCTGGGTTTGTTACACATCTGATGAAGAGGATCCAGAAAGGCCCAGTTTGCAACATCTCCATTAAACTTCAAGAAGAAGAAAGAGAGAGAATAGATAATTATGTCCCTGTGTATCAGCCCTGAGACTTGATATAATTTAGATTGATCCAGATACAAAGGAGATGTTGAAGGCTCTTGACTTTGCTAACCTCCCTCATGTGCAAGTGACACAGCCAACTGCTACCCCTGCTGGTAGGGCACCACTTAGAGCACCACCTAGAGCACCGCCTGCCGTAATGAAGTAAATAAATGATCGAATTCTTTAAAAAAATCAATTAAGGGATATATATATATATATATATATATATATATATATATATATATATATATATATATATATATATATATATACACACACTAAAATTATCAAGATCAGAATTATGCGACGAAGACAGTGAGTGTAATATATCGAAATTTAGGCATAATCTTGATTTCGACTTTTTGCACGATTACAATGTCTATGTAAGTGCACCTCACGTATATACGTGAACGTTCAGGGGAGTTCACTCTATTTTTATTTTTTTAAAAGTGTCAGCTTCATGAAACAACAAGAATTCCTACGCCGTTTGGCTAATTTGCATGACGTGATGATGCTATTTTTAGATGTCTACGTAGCGAATCTGACGTCGCATAATTTACACTGCCTGTCGCAGAGAATGACACGCTGTTGTAAAACATATCTCACCAGCCGACCCGCGGCGTATCATACGCCGCTATTTAGTTGTTTTATTTTCTACTTTCAGTAATTCATAATTTGTGAATTCGACGGTACCAATGCTGCCACTGAAAATATTTGCTTTAAAATACTACCCCCTTTTCCCCTAACCCCGCCCCTGCCCCCCCCCCTCCCACCGTGAAAGCAGCCTCCTCTTAGTTACCTCTTGTAAGTTTAAAATCGTTTCAAACTAAATTATCTGCCCCTAATAGCCGTCACTAAACCCGGCTCTACGATTTGTAAACATTTAGTTTGACTACAGCTCACCAGACCATGTGGTGGTGGGGTGGGGGTGGTAGTGATAGTGATATTGAGAAAAAAAAGGGGACTTAAGGCGCGCTTTGCAGCTTGTTTTCTAGCGTCTCCCAGAAGAGAATTATGTATATAGATAATGGCTTCCTTCGCCGTTTTAATCAATGCCATCACGGTAGACGTTTGATGGGCTTAGTGGCATTTGAGAAATCTAAATCGAAAGTTGGGTTGGATAGGTTAAGAACTAAAGATCCCATATATAACACTAGCACTTTACGATACGATTGTGATTAAGTGCTAAGCCAGGTGTGTAAGCTGTTATGTGTGTCGTGTGTAAGCTAAGTCAGGTGTGTAAGTTAAGCCAGGTGTGTCAGATATGTAAGGTGTATAAGCTAATTCAGGTGTGCCAGGTGTAAGCTGTCAGGTGAGTCAGATGTGCCAGGTGTAAGCTGTCAGGTGTGCCAGGTGTGTCATGTGTGTCAGGTGTGTAAGCTAAGCCAAGGGTATAAGCTAAGTCAGGTGTGCCAGGTGTGCCAGGTGTGCCAGGTGTGTAAGCTAAGCCAAGTGTATAAGCTAAGTCAGGTGTGCCAGGTGTGTCAGGTGTAAGCTAAGTCAGGTGTGCCAGGTGTGTCAGGTGTAAGCTAAGTCAGGTGTGCCAGGTGTGTCAGGTGTAAGCTAAGTCAGGTGTGCCAGGTGTGTCAGGTGTAAGCTAAGTCAGGTGTGCCAGGTGTGTCAGGTGTTCCAGGTGTGTCAGGTGTGTAAGCTAAGCCAAGTGTATAAGCTAAGTCAGGTGTGCCAGGTGTGTCAGGTGTGTAAGCTAAGCCAAGTGTATAAGCTAAGTCAGGTGTGCCAGGTGTGTCAGGTGTAAGCTAAGTCAGGTGTGCCAGGTGTGTCAGGTGTTCCAGGTGTGTCAGGTGTAAGCTAATCGGGTGTGTCAGGTGTGCCAGGTGTGTCAGGTGTGTAAGCTAAGCCAAGTGTATAAGCTAAGTCAGGTGTGTCAGGTGTGTCAGGTGTGCCAGGTGTGTAAGCTAAGCCAAGTGTATAAGCTAAGTCAGGTGTGTCAGGTGTGTCAGGTGTGTCAGGTGTGCCAGGTGTGCCAGGTGTGTAAGCTAAGCCAAGTGTATAAGCTAAGTCAGGTGTGTCAGGTGTGTCAGGTGTGCCAGGTGTGTAAGCTAAGCCAAGTGTATAAGCTAAGTCAGGTGTGTCAGGTGTGTCAGGTGTGCCAGGTGTGCCAGGTGTGTAAGCTAAGCCAAGTGTATAAGCTAAGTCAGGTGTGTCAGGTGTGTCAGGTGTGTCAGGTGTGTCAGGTGTGTCAGGTGTGTCAGGTGTGCCAGGTGTGCCAGGTGTGTAAGCTAAGCCAAGTGTATAAGCTAAGTCAGGTGTGTCAGGTGTGTCAGGTGTGTCAGGTGTGTCAGGTGTGCCAGGTGTGTCAGGTGTGCCAGGTGTGTCAGGTGTAAGCTAATCGGGTGTGTCAGGTGTGCCAGGTGTGTCAGGTGTAAGCTAAGTCAGGTGTGCCAGGTGTGTCAGGTGTTCCAGGTGTGTCAGGTGTAAGCTAATCGGGTGTGTCAGGTGTGCCAGGTGTGTAAGCTAAGCCAAGTGTATAAGCTAAGTCAGGTGTGTCAGGTGTGTCAGGTGTGTCAGGTGTGCCAGGTGTGCCAGGTGTGTAAGCTAAGCCAAGTGTATAAGCTAAGTCAGGTGTGTCAGGTGTGTCAGGTGTGCCAGGTGTGTAAGCTAAGCCAAGTGTATAAGCTAAGTCAGGTGTGTCAGGTGTGTCAGGTGTGCCAGGTGTGCCAGGTGTGTAAGCTAAGCCAAGTGTATAAGCTAAGTCAGGTGTGTCAGGTGTGTCAGGTGTGTCAGGTGTGTCAGGTGTGTCAGGTGTGTCAGGTGTGCCAGGTGTGCCAGGTGTGTAAGCTAAGCCAAGTGTATAAGCTAAGTCAGGTGTGTCAGGTGTGTCAGGTGTGTCAGGTGTGTCAGGTGTGTCAGGTGTGCCAGGTGTGCCAGGTGTGTAAGCTAAGCCAAGTGTATAAGCTAAGTCAGGTGTGTCAGGTGTGTCAGGTGTGTCAGGTGTGTCAGGTGTGCCAGGTGTGTCAGGTGTGCCAGGTGTGTCAGGTGTGCCAGGTGTGTAAGCTAAGCCAAGTGTATAAGCTAAGTCAGGTGTGTCAGGTGTGTCAGGTGTGCCAGGTGTGTAAGCTAAGCCAAGTGTATAAGCTAAGTCAGGTGTGTCAGGTGTGTCAGGTGTGTCAGGTGTGTCAGGTGTGTCAGGTGTGCCAGGTGTGCCAGGTGTGTCAGGTGTGTCAGGTGTGTCAGGTGTGCCAGGTGTGCCAGGTGTGTCAGGTGTGCCAGGTGTGTAAGCTAAGCCAAGTGTATAAGCTAAGTCAGGTGTGTCAGGTGTGTCAGGTGTGTCAGGTGTGTCAGGTGTGTCAGGTGTGCCAGGTGTGCCAGGTGTGTCAGGTGTGTCAGGTGTGTCAGGTGTGCCAGGTGTGCCAGGTGTGTCAGGTGTGCCAGGTGTGTAAGCTAAGCCAAGTGTATAAGCTAAGTCAGGTGTGTCAGGTGTGCCAGGTGTGCCAGGTGTGCCAGGTGTGCCAGGTGTGTAAGCTAAGCCAAGTGTATAAGCTAAGTCAGGTGTGTCAGGTGTGTCAGGTGTGCCAGGTGTGCCAGGTGTGTAAGCTAAGCCAAGTGTATAAGCTAAGTCAGGTGTGTCAGGTGTGTCAGGTGTGTCAGGTGTGCCAGGTGTGCGAGGTGTGTCAGGTGTAAGCTAAGCCAGGTGTATAAGCTGAGTCAGGTGTGTCATGTGTGTTAGATGTGTCAAATGTGTCAGGTTTGTCAGGTGTACCATGTGTGTCAGGTGTGCCAGGTATGTAAGCTAAGCCAAGTGTATAAGCTAAGTCAGGTGTGTCAGGTGTGTCAGGTGTACCATGTGTGTCAGGTGTGCAAAGTGTGTAAGCTAAGCCATGTGTATAAGCTTAGTCAGGTGTTCCATGTGTGTCAGGTGTGCCAGGTATGTAAGCTAAGCCAAGTCAAATGTGTCAGATCTGCCAACTTTGTCTGTTGTGTCAGGTAGCACAAGTTTGCAATGCATGTCTGATTTGCATTTTGCCACCACGAGTGTCAAAGCGATTGTTACCCCACTGACCTGTTCAGGAATGGTCACACATATCACGTGGTCTTCCCAACGACACAGCTGTCATGTAATATTCGTACCCCCCTCACCCCCCCACACACACTCCCCTCCCTCCCCACGGGCATCCGGACATACGTCCCTGTCACCTTACCCCCACGTCTGCCATTACACTGCCACATCGCGCTCATGTATTCCCCAAGGTCACGGCCAAGGTCACAATGACACAACGTGACAGGACCCACACGTTAGGCCTAACGCCCTTGGCCAAAATCTTCCCAATTTTTTTTTTTCAACGGTTTGAGCGAGAGAAAAAAAAACTTCCATTTATTTACACAAGGAAATGTAGGTCAGTTGGTCACCAGACAAGTCGAACTGTAGTAGGGCAAGATGGAGCAGACTAAAAGATACGCGTACGCACCAACGTACGCACCAGGTCGATTCGGTGCGTAGTTTTCCATTAGCTTCGTGTTGAGTTTTGCGTCCCAAAAAATAAAGAAAACCCGTAGTCTTACGGAAAGTAAACAATAGCTTGTTTGTCTTTCCTTTGTGTTGTGTTGTTTTTCTTCGTAATGTTTTTAAAAGTAAGCGGAAAAAGTTGTATATCCATATTCTTAAGCTTTTGTTATTTAACTATCATTTTGGGGATTAGATGCGTAAAATGTGGTAATTTTAACAAACACTTAAACAAAACACAAAAAATGTTTCAGTCTTACGTCTTCATTAGAGTCAGAGGCAGTGTTTCTTCCAGACTTTTTTCTCCGGGGGGGGGGGGGCACTTGAAATCTTCGGGGGGGGGGGGGGGGTGGTAAACTTTCTTCGAGGGGGCGGACACTGTTAAAAGTATATATTTTCTATATAAATTATATAAATTTCATTTCGTCGGGGGGGGGGGGGCTTCGCCCCCCCCGAAGAGATGCCTCGAAGAAACACTGGTTAGAGGCGTAGGGAGGGGGGGGGATGCGGACCGCACCGGGAGACACCATTTAGAGGGGTGACACCAAGGCAAAAAATAGCAAAATATATAGAGAAAAATGAAAATTCCACTTCATTAAGTGATTAATTCGAGTGTTAAATAGTCTTTTAAGATTTTAGGAGGTTCAGATCGGAAGTTTAAAGGGGGGGGGGGGGGGGGGGTGCGAATCGAAAATTGAAAGAGGGTCGCTACGCTACTGATTAGAGTTAACAGTTTAAGAAAAAAAAAGATAAATTAGCTTATATCATAACTTACCCATGATTCAAACTAATTTATCTTCTTTTAAATAATTAGAAAATATAGAATGAGTACGCTTGTAAGTATCAGTTTGTAAGTAAGTTTGAAGTGGTCCATATTTTGTAGAAATAACATGAAACAGGCTGGACTCTCAAATGACATGTTTAAAAATAAAATATGGTTATAAAAATCTGAGTGTTTGATCTTCGTTTGACTTTACTAAGATTGGATGAATTTGATGTATTTGTACTTTCCGTAACTAAACACAATTTAAAAAGTAAAAAAAAAACAACAAAAAACAATTTGGTTGTTTACATTTTATCCCAGAAATTTAAATAAAATGGGAACACTAGGTCATCTGATCAGAGGCGTAGCGACCCTTCCTGGCGCCCGGGGACAAACTTTCAATTTGGCGCCCCCCTCGGGAGCAAATTTTCAATTGGCACCCCTTCCACCCCTCAAACTTTCGATTTGCACCCCCCTTCAACTTTTGATTTGCACCCCCCTCCCCTTCAAACTGCAAGAATGCAGCTAAAATGACATTTTAATTTGTTTTTACAACCCATTTTGGCGCCCCCTAAGGTCGGCGCCCGGGGACAAATTTTACCATCGCCTTGAGTACAAAAACTTAAACAAGTAATTTAAAAAAGTCTAGTGACAATTTTAGCGCAATTTCCTTATGTTATCTAAAAATAGCTCTGTCGTAGCGTAAATCAAGAGCAGGGTTAGTAAAACCATTGGTTAGTTATTAAAACGTTTTTTATTAATTTTTTTTCAGTATTTTACATGTTTTATTTACAATAGAGTAACATGACTAAAAACCATTGCGCGCCTAGCTACCGAACTTGATGTCGCAGCCATTAAACGTGATGTCGCAGCCATTGAACGTGATGACGCGTGTGGTGTGGTTGGATAAAATGCCTACTAATTCGGTCCAAATTTTAATTAATTAAAAATTTTTTTTTGTGACCGAACGAAAGGATATTTTTGAAAACGTTCTTCGGCAATATTGTTCTAAATTATGGCAGGAATCGATTGGTACATGTTTCAAGTCGCTAAGTGGTCTGGTTGCCGAGATATGGGCAAAAAAACTGCATTTTTTCGAGTTTTTTTGGCTTTTCCGGGAAATCCATGAAAGAAACCCGTAATTTTTATGGCCTATGTTCATCCTGGTAACTTGCTTAACATAATTGCTTTTGGGACTAGTCATCGATATTGTTTCGTTGAGGAGGAGATACGACTTAAAGCCCGGACACACATTCCCAGAAAAGACGAGTTAATAAACGCAATTCTTCAGAATGGAAATTGCGCTAAAAAACACATTAAAAAAAAAATCCATGTCAACAATAATGACGGTAGGATTCTCGACAATTCGGTAATATCCATTGTATGGTTTTAGGTGAATAAAATTTTGGTATCTAATAAAAACTAAAACTAAAATACCCAAAGCAATGTAGTTGCCGTTGGGTTACGATAATATAAACAAAGCAAGTTGTGGGAATTACCGAAAATGTGCGCAAACGTATTGGTTCTATCTGAATTTGAATGTTAACACAGGAAAGCTCTAGAAACTTAAAACAAACTCTTTCAAAGCCACGAAAAAATTACCTGAAAAATATAACTTCAACTGGATGAGTGTCTGGATCATATAGCCATTCAAAGTGTCTATTTCAAAGAAGATGTGAGAAAATGTCAAATTGTAGTCGGATTTTCAAATGTGTATAAAAAATAAAGCCTCAAAGTACAAGTGTTATTTTCGTATATTGCGAGTTATATACATTCTCAAAATATTATAGAACTGAATTTTCAGGCTTTAATTTAATAGTTTTGATATGAATTAATTTTTCATGCTTTAATTTAATAGTTTTGATATGAATTAATTTTTCATGCTTTAATTTAATAGTTTTGATATGAATTAATTTTTCATGCTTTAATTTAATAGTTTTGATATGAATTAATTTTTCAGGCTTTAATTGAATATGTTTGATATATTAAAAAGAGCAAGGCTACTCAAATAACGAAATGTGAAACAGCAACACACACCAAAACAACAACAAAATTTAACGTGTTTTTTTTCATGTCGACAACAATGATCGGTTCCCTTTCACCAAACACAACAGATGAGGGTTAAAAACTTGAATGTTTGCGGTGAGCGCGGATTGTTCAAACTCTTGATATTTCGAACTAAAAGAAACAGATGAACTCTGCTTCCTCTTCTCTGTATGTTTCAAGTAACAACTGATGTACGTTTCTTTAGCATCTGATGATTTGATTTTTTTCTTCAAAGAGAGATAACCCAAATAAAGTTAAACATGCACGCGTTTTTATAAATTGCGTCCCTTGCATTACGACTAAATATTTCAATACAGAGTAGCGCTGGTATAAGTTTCTGATTTCGATTAGTTTAAGAAAAATAATCATTAAAAAAGTTTTAAAAAACCCACGTTTTCTGATTGAACTAAAAAGTAGAAAATAAATGCTATAGGCCCTACATCACAATAATGCAAGCGATCACTCTACTATAAGCGATGAAAAACGTGGGGCGCCGAAGTAAAAGTTATATTACTATTGATTAGATAATACTATTGACTTTTATTAGGGAGCTTGTAGAGAGTCAACAGTATTAGAAACTGTAAGAAAATCACGGCGCCCCACGTTTTTGCTCGCTTATAGTAGAGTGATCGCTTGCATTATTGTGATGTAGGGCCTATAGCATTTATTTTCTACTTTTTAGTTCAATCAGAAAACGTGGGTTTTTTAAAACTTTTTTAATGATTATTATTTTCTACTTTTTAGTCTTTGTCTGTTTGTTTGCATTAAAATCTTGCTATCGATTTTATCTTTTCACTTTTTTTGGGTAAACGAAGACAACTCGTAAAAAGACAACTCGTAAAAAGACAACTCGTAAAAAGACAACTCGTAAAAAGACAACTCGTAAAAAACACGTTGTTTGAATACGTTAATGACTAGAACACATAGATTTGAACCCGTGTCGAGTGGGATAGCAATCGTGTGCCCAACCTCTCGACCATATCGTCTCCCCCAAACTGGCCTACCTCCTGTAAGTTTAAACTCGGTTCAAGCTAAATTCTCTGCCCCTAAGCCTGTGGCGACATGTGATCGTTCGCTTCACTGCGCGCGAGGTCCGCGTCGCTGGTTTTTTTTCTAATGGCTAGCAGAGGAGAATTATATATATAGATTATATAGCGGTCTAAAATGCTCAATAAAATGTTTCCATTGATCAATTTAGTAATAATAACAATTGAATATTCAATGGTCATCCAAAAGAAAGCTTCCCTGAAAATTTCAGCGCGCTAGCTAACTGGGAAGTGCCAGAAATTTCGATCGCAAGATTTGATTGGAAAGACAAACAAATAAACACACAGAGAAAGCAAGTAGAAAACGTGGGAAAAATCAGAATTCCATACTGGTCCGTGATGGTTAAAAAAGGCAGGTGAGGTAGAGAGAACCATTCAGTCCCGGGCTTTATCCAATCAACTTCCGTTTTTTTCTGTCTCTCAACCACCTTCATTGTGACCTAAGGGGAAACAAATTAACTTTAAATAGTTTCCATAAGGGCTCTGTTTGATGTAAAATATGGAGGTAATTACATAAATTAATGATACATTATTTAGATTATCCCACAGCTTTGAAAAATAAATTCTGAACCCTGGAGTCCACAAAAAGTTTCAGAACTTTTTGGTGATAATAAGAAAAAAACAACAACCCAAAAACAACTGGATAGTTAAACAAAAATGAGAATTATAAATACCCCATAGAGTAAACAATGAGAAATATAAAATCCATATAGCAGTTAAATAATTAGATATATTCTAAAAATGGAAAGCAGTAAAATATTGAACATTATGAACACCACAAAAAAAAATATAAAAATAAAAAAATAAAATAAAAATAAAAACCCAATATAATAATTACAGAAAGGCGGGTCATTCTTTAAAAAAACAATTATTTCAAAAAGATAAAATAGCATACGAAAGAGACATTTTCTGTTGTAAAATTTTAATTAACAGAAGTGCAACACCCTTTTCAGATAAGGCTCGACAGCTCGGGACAGCAACTCATCTAGGAGAGATGTTGTTTGCAGCAGTTGTCTCTCCTAGAAGAGGGGCTGTCCCCAGCTAACGAGCCTCATCTGCCCGAGGGTTCGAACTCGAGACCTTTCGGTTTAGCAACCATGAGCTTAACCGACTCAACCACGCCGACCCGTATAACCTCTCCGATTATTTAACTCTTCTATTAACCCCCCCCCCCCCCCCCCCACTTCTCTACAACAACAAGAATTTAGAAAGAAATTGTGAATCACTTTTGAAACTGTCGTAAAGTATTATTTTTGTTAAAAATAAACATTCTCTAAACTAGTCTAAACTAATATAGAAAGAAAACATTTATTAAATACGAGCCGGCCCGCGGCATAACATACGCCGCTATTTAGTTGTTTCTAATTTTCAATAATTCATAATTTGTGAATTCGACAGTACCAACGCTGACACTGAAAATATTTCTTTAAAACACTATAAGTAGCTCGTTAAGGACCATACCCCCCCCCCCCTTCCTTCAAATCAGTGTTAAATAACCTTGTTTATAGTATATACCCCAACTATTAACCACACCCTTTAAAAAAATGAAATATGACTAAACCGTATTCCATACTAAGCAAACTTGATCCTATGAAATTTTTTCCTTTCATCTTCCATCCAGTGCTGGATCTATGCGCAACATTTTCTGTCGTGAGTTAAAAATAGATTAGCTTTTCTTAGCTCTGCCGGTTATATTTTGATGACCGATTGTTGGATCCGTATATTACGTATATTGTTTACAGCGGGGGTAGGGGGTGGGGGGTGTGTAAATGGTGGAGGTTGGTGAGTCGCAAGTGTAAAGAATGGGTAAGTAGCTTTACATTGATGGGGAGGGGGTGGGGGTTGGCATTGAATTTCGGTGATGTAAGTTATGTGATCCACATAATTATCTAGAGGAAGTGGGGAGGAGGGTATAGGTTGAGGGGGGGGGGGGGGGTGACTGGCTTCGGGTGGGGTCGGTAACATCACCCACATTGTGTAGGTTGATGGGGAGGGGGGTGTAGGTTGTGTGGGAGGGGGAAGTGGCTGTGGCTATGGCTTTGGGTGGGGTCAGTAACGTCACCCACATTGTACGTTGCCATTCCTAAGCCTTTCTAAAATTCGTATACTCTGCTAATCAGAGTTTCTTTCAGGCTTTAGCAAAAAGTAATTTAAGAGCAAAATAATCTGGATGAATTTTTTTCTAAATTATTCTAATTAAATTTGTACTAAAATAAATAAGAACAAAATGTACTTGTCGAAATTAAAAAAAAAATGGATGTTTGCGTAGGCACTAGGGGGGGGGGGGACGACTCGGTACCCCCCCCCCCCCCCTTAGTTCTTGGTACTCCAGTCTGTGTACTATGGTCTGGTTCCCTGCTTTGATTAGGGCACTTAGTCCAGACTAGCCATCGGCTCAACTTATTATAAGCCGTTGCTAGGGCAACAAGTCCCATAACCCCAGAAGACTTATCTCCACTTGGTTTCTATTTCTGCTCATTAGCGTGTAGAGACGTACCCACTTGTCCAGTTCTGTTTATGTGGAGGGGTTTACTGGGCAAACTAGGGGCTAACCAGTGGTAAACCAGGGGCTAATCATAAGCAAGCTAGGGGCTAACTAGGAACAAACTAGTGGCTAATTAAAAGGCAAACGAGGGACAAACAAGGGGCAAATCAGGGGCAAACTAGGGGCAAACTAGGGGCTAATTAATGGGCAAACTAGGGACAAACAAGGGGCAAACTAGAGACTAACCAGTTATAAACCAGGGGCTAATCATAAGCAAGCTAGGGGCAAATTAGGTGCAAACTAGGGGCTAACTAGTGGCTAATTAAAGGGCAAACTAGGGACAAACAAGGGGCAAATCAGGGGCAAACTAGGGGCAAACTAGGGGCTAATTAAAGGGTAAACTAGGGGCTAATTAAAGGGCAAACTATGGGCAAACTAGAGGCGAACCAGAGGTAGGGGAAGATCAAGCTTACGTGGAGCTTTTTGGTTTAATCCTAGCAGAGGCCCTAGGATAAAACTGAGGGGCCCTTGGCTGAAGCTAAACAGAGACCCCGTTCTTAAAAACTACCAGGGGCCCCTCGTTTGGCTATTATTTATATCACACGTGATGTGCTATCTTTTTGTTTTACTGCTATAAGAAGATTAGAAGGCAGTAGTAGACATTCGCATATGCACACATTTACACTAAAATATACAAACACATACACGCACATAAACACTTATACATTAAAACACAAACACACTCTTAAACTCTTAAGCACATATTAGCATATACATATATATGCAGAAACCCTCTTACACACGTACACACGCATTTACCCACAATCACGTACACACATATAGAAGCACACATACACACACACACTAGATACACACACACAGGGAATACACATTTTCACGAATCGCCAACACTGCATTTAAACGGGCAAACATTATTTTCTATTGAAATTTCGACCTTGAAAGATCCCAAGCCCGACGCCAGACAAAGTGCCAGACCCAGTTCCAGGCGCATGGATGTCCAGCATAGGCGCCAGTTGATGGAAAAATCGAAGGACAGTAGAGTGAGAGGGGGGGGGGGGAGGGGGGAGGATTTATGGATTAACGACGTAGATGGATATTTCCTTTTAGATTTGGTTAGTGCTGTGAATATAAAAGAGAAAGTCTTACATCTTACTTTTAAAATATGTTAAAATATGGACAGGGAATGTGGTGTATGAAGTATTTTACACGTATCGCTGTAAGTAGTATGAATAGGGTTAGGATTAGGGTTAGTTTCAGTGATAGTGTTAGAGATAAAGTTACGGTAAAGTGTATATCAAAAACTAAAAAAATAAAACTAAAAAAAAAAAATAATAATTAACCAGCATTGTATACGTCTTGCTATTGTTTAGTTACGTACAGTTGATAGTGCTGGTGTTTTTAGAGTCGAATCAACGGCTTTTTTTTAGTCAACGTGATGGTGTGGTCGACTGTTACCCCGAAGGTCTCGAGTTCAGATCTTAGTTTAGACTCGTGACTACAAAAAGTCCCCCCCCCCCTGCCTATCTGATGGGTAACTGACTTGCTTTACGGAAACAAAAGGGGCTGGGCATAGTGTCGACTATACTATCACTGTATGTACTGAGGTCGTTGAAACAGATGAACTCTGCTTCATCTGCCCCATATGTTTTGGGAAACAGGAACGGGAAAAGATTATAATGACTCAGTAAAAGTAAACTAAAGGAAGAAGAAAACATAGGTTTTTGTATGAGTGATATAAATGGTAATTGGAATAGGTGGTAATCGGTATAGGTGGTAAATAGTATAAGTATGGCAGTAAGGACTAACATAGGTTTGTATCCGGCACAAATAATGCCACCAACTATAATAAACATTACCTTAATTACTGATTTGTTATCATGAAACACCTGTTGCATCATGTTGATTAATTTCATTTTAACTAATTATTTTTGCTTAATCATAACTGACTGTTGAGATTGACAATTAAAATATTTTGACTTCCTCGGGCAAAACACGGAAATATATTTTTGATGGGTGAATCTCTTGATGTTCAATTAAAATTTAAAGAGAAGAGATCAAACGATGAAAATTTTGCTTTAGACATATGTTACATGCGGCGGGTTTTTAAAATTTTTAATTAAAAGTTCGGCAGAGATTTTTCCTTTTTGTAGCAGCAACACTGGATTAAGACAAAAGGAAAAAAAATCATTTATATTGTTTTCTAAAAGCGTTTGATTAAGATAATGGAAAATTCTCGTCTACATTTTTTCTGGTAGCATTAGATTATTGACAATGGAAATATTTCGTTTAGATTTTTAAACGGCGCTAACTAGTATTGAAAAGTTGACTTAGAACTTGACTTAAATTAATTTACTTTGTTATTATTTTATCGGAGACGCTTAGACCAATAATTTTTGTTAATTAATTGCGTCTCACTGAAGACATACCGATGCAGAAATCAGGAGATATTTCATTTTAAGATTTAACTATTTGATGGGGACGTGTAGGTGTGTTATAGTAAGTAAAACTATCTTTTATGAGCATAGACCAGGTGAAGTAGAGTTCATCTGTTTCTCTAAGCCCAAAAAATGAAATGAAGAGGTCAGGTACAGATCAGACAGTTAGACTAAGGAACGCGCACATTACTGACTCGGGGACCCATGTGTGATGGTTGCACAAAAGAACGGCAACCCTACTGACTCGAGACAACCAGAGACGTTGCTAAGGGAGAGTGGGTGGAGTGGCCGCCCCGGGCGCCGAAATAGGTCGCTACGCCTCTGGAGACTACACTTTAAGCTTGAATGGATTTCGACGCAATGTCAAATCAAACTCTATATCCGCATTGGTTAATTTTGGGTGAGTAAATAAGTACTGTACCTGGTCGCTAATTATAGTGTAGACCTTAAGCCTTCATGATACTGTCGGACTTGTTTAGTAGTTTTATAAAATGAAGATAATTAATTATCTTTTAATAAGGGGTCATCCATAAATGACGTCAATCTTTTTTTTTGACAATTTTTACCCCCCGCCCCCTCACCTCCTTCACACATCGTCACAAAAAGCTTAGAACGATGTCACACCTCAGTCCACACCCCCCCCCCCCCTCCCCTCAAAATTACAGATGCATTTTTCTTAAAACATCGATATTTTTTCCAAAATCATGTCTGAACTCTGCCAACATAGAATATTTTAATCAATTTCTATTACAATTTATTAAAACAGTTTTCTAAAACGCTAAAATTCGTTTTCTAACATAGCTCTTTTATAATGCAACAGTGTGACGTCACATCATCTGAACACCCCTCCTCCCCCTCATCACACACCGTCACAAAATTACGACCCCCCCTATGAGTGTGACGTCATTTATGGACGACCCATAATCATATTTTTTTAAAAAAGAAATAAAATTAAAAATAATATTTAAAAATCACTTATTTTTATTATAATGGCGACACCTCTCACAAACTGAAACTCCCTCGAAAAATGAGCTTCAATGTTTGAGCATCATAACGATGGAAAAAAATAAAACCTTCGACAAAGAGCTGCGATTAAAGTGTCGAGTCGTCCGCTCTAGCCTAGCGTGAACGGAGATTGGCGAAGTAAACATCCGCTTTTAACTGCCGGAGAGCTATAAATAATTTATCGGAGTTTCCCGAACCGATGCGTAAAGACAAAATTCGTTGTAGCTAGTAAATATTGAAAAAAAATTCTATTTTTATGGTGTGGGTTAAATTATATGATGTAAAAATAATTTAAAAACAGACATTTGTTTTACTGTTAGTGGTATTAGACAAAACGCCGTTCCGAATTATTGATTTTTTACTTTTAAGCAACGGGCAGTCAAATTTGGGCCATTTAGCTTTCGTGAGGGGGGAAAAAAAATCCGCCTTCCACCGATAACCAAGAATTGTCGGCCCTTGGCAAAACACAGAATCTAGGTGAGCGGTGCTGTTGGAGGCAGGGAAGGGGGGGGGGGTGGGGATGGAGTGAGTCTGCGAGCGGTATGGCGTGCTCACACGTTTGAACGTGCCTGTATTTGTGGGTAGCCTACGTTACCTCCCTTAGGTTTCCCGCGAGCGGCGTGTACCTAGCGTTGAGTACACGGCGTGTAGTCGTCCGGTGTCTTGGCGTGAGTGTGTGTGCGCGCGCTAACACTGCAGCGGCCCGCGTGCTATTTTTAGATTGTGTTGTGATTTCTTCAAACCCTTGGATAAAATCTAAAGTTAGTATTGTGTTATAATGTTATAGGTAGTGGTATTGTATATTTTGAATATGTGGTGTTGGAGTTGTTTCAAATTTCGCCAACTGACAAGTTCGCTAATTCAGCTAAAAATAAATTTAAACCACATCGGAGTTATCTGCCCGTCAGTGTTGTATGATTTAAGTGAGCAGGGGTTCCCTAGTATTTAGCCACTACCACAACACTACACACCCCACTGATATTTTACCAAATTTCATCGCTATTTTTGTATGATGTTCGAGTGTTACATAAAAGTCATATATATTATTGGGGTTTTCTTTCAACCAGTCTAAAATAGACTCAAAATATGTGTGTTGGTACTTTTGTTACCTCAAGTTTAATGTTAGGGCTAGATTTAGGGTAAGAGCTACGGGGGGAACAGGTTAAATGTTGGGTTAGCATTGAGGATAACAGGTAATATTAGTTATAAATTGACTACAAATAACTAAAAATTCCATTGATTTTTAAAGCAAAGATAAATACCATCACTACCGTGTTATGGAACACATTATAATTTCTTCACATCAGAGGCGTAGCGAAGGGGGGGGGTGCGGACCGCACCTGGTGACACCATTTAGAGGGGTGACACCAAGGCAAAAAATAGCAAAATATATAGAGAAAAATGATAATTCCACTTAATTAAGTGATTAATTCGAGTGTTAAATAGTCTTTTCAGAGGTGCAAATCGAAAGTTTGAGGGAGGGGGGGGGGGGGGGGGGTTACAAATCGAAAGTTTGAGAGGGGTGCAAATCGAAAGTTTGAGGGGGGGGGGGTGCAAATCGAAAATTGAAAGTTTGTCCCCGGGAAGGGTCGCTACGCCTCTTGGGGGTGACACCATTAAGTGCTGCACCGGGTGACACCCGACCTCGCTACGCCACTGCTTCACATTGTTTACAGTATTGGTTGTAAACAAAACTGTTAAGTAGGCTCATATAACCATTCGGGCCGGTTAATGGGTGTGGGGGAGGGTGGTTAGACATTTGTAACAATATTCTTTGTGAGAGACTTTTGGGTTCAATATTTTTTTATATAACTGTAGCATTTGCATTTTTAAAAGAAAAAAAAAAACTTGACAAAAATGTGAAGATTAATTGAAGATTAAAATTATTTCATGTTGGGGTTAAGGTGAAACTGTAAGAAGACATCGTTCCATGTGTTTGTGTGCGGGTGTGTGTGTGTGTGTTGTGTGTGTGTGCGAGGGGGGGGGGAGGGGTGTTTAGCTTTTTTCAACGGGTGTTGACTGTATAGACAATTCCACCCTCCCGAGTGGTATTTCATTATTTCATCGTATTACATTTTTTTTAAAAATGGCTAACATGAAAAAAAAGGCCTCAGTGCCTACTGTTGTTAAAGTTACTGAATAAATTTCCATTAAGTTGAATATTATATCTTTGAGAACTACTGTTTACAAAAATAAAAATAAAACATTTGTGGCTAGAGTTTATTCTATTTGTGATAGCAATGATATACGTGATATGAAATCATAAACTCCGAGCAAACATGCACTGGCATGCATGGCGCAGACGCCTAAGTCTGGCGTTGTTTAGCTGACCAGAATGTTCTGGCTCTACCTGCATAAGTGTCAACACTTGGTCTGTTTCACGTCCAGTGGCGTAGCTACGGTGTTTTGTCTGGGGGGTGGGGGGTGGGGGTGGAAGGGGGGCACATGAAATCACAACAATGTTGCTTAGGGACTTTGTTGAAATATAGTAACTAGTAGGGGCCTGGTGCTAGTTTGAAGGGCTTGGTGCTATTTTGTAAGGGGCTTGGTGTTATTTTGAAAGGGGCTTGGTGTTATTTTGTAAGGGGTTTGTGCTATTTTGTAAGGGGCTTGGTGCTATTTTGTAAGGGCTTGGTGCTATTTTGTAAGGGCTTGGTGATAATTTGTAGGGGCTTAGTGCCAATTTGCTATGGAGTTGGTGCTAGCCATTGCGGCAACGGGTCGACCAGGTTGGTCCGAAACTTAGTCTACTTTCTAGATGGTGGGGTCCAAGTGAGGGATTGAGAGGTGTAGAGACGGAGAGATAGTGAGATAGAGAAAGATCGAGAGACAGAAATATAGAGAGACAGAGAGAACGAGAGATAATAGGACGGAGAGATAGAGGGACAGATAGAAAGAGAGATAGAGAGGCAGAGAGTCGGCAAGACAGAAATACATAGAGACAGAGAGATAGAGAGACGGAGAGACATACAGACGGAGAGATAGAGGGACAGAGAGATAGATAAACAGAGAGACGGAGAGACAGAGAGACAGAAACAGAGAGATAGAGAGACATATATAATGAGAGATAGATAGACGGAGAGACAGAGAGACAAAGAGATAAAGAGACACAGAGCGATAGAGAGCGAGCTATTGGTAGACAACCTAGAGAGTGAGGGAGATAAGAAGGAAAGTGAGTGCAGAAAGATCACGTTGATTTTGTAATATTGAGGATATTTGGGAGCCTGGGATAATTAGAATAATGATAGCATGTAACATGAGGATATTTGAGAGACTGTGATAATAAGGATATTTGGTGGCAATTGTAAGAAAAAGTTCTGCTAAATATGCAGAAATGCTGAGAGAGTAAATAGTTATGTTGAGAAAAAGTATTTTTTGTTTAAATGTTGAATTACCATAAGCGATATCTGCAGAAATGTTGACCAGCCATACAGCCATAGTTTTAGTTAATTTAAAATCCTGTAAGTCATGGCTGCAGAAATGTTGCATGTTTAGAAAGTTGTTATTCACTGGTTTGTGGAGTTTAGCTTGTTTCTACGTGGTGTAGAAAAATTAGCCGTTGTGAGTCGGTGTAGAAAGTTTAGTTGTTGAAAAGTGGTTGTAGAAAGTTTAGTTCTAAGTTGGTGTAGGAAATTTAGTTGTTGTAAGTTGGTGTAGGAGGTTTAGTTGTAAGTTGGTATAAAAGTTTAGTTGTTGTAAGTTGGTATAAAAAGTGTAGTTGTTCTGACTTGGTATAGAAAGTTTAGCAGTTGTAACGTGATGTAGAAAGTTTAGCTTTTGTAACGTAGCGTAGAAAGTTTAGCTGTGTTAATGTTGCATCTCGGGATCGACACGAGACAACACTACGGTGAGTAAAAAATCATTCATCTTTCGCCTATTTTAATAAATTCTTTTTTTTTACTGTTAATCAGAAACTATTTCCTCTATTTATTTGTCTCCTATACTGTAAAAAAAAAACCGACATGTCTTAACCGTCATTTCTCACAAACATCATTTGCTACCAATGTTAAATTTTTAATTTTCCACCTAATTTAAAAATGCATTTATTATTTCTTTATCCACACTTTGCCTTGTTAATAATTGCTACTTTCCACCCTTTTTATGCTAAATACCACCTCTTTTTATCTTTAATTTACCACACACATATTTTTGTCTGTAGTATGTGAACATATTATCTGTTACCAAAGTTCTATCGTTACCTCCAACCAACTCCTTAATGACTTAAGTCCCTTGACAAATGAAATGACCAAATTACAGCAAAGGGGAATAATTCAACACACTATTGTAAATAAGTTTTGGTGACCCCCTTCTCATTAACCCGGCCCACGTGACTCCATTACAGCAGGTCAACGACTCGCGCCTAATTAACCCGTTTATCATTAAGCCAGCACACAAAATGCATGGGTTGTTTATTTAATTTCCTAACACAATAGGGCAGTGTTTGATCCTTTAGAATAACAGACACACTTTTGATACATTCCTTAGCACAGAAGGGCATTGTTGTTATATTATCAGGCATAGAAAGGCATTATTTTATATGTACCATTTTTATAGAAGACATTTAATAATATATTCCTTGGTATAACAGGATATTGTTTTTTGTTTTCCTTAGTATGGAAGGGCATAGGTTAATATATTTATTAGTAAAAAGGGCATTATTTTATAAATTCCTTAGTAAAGAAGGGCATTGTTTAATACATTCCTTAGCATAAAGGGGCATTGCTTTTTTTAAATTCCTTAGTATAGAAGGCATTATTTTGAAAACATTATTATATAAAAGGGCATTCCTTAGTAAAGAAGAACATTGTTTTTAGCATTCCTTTCTATTTAGTGGGCATTGTTGATACACTGAAAGTATATAATTGCATTTTTTATATTCTCAATTATTAACACAAATTAGTGTTTAGTTGATACATTGAAATAATACCCAGTGTATAAGTAAAGTGTTGATTCAAATCAAACACTACGGCATTCAGGTCATGGAATTGTTCGGATAACATATGGGATTACACAGTGGCGTAGCCAGGATCGTCTCAAGGGGGGGGGGGGGGGGGTTCCAATTTTTACTCGGGGACAAACTTTCGATTTGCACCCCCTCAAACTTTCGATTTGCACCCCCCTCATACTTTTTATATATATACCGAGGGGTCTATGGGGGGGGGGGTTATGACCCCACCCCTAACCCCCCCCCCTGACTACGCCACTGGGATTACATATGTTGGATTTACATCTCCCAAACAGTGAAATCTGGCAATCTGAGCACATATTCATCGATATTTAGTTAACCTTGACACAGGGTTTTTTTGTTCACTATATTTGAGATGAGACTATCACTACTTTAACCATAGAGGTTTCATTAATTGTGCTTTATCACTTCTCTAACTTTGATAATCGTACCATAAATAAAGTTTAAACCTTTAGCACTTTATGATCAAAAGAGAGTATATTCACACATTTTATAATCGAACCCCACCCAACCCCATTCTTACAAGACACCAGATACCCTCCACCCCCTCTAAGGTAAATGACTTTTTAAAGTTTCTTTCCATCTTAAGATAACCCCATAACTTTAACATCAAGTAACTCACTATTCTTCTTCTTAGCCGCCTTTACTTTCTCTAACCTGAGTCAGGTACCCATGAGAGCTGAGTGGACTCAAGGACGTCTTACACACTTGAACCCATAATCCGAACTCTAGGCTATCTGGTTTATAGACGTGAATTCGTCATAATTTACAAAATAATATTTACATCATACCTAGCTTTTAATCTACCACCTTGCAAAGGAAAATGAGTTAATCTAATCCTAATTTTACTTTTAACACCATAATTATTTGTTGCAAGCCCACACATCATCCTCATCATCCCCCACCCAAATAATTGATTAACGTGATCCCAATTAACACCACCCATATTTCATTTATAACCTGCCACCCCCACAAACCAAAAATGGACTAACCTAATCGCCACCAACACTTAATTCAACCCACCAGCGATCGACGTCAATTGTTGTATAACAAATCACTCAACAATTTGTTCCCTGCACGTTCGCGCTTTGATACGACACATTTTACTGTAAACACCCAGATTACACACTCCGCACACTGAGGTGCTGGGGTGCGTGTCCTACTTCCTTCTGAGCAAACTGTTTACAGTTTACAGCGAAATAAGCTACGATAACAGTACAGCCCGGGACCGTAAAGGGCAGGGGTGTAATTTCACACACATGCTAAACATAGTAGAATACCCGAAGCGTTGAAAATTACAGTATTATATTATTTATTTTTTTGCTTTAGTTAACATTTTGATACAGACAGGAAAATTACAGCTACAGAAGTTGTTTTTATGATCGAAGTCAGAGTTTCTGAGTGATTGTCAGATGGAATTTTTGCCCAATTCGCACCAAGTCATGGAATTCTGGGTTATTTTGATTTCCCCTTTTGTATGCTAATAAAACCTGTCACACATATTTAATCGATGTTTGTATATTTCCTTATTCTAATACAAACAGCAGCTGGAATAAATAGATTTATTTACGATGGTGTAATGATCTTAGCAATAACTTGAGTGGTTTTTGTCCGGACTCCTATTTCAGTGCATCATTTACCTAAATCCTATAACAACAACAACAACAAAAATCTCCCTGAACAATATGTGTGATCGTATAACATTGAATTTTTTTTATGTTTGTCATATAGGGTATTCTTGAACATTCTATGAGAAATTATCTATTGACTTCAAACAACCATCTAATCATTCATGTTTACGCTAGGATTATATATATATATATATATATATATATATATATATATATATATATATATATATATATATATGTTTATACGAAAGCATTTAAAAGCGATAGTTTTCTTCACTTCAGCTAATAGCTCGCCATATTAAGCCAATTAATTGGCAAGCAGTCTAATTACGTTGGTTGTTTGCCAAACGTTGAGACAAAAATACACAACTTTTAAAGGAAAAAAATAGCAAACCACTGCTCGCATTGCTGTGTATAGGCAGTCTTAGCAACAATAACTTTAAAAAAAATTAGTAATAGAGTTTGACCTCACATTTTTAGGTAGGCTACTTCATTTTTTTATTAACCTTTTAGAGAAAAGAAAACTTACATCTTAGATAACTATTAAACAATTACTTAATTCAATTGTCGGGCAATAAAAACTGTTTTTTTAATTGTTTTTAACTCTTAAATTTTTTTAATTAGAATTGAATCAAGTAGAAAAAAAAGAATTGATCATCAAAACTAACGTAAACATGTGTGTATATTCTAGTGGAAAATAAGTAGTTTATACACGAAACATTAATTTAAGAAAGTTAATTAAACATCTTATTAATTCATATTTTATGTCGCAGTGCATTGTAACCGTGTCTTTTTCTACGAGAAAAGTTTGATAACAATTGGTCCAGTAGAAGTGATATATATGAGAAATCGGAAATACCGTAAAGTACTACTACTGGTAATCGGAAATTACTCAAAATTTGATAGAATCAAGAGAATAAGATCTTATACAAATGTATGAAATTTCGTTCACCTAAATGAAAGGGTACTTACTTTATTGATGTTTTAGAAACTTGAAATAGAGTAATGTACTACCTCTGAATATTAAAGGTTACTAAAATGTGTGTATCATCCACACGAAATTTCTACTACCTAACTGAAAAAGTACTCAAGTTATCGTTTCCAAGGAGATTGATTACAGTACCACTTCCGTTTATTAGAAATCGTTCAAAATTTGTCAGAAACCTTCGCATAGAGTAAAATACTTATATTTGAAATTTCGTCCACCTAACTTAAAAGGTACTCAAGATATTGGCTTTTGAGAAGCCGGAAGTGGAGTAAAAACCACTTTTAGTTACCGGAAATCGCTCAAAAGTCGATAGAAAACTACACATTTGATATAATACTTATAGAGTTGTTACATTTCGTCAACCTCAGAGGCGTCGCGACCCTTCCCGGCGCCCGGGGACATACTTTCAATTTGGGCGCCCCCCTCGGGAGCAAATTTTCGATTTGCACCCCCCCCCCGTCGAACTTTTTATTTTTACCCCCCCCCCCCCCCTCAAACTTTCGATTTGCACCCCACCCTCGAACTAACTTTTCATTAGCAACCCCCCCCCTAAAACTTTCGATTTGCACCCCCACCCTCGAACTTTTCATTGGCACCCCCCCTCAAACTTTCAATTTGGCTCCCCCCTAAGGTCAGCGCCCGGGGACATATGTCCCCCCCCCCGCCCCCCCCCCCCCCCTCGCTACGCCTCTGGTCAACTTACTGAAACAGTACTCAATGCATCGTGTTCACATACACAGAGACAGTCGGACAGGATTGATAAGCTAAGTTTTCCGACTTCGGAAGGTTTAAAAAAAAAACGTCAAAATGTATCAAAGTCTCGATTTGTATTTGCACGATTACTATGCATCCTTTATATTCCTTGCACGATAACGTAAGGAGGTGTAAAACGGTGAAAACTGACAAAAATATCTGTCTATTATTCAGCCCAGTTACAATACTTCCTCTATACTCTGTAACGAGTAAGTACAACAACAAAAAAAAACAACCCACTATTTGTTCGTAATTATCGTGCTGCAGAGGTGGTGAGGGATCGTCTGCAGTTGCTGTCCAAACTAACAGCCTCGTTTTGAATAGGGAATGTGACAATGACGTATCACATTTCTAATTCATGCACGTATTCCACTGGGTGGGTCAGTGTCTGCATTTTGAGAACGCCTGAAGTCTTATGTGACAGGGGAGATAACAGGTGATATGTGGTAAGGGAGATAACAGGTGATATTGTGGTAAGGGAGATAACAGGTGATATTGTGGTAAGGGAGATAACAGGTGATATTGTGGTAAGGGAGATAACAGGTGATATTGTGGTAAGGGGAGATAACGGTTGATGTTTTAGCAGGGGAGATAACAGGTGATGTTTTAGCAGGGGAGATAAAAAGTTGATTTTAGCAGAGGATATAATTAGCTGATTTTAGAACGGGAGATAATAAGCTGATTCTAGAAGGGGAGATAAAAGCCGATTTAAGCAGGGGATTTAAAAATCTAACTTTAGCATGTAAGATGAAAATCCGATTTTAGAAAGGGAGATGAAAATCTGATTTTAGCATAGGAGATAAAAAGCTGATGTTTTATCAGGGGGATACAAGTTGATGTTTTAGCTGTCGATGTAACAATTTAAGCAAGCGAGGCTACAGCTGATGTTATTATAAGGGAGGTAACAGTTGAATAGGGGAGTTTACAGATAGTGTTGTGTTTAGGGGGGGGGGGGAGAGATAACATTATATAAAGTATCAAAGGAGCTAACATTTCATGTATTTTCACAGTGGAGAGGTTCGATTCTAGGGCACTATTAATGTTAGAGTGATATTTATATAATAGAGTGACTTAAAAGCAACAACTAAGGGAGGCAACTTGCGATATTGATATTGTAATAGGGCAGTGAACTGGTATCACTTGCGATATAACAAGGGACTGAACTGGTGATACTAATTTTGTAATAAGTAATACAAAGTTGACGGGGTGATATTTCTGTAGCAACAAGCCGAGTTCTTTGTGTTTCCTTTTTTTTTTGACTTGGAAAAAATGGCAAAAAAAAATTATCTTCCATTTTTGTTAAGAAACTACATCAGACACAAAGCAGGGGCTGTTCGTTAATAAAATAATCAATAACAAGCAATTATATTATATATTGATACCATGTGTAACGTTTCATTGTAATATAGCCTCGTTTTGCAGACATACGTAATCGAATCCAGCACATAGCCATAATTCTACACATATTCGTAGATGGCATGGTCGCCCACCCATTCTTAGTGCCGCGCACCCCTTCAACACTCCCCCCCCCTCCCGCCCCCCCCCCCCCCACATACACACGATCCCAATAACGATTCTTATTTAAATTGATAATTTCCTCCGCTTTATTTGAATACCCCCCCCCCCCCCCCCCTCTGCCAGTATACAACCTGATGCAATTATTATTTTCCTGGCTGTGTTTGATTACCCCCCCCCCCCCCCACACACACACCACACTGAATCCACGAACAAACAAACAACCGGTCTACGCCGAATATCCACACGACCACAACGGGCGAGTTATCGTCTGGCTCTTGTAGTGCCAGCCTCACGGGTATCACGTGATTGATCTATTATGGGATGTTATTCCTGTCCAGGATGGTTCACGCTATCGATCGGGAAATTTGTTCTTCCTCAATAGAATCTGTTCACTTGAGCGTGCGCATGCGCAGCGGGGGAATTAATTTGAAACTTTATTCCTGGCTTTTCTTGCTGATTTGCAACTTTAATTTTCGGCTACCAAAGTGATCGATGAGGACAAACATTAACGGTTTGGACAAAAGGTTGTCCGTGTGATTAGACAAGGGGTGGACTAACCCGCCACTAGTAGCGTAGCGATGGTGGGGGGGGGGACCGGGGGGGGGGGGAGACACATGTCCCCGGGCGCCGACCTTAGGGGGCGCCAAAATGGGTTGGAAAATAAATTGAAATGTTGATGGGGTGCAAATCGAATGTTTGAGAGGGGGGGAGTGCAAATCAAAAGTTTGAGGGGGGGGGGGGGGGGTTGCAAATCGAAAAGTTTGTCCCCGAGCGCCGGGAAGGGTAGCTACGCCTCTGTCCGCCACCTACCCGGGGAAAATTCCGGTGGGCACCTTAAAGATAAGGCGCTATCTATCTCCAACTGCTGACCCACGCTTCAGTGGTCATCTGACCGTCTCACGTGACCTGTCATCTCCTGTAATTCTATTGGTCTACCTGACTAACTGACTACTCTGTTTCTGCTCATCTTCTACTTCTGCTTGACCTCTATGACGTATAATTTGCGTCATCGCCGCCTCCAAGAACGGTGATGTAATAGCATTATTAATGTTTTGATTTAAAAAAAATTGTTGATATGTCTCCATTGTACCATTTTCATTCATCCATATCAAGGCGTACTATCTAGGCTTTGTTGTAGAAAGAAATGCACAACGAAAACAAAATGCAATTTTCTAAAGCCTGTTGGACACAGTCTTACTATGAAGTTTGTTCAAACACATTATAATGGATTACATCCTCAAGCCACAGTCTGGAAAATCTCAATGGACTGAATTTATTAGGTAAAGCCGGATTATCGAACTTGCTGTAAATTTATGCCCATGTTTAAAAGGCAGACATGATCTTGATAAAGTAGTTATAATTAAAAAAAAACAAAAAAAAAAAAACAACAAACAACATCTAACGCTTTTGATTTCGTTGATTTGTTTTTAACATTAACGAACATTTTATAAAAAAAGAATTTTATTGTTTCTTTTCTATTTGATTTGATTACTCAATTTAATCTAAAGTAAATTAGTCTTATTAGTTTATTAACAGAGCTGTATCATGTATTAAATACTCAGCTTAATTTACAGTGAATTGCATTTACTAGTTTATTAAAACAACTGTACCTATAATTTACTGATCAATCAGATTAATTAAAAGTGAATTGATTGATTAATTTATAAAAAACTGTTTAATCATATGACTGATAAATAAGTCTAAATAAAGTAAATTATATTTATTAAGTTATTAAAACCATCGAATAATGTATTGATATGATTGCACAGTTTAACTTAAAAAAAAAGTTAACTTAAACAGCTGTATGACGCATCGATTACTCAGTTTAACTTAAAATGAATGGTATATATTAGTTTAATAGTTAACGTTTCGATTACTCAGTCTAACTTAAAATAAATGGTATATATTAGTTTAATTGTTAACGTTTCGATTACCCAGTTTAACTTAAAATAAATGGATATATTAGTTTAAAAAGTTTTATAGTATGACGTTTCGATTACTCAGTTAGCACTAGCCTCACCCTATTCAAAAGCTCACATCACCTGATATGAGTCAAACTTCATTCCCAGAAAGAATTTATTTCTCCATTCCCTCCTCCCTACCCACACAATTGTCGACCGCGGGGCCATACTAGCTGCAGCCATAAATGTCTAAACCCCCCCCCCCTCCTTGTAGGATGAGGTTATAAAGATTAGGACCCCCCCCCCCCCACACATTTTCAGAGAACTTAAACATCACAAAACATTACGTCATAAAACCAAGCTGAATAGCCAAGTCTGGTTGGCTATAAAGGGACTTAAGCCTCGCTAAGGGAGATAAGTCTTGTGGGCAAGAGAGATTTAAGTCCCGTTATTAAAAAGACATTCGGCTACTTAAAATAAACCAAATAAACCCCGCGTACAAATAAATAGAAGTTTCGAGACTTTAGGCCCAGTCAACTATTGTTAAAGTAAGGGTTTTGCATCCGTGTTTTTTGTGTGTGGCCCATTATTAAGTTATAAATAACAATTGGTTTTTGTGGAATATATAACTGATGAAATATTTTTATCACTAAGAATACTGAACTTAACTAACCATTAAAATACATTATAAATAATCTTCAAAAATGTGGACTCATTATTTCAAAACCAAGATTTCAAGGGATATAATTATACTTTAAAAAAATTGAATCTTTCGGTATGCAATTGCAATGTGTGCTTTTTATTATACGACCTGTACAACTTATTTTTAAAGCTAATTTTTAACACACCAGTACATTAGCAAATGTAACAAAAGCACCAACAAATCAATACACTACCACCACCAACAAATACATCATTACACCAACATCACTAACAACAAATGCATCAACGACAAAAATCAACAAACAAATATGCCACGTACTGAACCTTCAGGCCAAAACCGTCACCCGCAACAGCCCCCACCCCCACCCCATGTTTCCCCACCCCCACCCCACATATCATCCCCCACCCCATATATCCCCCCAAATATCCCCTCCCACACCCCACCCCCACCCCATATATCCCCCCACCCCATATACCCCCTCCCCAACTCAATATATCCCCACCCCCACCCCTTATACCAGGGGTCGGCAACCTCCGGCTCGCGAGCCGCATGCGGCTCTTTTAATATCAAGATGCGGCTCTCCAGCTCCTTGCACAAATACTTATAATCTTAATAAAAAAAAAATATTTGAAATAAAAAAATGTTAGTGGCTCTTTAAAACCAGGGAAATTTTAAAAATTGTAAATTTCGTCTCTTCCGCTTCAAAAGGTTGCCGACCCCTGCCTTATACCCCCACCTATTCAGCTGTTGACACCCCGCCAGATTAACGACAACCTTGTGGTGAAGAAAAAAATGCCAAGAACGATTACTCTGCTACGGCCTACCAAGGTGATACACAAACACAGTGCATCAAGTTGTTGCCCTTTATTTGATGTGTTCTTCATAAGCCGCCAGTCGTATTCACAACTCACGTACATGTAGTAAAAAGAAATAAAAACAGGGCATCAATAAATTAAGTCACCCAATCGTCACCAGTGTCCAAATACCACTTCCATAAAATGACGTCATAAAATTCCAGCGTCTAAAAGTAAAAGATTTTCTTCAGAAAATTATCATTCATCTTCGTTTTTATAACAATGATAGACAAAATATATGCAATGTGACAATTGTAAGGCCTCATTCTACATTTTTTTGAATAGCTGAATATCACAAAAATCTGACACACTTCATCGTTTTTCATTTCCGATGTGCGTGATGTGATTTATACAAGACATGTACACAAAACAAACGAACAAATGCCACTTCTGTTTAAAATTGTATGCTCTTAATAAAATAACGTAAGTTATACGCAAATTTTAATTGCGACTTAGAAAAATTGCAGTTTTCTGGAGCCAGTGTGTTACAGTTTATGATGTCAGGAATCTCTCAGGCACCAGGGCGTGCCTGCAGGTGAGTGCCATTTCCAGCTCACCTTAGTTTACCTGACGTAAGGAGTGAGCACGGTGCTACAGTAACGGGTTAGGTGTAACCGCGGTGCCAGAATGTATTAGCTGGCTCGGTGAGTTCAGAGAGAATAGAGGGAGAGGGGTGGAGGGGGTGAGGTGTGGACAGATTGACTGAGGATAGAGAGTGGTGATGTGGAGGAGTGGGGGAGGGGGAGAGAGGGTGTGGGCAGAATGACAGAGGACAGAGAGAGGTCGAGAGGAGGAGGGAATGAAGGGGAGAGATGGGTGGAGGAGAGGGAGGTGTTGCGGTGAGGGGAGGTGAGGGGAGGGGAGAGAAGGCTATAGGAGAGAGATAGTTAGAGGGGAGAGACGAGTGGAGGAGTGGAGTTGATAGAGGGGGGTGTAGAGAAAGGTGGATGGAAGAGAGGGGTTTTGTATGACAATGGATGTTTACTATTATTGGAGTAAATCGATGACATAATGTTCTACACACATGCGCATGTTTTGGTTGGTTTAGTGTGTATCAACATAGACTATGTAGTTGTGTTGTGATTGGAGGTTTAGGGGCATAATCTTTGGGATTTTTCTGTTAGTCGTAACGAGTACAACGTATGCATGCATGTGATGAACGGGTTTGTAGAAGAATGATGCTTACGTGTGCGCAGGTTGTTTTTTAATTGTAGTTGGATTGTGTGTGTGTGTATGTATGTGTGTGTGTGTGTGTTTGCGAGTACGTATTTCGGTGACTTTGGGGGTAGGGTAGGAGCTGAGAGGGATAGGCCTACCACGTTCATCGCTTGTTTTTGTTGTTGTTGTTGCTGATGAGATGGAATGTATATCGTTTTTGCGTGGATTGAGTCTGCATTTTTTTTTGGTGCCGTGTTAAATTAATTAAATTATTTTTTTCTCCACCAGAACCAATTATTTAAAAAAAAATCACGACAGATTAGTTTTGTTGACCTGTACCTAATATACACACAGCTATCTTAGGATATTATGAATTCAAACTTTATTGGGCTTAAAATATAATACTTTTTTAACTGTGAAAATCCTAAGAATAGGTTTTTTTTTTAAGATGGCCGCCGTTGTCATAGTTGCCAAGATTCTGCTACTAATTTTTTTAAGTAAACACACAGATTGATTTTTTTCAAAATGTGTAGAGAAATAATAGTTTTTAGTAAAGTATAAAATAATATCTTTCCCCGGAGCCTACCCTCTTACAACTACCCGAAAACTGCTGCGATTTTACAAAATATTTTTTTATCCACACATTTACTTTGAGAGCTGCATTAGCCACAAACAGGTAGACTGTCGATACAGGTAGTTCTTACACAAAGGATGCAAGCCTTGCCTCTGTTTGTGTGAATGTTTCAGCTTTCTGCATTCTTACGTTCACACAAACAAGGGAAGCAATGCGCTATCAATGGGGGATAACTAGCTGAGTAATCATACCGAGAATCTATAAACACACACATACACATACACACATACACACACACACACACATATATATATATATATATATATATATATATATATATATATATATATATATATATATATATATATATAATTGCAATTACACTTATATAAACATATATAAGGCCTACATATATATGTATATACAAATACATAATATTTATAATCATATATACACATATGTTATATATATATATATATATATATATATATATATATATATATATATATATATATATATATATATATATATATATATATATATATATATACTAGCCGTCCCGGCCAGGCCCTGCTCTGGCTTCTGTGAAAAACCTTTCTGTTAAAGACCATTACCTGTGTGTTTAGTAATCATCATAAACCCGGCATTGCCCACCCAAACTACAACCAACCAAAACCAAAACAACAAAACGCAAACATAACGCTAACACAATTACAAATACAAACGAAAACAAAAACTTAACAACAAACACAACCACACCCACAAACACCAATACAAACCCAAAGAAAAAACAAACAAAAAAGCAAACGAAAACAAAAACCTAACAACAAACCCAACCACAAACACCAATACCAACAAAAAAAAAAATCAACGAAAAAAGCAAACGAAAACAAACCAAATCCAAACGCAAAACCAACCAAAAACACAAATACAAACCCAAACAAAAAAAAAACAAACAAAAACGAAAAAAGAAAGAACAAAAACGAACCAAATTAAAACGCAACCACTAACGCAAACCCACCTAAACACAAAGAAAACACTAACGCGAACATAAACGCCCGGGGCGGAATCACCTGTTTTAGCTTAATGAACGACTATAGTACCCCAACTTATTCACAGTCTTTTGCACTCACTTAAACGAACGCGCCTGTTTCAATTTAACAAACAATTTTAATACTCCAAGCTTATCCGTAAAATACCTACAACATTTGCACTTGATCAATCCCCGCTAATTATGTAATTATTTTTTTTCCCAACACCAAAACAAAGTAATTAAAAAGTACATTATTTTCACGGAATGCAATGGTTTTATAAAGGGAAGTAATTGTGTTTTTCCTAATTTATCAAAGGGAAGTAAGTGCTATAGGACTAAATAAAGACATAATTAGAATTTTTGTAAAAGATGATATTTTTTTTAAAACTTGTGTTTAATGAACATGCCGACAATTATTACTATAATTTGAAAAATGAAAATTATTTCCCAACACTTTCAATAGTAATTTTTTAGCTCATAAATTTAGACAAATGCGCACGATAATTTTCTAACTTTTAAATTCGTACAATTTCAACGACATACAAATGCATTACATACAGAACTGAGCTTTATATATATATATATATATGACCTATAATAGATTTCCATATTACAAAAGGAAGCTAGAAATATAATTACAATATAGCATTAACAATAAAAGTAAAATGCCGTGCTGTGTTATTAATTAATAATAAAAACCGTTTTAACTAAATAGTGTAATTATAAAATCCGTATTCTAATTGCTTTTAGTTTTGCTTAATTCTGCCTCAATCGTAAAGGAAGCAGATTGACACATTTGGTCGGTGCTAGGCTGTTTCATCTAATTAGAAAAATAAAAAGGAATTACTGGGAATTAGTTAAGAGGTACGAACCTATAGTTAAAATGCTCTAGTAAGGAATGATAAAATCTATAGTTTTTTTTTAAAGTTTTACACAATCATTTTTAGCGTGTTATACATTGTTTTGATATACTAAACAACAAATGTAATTCTACTCGATATGATGTTATACAATACACAACATTCACAACATGCAGATGTCGATATAAGAAAACGATTGCTCGGGGAAAAAACAAAATAATTATAATGCTAATAATATTAGCATTAAAAACTAAAAAAAAAATCAGGTAACATTAGTGATTTTGAAATTCCCGTTTCTATAAATATCTTTGAGGTAGATGACTAAGCTCAAAATTAAATTACCGAACAACGGAAAAAAGAAACGAAAAAAACAACAACGAAAAACAACAACGCTGGCAAATAAAATAAAGTATGCTGTTTTGAAAATTCTCGTTTCTATAAATAGCCCTGTGATGGATGTTACACTTTAAACTCACAGTTTAAAAGAAATTTAATTATTGAAAAGCAGGCATACAAAACGAGTGTAAATTAGCATAAAGATAATTTTTATTATTTTTATTAAAACATTTTTGAGTTATTAGATGTATATTGACGTCCCTGAGTTTACCCAGCTCTGAAGGGTACCCAACTCACATCAGGGAAACAGGCGGCAAGGCATAGTGCTGACCACACTATCTCTTCAAATGCCGAGGTCTCTTAAGCAGTTGAATTCTACTTCATCTGCCCCATGTATATTGGGCACCAACGGGAAATGATGATGATGAGATGTATATTAAATAGAAGCTAACTTATCATAAACATAGCATTATATTGATTTTTAAAATTTGATTAGTATTGTCTTATTAAATTAATTTTGAGCTTATTTGATGAAGTTTTTACACTTTTTTTACTTTCTCGTATATACGTAGTATAGAGAAAGTATTGTAATCGTGCAAAAAAAAAAATCGAGATTTTGTCGACGTTTTACACCTCACTGATACGGAAAAACATAATTTTGCAATCTTGTCCGTATGTCTGTGTGTGTGTGTGTCTGTGTGTGTGTCTGTCCGTGTGTAAACACGATAACTTGAGTACCGTTACAGCTAGGTTGATGAAATTTCATATATAAGTATTTTATCAATACCTGGGAAGGGTCTCTATGCCTCTGGGGGGGGGGGGGGGGGTGACACCATTAAGTGCCGCACCGGGTGACACCCGACCTCGCTACGCCACTGACTACAACTACTACTATTATTTAGCCTAATTATAAATTATTATTATTATTATTATTATTATTATTATTATTAATATTATTATTATTATTATTACTATTATTATTATTATTATTATTATTATTATTATTACTACTACTATTATTATTATTATTACTACTATTATTATTATCATTATTATTATTCTTATTATTATTTTTATTAATTATTAAAACCTATCCATTAAAAAAATAATAAAGTCTAACTTATAAAGCTAAGGTTTAAACATTACTTCACTAGAAGTGCGCTAGTGAAGAGCTTGCCCTAAACGTTGTGTCGGGGTTGGGCGTGTGCAGCATATAATAAGGACACGTCCGGTTGAAGCGCGCACGTTTTTTAACAAGTCTAAGCACTGTGCTCGAGCTAGGCAAGCATACCCGTTCACGGCAAGGTTTCAAGAAGACGAATACCGTAAACATAAGGTTTACAGTAATGCTTCGAGAACACGAATACCATAAACTGAAGGTTTTGACCCCCAGGGTTCAGATAGGACGTCCCATATCTGGGCCGCTGGAATTTCACCACACTCGCCTCAACTACGTGCCTTCTGAAGTTGCGTTTATACAGTACCGTTAACACCAAAAATTCTACACGCTTGGCCGCGGCGCGATTATAAACAAGCCTACAAGACAAAACAAGTGGCCGACATATATCCGGCCAGCGACGAGGCGGAGTACTAATTGGTATATGCTCGGACCAAATGTAGTACCGATTCTATGCGCGGGACCCCATAGACGGTAGCTATCATACGGGGCACGGACGTCGGACCCTATTTGAAAGGTCCAACGATTGATGATGTTCGGCTATACATATTTATAAATCCACGCGTGCCTCAAAGAGAGCATGTGAAATTCTAGATTAGAAATGTGTATGGAAAATTTGAACACACCAGGCTCGACTGGAGAAATCCGGTTTAAATGTGTGTAAAAATAATCGAATAACCAGGATCGTAGTTGATCTTTCTTGAAGTCTGCAAATACTCAACATATTTAAAAGTTAAAAAATGGCACAACACTATAGCTTATATTTCGAGGCAATTAAGTGTAAAATATACACGTCTCAGGTTTAGCAGTATTGGTATTAACCGTAAGCTATTTATAACTTTCCCACTCATCCGTATTAAATGTATTTTGTAACGATGAAGCCAAAAGACTTTGTTTTGTGTCATTGCTACATCGTTGCGAAAATAGATCCAAAGACATTTGTGGGAATTACCGCAGAAGGCACGCAAAAGTATTCATTCCAATACATTTTAAATTCGACATTGTAAATAATTATTGCTAATCATCAAAACAAACTCAAATACTACGAATCAAAATACTTGCCTGGAGATTATAATAGCGCAACTTTAAGGTTATTCAGAATAAAGCAGGAGTAGTCTCCACTAACCTATTTTCGTATAGCAGTAAGCGGGATGGCAATTTCTTGCAATTCGGATATATATTCTAGAAATGATTTTATTTAATTTTTGCTTTCTCGTATATAGATCTACGAAGTATAGAGAAAGTATTGTAATCGTGCAAAAAAAAAAATCGAGATTTTTACAAATCTCGACGTTTTACATCTCACTGATACGGAAAAACATAATTTTGCAATCTTGTCCGTATGTCTGTGTGTCTGTCTGTGTGTCTGTCTCTCTGTGTGTGTGTGTGTAAACACGGTAACTTGAGTACCGTTACAGCTAGGTTCATGAAATTTCATATATAAGTATTTTATCAAAATCGTAGATCCGTATCAACTTTTGAGCGATTTCCGATAACCGGAAGTGGTACTTTTCCTACTTTGAATTTTTTAAAAGCCTATAACTTGAGTACTATTTCAGATAGATAAATGAAATTTCACATGTAAGTAAAAGATCTAATTCTCTACCTTCTGTTAAATTTTGAGTAATTTCCGTTGACTGGAAGTAGTAATTTACGCTACTTCCGATTTCTCAAAAAACTAATGTAAATTTTTAAAGTACTAATAATATTGCGCACTATTATGCGCTTTTTTTTATTTGCGTTCACTTGGTGTGCAATTAATTTGTCTACGAGATTTTATTCTATTTTTAAAACTTTAAGTATTTAAAATGGATTAAAAATCATGTCTATAGCCCGAGTTTCCATCCCCTGTTATTTTATATAAGAATATTCGAGAAAGTTTAGGGGAGATCACTCCCGGTTTATTCTTTATACAAAATGTGTATTGCATTCATCTCGCTGGAGTATTTCTGTATTACACTCAGCTGTCATTACGAGGTTTTTACGGTAGAGTCAGTCGGCGTCATAATTCGGAGTCAGTTCGACTCAGATTTTAAGTTATGGACACTGTGACAGAAGATGGAACACTATGGCTCTAAATAATACAGCTGTGCTGATACAAAGTGAAACAAGTCCATTCTTCGTGATTGGGACACTAGAACACTTGAGTTTTCAGCCCAAATTTAGCAGTGGTCTAAATATACACGGTAGATACAGGTTCGATATTTGCTCTCTACAATTCGGCCTAACTTAACGTCTCACCTAATTAACCAATTTCCCAATTAAACGGAATCGAGGTTGCATTGTTAACACTTGTTATGTTTGACCATACCTATACTTTGCTTAACCTAACCTATGCCCTAACCCACATAAGACATCTGACTTATCCTAATCGTAACCCATACATCAATAATTGTTAAATACCCAGCAGTTTTGTTTACAAGAACATAATAAAAAAAAAAAACAACCCTGACTATACCTTACTTTTATACTTACTATTGAAATATACCACCTTTAATAATTATATTATTATTAGGTTTCCTTATATTTTATTCATGAAACATTAATTAAAAATATATTTTTATAAATAACTATAAACGGTCGTTCAATCCCCAGAAAGGAATAATAGTAATGTTGGGCAAATTAATTAAAAATATATTTTTATAAATAACTATAAACAGTCGTTCAATCCACAAAAAGGAATAATAGAAATGTTGGCCAAATGTTTTTCATACCCGTTTGGTGTAAAATGTTCAAACGGTGTACCATACATTCCCCAAAGCATTAACAAAACCACCTATCAGTACAGTTAAAAAAAAAAAAAACTTCCTTTGCCGGGCCAAGATGAGCGATTATCGGCTACACGAGAAGGGAGGTAATCTTCACTCAGGAAATCAAGGGCGGTTACCCAGTAACTTTAGGACATTTATGTTTATTTTTAACCGCTCTTTTATGTTGGGAGTTAAGTTGTAGTACACTTCTGCCTATCGTCCAACCGGTGCTGGCACTAAATACAAATAGATGATGTGTGTGGTGGGTGTGGGGTGTGGGGGTGGGGGTAAAGGGAGGTCTAGCTAATACGTGGGGGTGGGGGGGGGGGGGGGGCATTCAAGGAAAGAAGAGTTACGAAGCACCAACAGATACCTTTACTGCCCAACCAGGGACTTTATGGTAATTAAAAAACAGACACCTCCCCCTTACTTATTTAACTAATTACTTAAAACTACTTTAATCAGTGCACGAATTTAACTGAATACACACTGACCCATTTTTTAAAAAAAAAAGGAGGAAAAAAAAATAGACCACCAACTCCTGTTAGACCAATTTTTAAATCAATATTACGTTCAATGCCAATATAAACAAAAGTTAAATAGCACCTACTTATGTTTTATGACTAACAATTTTTTTCTGTTTAATTATAATTCAAGTCAGACAACCCCCCCCCCCCCTAATCAAAGAGCGCTACATGATACAGAATACCGAACTTGAGACCTTCTGGTTTCTAATGCTAGGTTCTGCTACTCGACCACACCATCCTAAAATAGTGCTTTTTTTATAACTCCGTTTATTATTACTCTTTGTCCGCTTGTCCCCCTCTGTGGTTAGTTACTCTCTTACCTCTGTATCATTCTGCCAGTTCAGTGACTCCAATTGTGTTGGTCTTTAACGTTTCTGACTCCACATTTTATATTTCTTCGCATTTTGTGACTCCACAATTCTATATTTCTTCACATTTTGTGTCTCCAATTTTTCATCTTTCTTCACGTTTTGTGACTCCACATTTCTATATTTCTTCGCATTTTGTGACTCCACATTTCTATATTTCTTCATATTTTGTGACTCCAATTTTCCATCTTTCTTCACGTTTTGTGACTCCACATTTCTATATTTCTTCACATTTTGTGACTCCAATTTTCCATCTTTCTTCACATTTTGTGACTCCAATTTTCCATCTTTCTTCACATTTTGTGACTCCAATTTTCCATCTTTCTTCACATTTTGTGACTCCAATTTTCCATCTTTCTTCACATTTTGTGACTCCAATTTTCCATCTTTCTTCACATTTTGTGACTCCAATTTTTCATCTTTCTTCACGTTTTGTGACTCCTTATTTCTATATTTCTTCGCATTTTGTGACTCCACATTTCTATATTCCTTCGCATTTTGTGACTCCACATTTCTATATTTCTTCACATTTTGTGACACCAATTTTCCATCTTTCTCCACCTTTTGTGGCTCCAATTGACTATTTTTCTTCACGTTTTGTGACTCCACATCCACATTTCAATCTTTCTCCACCTTTTGTGACTCCATATTTCTACACTCCCCTGCATCTGTCTCCGAGCTATGTGACTCCACATTTCTATTCGTCCGACTTCGAACTCTTTGACTCACCAATTCTCTGCACACTATGTCTAGAAAATTTATTTCGCTTTCACCACCCTCCCCTCCTCCTCCGGTATGTTCATCTCATGTCACCGTGACCTGCTGGAACGAGCCCCGTAAACAAATTTAGTTTAGTCCCACCACTTTCCTCCCCCTCAACAACCACTCGACTGGTTTTAAAATCAAAGAGCAAACAACTCTGAAATGTCAAACATAATTTGTGCCATTGACGCAATACTCAACGTCAAGATAGTTGGAAACATCGGTGTTTTAATTTTTTTTAATAATACAACTATTAACTGTTTATGAAGTTATAAAGAAAAATATAACAACAGAGGTTACAAGTTCACATAGAATAAAATAGTTCTAGAGTTGACAGGATACACATGAATGTATTGTTACAATGAGAAATTCGGCGGTCTGTTGGGCGCTTAGACATGGTGGGGGGGGGGGGGGGGAGATCTAACAATCAGTGTTCTTCTCTCCCTCCAATCTCTCTCTCTCTAAATATATATATATATATATATATATATATATATATATATATTTTAAACTTCTAACCCGAAAGTCTCGAGTTCGAATCCGGGTTCAGGTCACTAGAACGTCCCCGAGTCTACCCAGTTGTGATGAGTACTTAACTCACGTTAGGAAACGTAAAAGCGGTTGAGTAAAGTGCTGACTACATGTCTTTTCTTAAACCGAGTTCATAGAAACAGGTGTACTCTACTTCACTTGCCCCACTGACCGCCAAGTTTCTAAAAGTGAACTTAAACAATTATCAAACGCCCACAAACCCCATTTTTTTCCCTCCAGCAACTCATTCAATCTACAATGAACAGATTGAAAACGCATCTCATCATTTTTTTAGTAATACTAATTTTTTTGTAGTTTTTACAGTTTCAAGACATGAAGATACAATTTTAAATAATAATTAAATGTCAGAATCAAATTGAAACAGCTTAAATAAGTGAATATGAAATATAAGAAATTAATGCATACTGGAATTTAATGGAAAATATTCAACATATTTTTATAGTGAAATGCACTTCCTCTTACTATGTTTAAAAATAGACCTTAAGAAAAACGTACATTCTATTGAAATAAATGATCAATGAACATTTTAATCTAGTAGAGGTCAATGTAAATTACAACAAGCTTGAAATATACACCACAGGTTATGGTGTTTTCTTTTCAGTAGCGTGGCTAATCCTTTTTACTTCCCCTTGTGCACGTCCTAACAATCACCTGAGACAGTTGGGTCCCCTGACGAATAGTGGCCATTTAATGATGTCTTTTCCATTTTGTTGTGGCTAAGTTACAATTGTATTGTCTGTTTATTTCTATTTTCTTCGCTTTTTTTCAGATCACGAGTGAATTTCTAAATTTGTAAAAAGTTGGAATATTTGCTTGAAAGTTTATTTCTACGAGATAAAAAAAAACAACAACAAAGGACGATATTTTTTTTAGAAAAGTGTATTTTCACGTGTTTAATGAAGTGTTTAATTTTTAAAAAATCTTTTAATGAGTATTTTTTTAATTTCTGTTAAGAAAATCAATTTAAAAAGAAACCATAGTCGTTATATGATTGTTTTTTTTAATTCTTAAAAAAGGATACTAAAACAATTTGAACCGCAATTTTTCAAAAGAGACAAACGTTCCAAAGTGTCTGACGTCACGAAACATCTCCGTACGTCATCGTTGCATCCTTCTATCCGGATTACGTACCCTCTCTAAATAACATCTGGTAACCATGACAACGTACTGCTCCGTCATCGGCCTGGTGTTTCTGGTGCTAACCAACCTGGCCATCATCATCACCTACGCCACGCCCTACTGGCTGGAGCACAGGATGGGCTGGAACCACGGCCTGTGGGCCCGTTGCCGCTCGGACTCCTGCACCTGGCTCTTCCAGGAGAACTACAAGATCATGACAAACTCCAATGTCGAATCAGGTGAGTTACTTCCCTTTTCATAGGTTGTTTCCCTTTTCAACGGTTGTTTCCCTTTGCATTGGTTGTTTCCCCTGTCATTAATTTTTTTCGTGTTTTTTTTATTTTTTATTTTTAGTTAGCTTTTCTTTACATCTGTAGTTTTCTTTTACATTTTTTTATTCCTTTTTAACTGATAATCCCCATTAATTTATTATTTCCATTTTCATTTATTTGTTTCCTTTTTTTTTCAAATGTTATCTATTTTAATCTATTGTTTGTCTTTTCATCTACTTTTTCTCTTGTAATCTATTTTTTCGTCTATTGTTTACCTTTATTTCTTAAGTTCTATTGTATTCCATTATTTGTATTATTTCCCTTGCATTGATAATTCCCTGTACATTTATTATTTCACTTGCATCTACTATTACACTTTTTATCTACTACTTCCCTTGTGATCTATTATTTTTTTCCTTTTCATTTTTTGTTTCTCTCTAAAACCATAGTTTTTTTACATTTAATTTTTCCCTTTTCGTTTTTTTCTTTCTCTCTAAAATTATTGTTCAGCTTAAATCTGCTTTTTTCTTCTTTTTTACCTTTATCATTTTCCTTTTTTATTTGATAATTTCTTGTTAGGGTTTGTGCAAGTGATATATAGTTGTGTAACAGCAGGTAAGAAGCTGGAATTTAACGCTGCCTTTATTTTGCCTTTATTTAACTTAAATCAAATTTCTGCTATTTTAAGAAGTTGAAGGAATAAGTCCACTCTCCAATACAGCTAGGACTCAAACGGGACCAGAGTTTCTTCCAGGCATCTATTCGCCCCCCCCCCCGGGGAAAGTCTACCGCCTCCCCCAAACGAAATGGAATTTACATAGACAATATTTACTTTTGACAGTGTCCGCCCCCCCCCCCCCAAAATTGTTGTCCGCCCCCCCCCCCTTCCCCCCCCCCCCCACCCCCAGAAAATTTCAAGTGCATCCCCGGAGAAAAAAGTCTGGAAGAAACACTGAACGGGACTTAACATTTGTTGTACTAAACATATGCAATTAAAGATTGTTTTAAATTATTAGTTCAAAAATATTTTCTATAAAAATTATATTGTGCAAAAGGTTAGGTGAAAATATCATTTTTTTTTATAAAAATAACTTTGCAGGATCCCTAATCTCTCGTTTTTGTACGCTACTATCGATGTTTTGTTTTTATACTATTTCCCTAGCGTCTGTTATTATTTTATCGAGTTTTTATATTTCTCTTTATTATTTTGAATACTATTTTATAAATTTCGTATTTTTTTTGCTCTTGCTATATATATATATATATATATATATATATATATATATATATATATATATATATATATATATATATATATTACTGTTTTTGAAATGTGTTAGACATGAACATCGCATCTGTTTTTACTAAGAAGAAACTGGACCTTCACGAAAGGCCATGTAATGAATTCAAGACGAATGTTAACATTTTGGGTTAAATTGTTTAAGCTCGTGAATTTCGTCGTCGTTATTTTCATGTGAAACCACGATAGCAAATGCTAGTGGTACTAGAGTCCAAGTTAAGCGATAATCGATTATGTTCTTTAAACTACTTTGCTAATCGATTAAGTTCCTTAAGCTACTTCTTAGATTCTATTCTATTCAGCAACTGACTTGGATAATCCATTCTGTCCTTTAAACGGCATGGATAATAAATAAAAAAAAAAGCAAATTTTTTTTTTTATTCAATCACCAACTAACTTTTTAAAATTCCCCCCTCCCTCCTCAGAATGGTGGATCGCCACCATAGCTCTGACGTCACTGGGCCTGATCTTCGCCCTCTTCTCCTTGCTACTGGCCACCATCGCGTTGTGCTGTGAGTGTCGCAGGTGTAACCCAAGTGTCGTCATCGGCGTCCTGCTCTTCATGGCCTGTAAGTTTTGTCAATTTGAGACGTCATGTGTGTAAGTTTTGTCAATTTGAGACGTCCTGTGTGTAAGTTTTGTCAATTTGAGACGTCCTGCTCTTTATGGCCTGTAAGTCTTGTCAATTTGTGACGTCCTGCCTGTAGGTCTTGTCAATTTGTGACGTCCTACCTGTAAGTTTTGTCAATTTGTGACGTTCTGCTCTTCATTATCAGTAAGATTTGTCTTACTATTTGTGAACATCATTATATTTGCCACATGATGTTAACATCATTATATTTGCCACATGATGTGAACATCATTATATTTGCCACATGATGTGAACATCAATATATTTGCCACATGATGTGAACATCATTATATTTGCCACATGATGTGAACATCATTATATTTGCCACATGATGTAAACATCATTATATTTGCTACAAGTAGTCATCATAAATATGTTCTTTACTTTCTATGAACATCGACAATTGTTGCCACAAGTTGATACACCGTTTCGCATCTTTGTCGTTTTGTAAATAAATAAATTATTTAATTAATTGATAAACCGGGAGTGATCTCCCCTAAACTTTCTCGAATATTCTTATATAAAATAACAAGGGATGGCAACTCGGGATATAGACATGATTTTTAATCCATTTTAAATAATTAAAGTTTTAAAAATAGAATAAAATCTCGTAGACAAATTAATTGCACACCAAGTGAACGCCAAATCAAAAAGCGCATAATAGTGCGCAATATTATTAGTACTTTTAAAATTTGCATTAGTTTTTTGAGAAATCGGAAGTAGCGTAAATTACTACTTCCGGTCAACGGAAATTACTCAAAATTTAACAGAAGGTAGAGAATTAGATCTTTTACTTACATGTGAAATTTCATTTATCTATCTGAAATAGTACTCAAGTTATAGGCTTTTGAAAAATTAAAAGTAGGAAAAGTACCACCTCCGGTTATCGGAAATCGCTCAAAAGTTGATACGGATCTACGATTTTGATAAAATACTTATATATGACATTTCATCAACCTAGCTGTAACGGTACTCAAGTTATCGTGTTTACACACGGACAGACAGACAGACAGACAGACAGACACACAGACATATGGACAAGATTGCAAAATTATGTTTTTCCGTATCAGTGAGGTGTAAAACGTCGAGATTTGTAAAAATCTCGATTTTTTTTTGCACGATTACAAGACTTTCTCTATACTTCGTATATACGAGAAAGTAAAAAAACAACAAAAAAACTTGCTATTTTTATACCTTTGTAATTCAGATCTTTTACTATGAATGACCATTACCTTTTTCACTTATTCAACTAAAATATTAAGTTACCCCCCCCCCTCCAAAAAATTAATAAAATAAAAAAATAAAAGAATAAATGACATTTCTTTTATAAACTTGGGAAATATCGACAAACAATGACCTTGATCTTCCTCCGCTAAAATGACCTTGACCTTCCACAGTTCTATGCCTGTCCGTGGCGGCGGTCGTGTTCGGCGTCTGCTCCAACAAGTACGACAACGCCGGCATCCACTACACCATCAGCAGCGGCGTCCGCTTCGGCTGGTCTTTCTGGTTGGACGTGGCGGCGGCGGGGCTGGCCCTTCTGACGTCACTCATCTACTGCCTTGTAGGCCGCGGGAAGTCAGCTTAAGGGATCTTCTCACATGAGCATCACACTATCTTAAATCATCTACAAACAACTATTATATATATATATATATATATATATATATATATATATATATATATATATATATATATATATATATATATATATATATATATATAAAACTTTATTATAAAAATTAGATAGATTACTTTTCAAAAGGGATATTGATATTCTATAACATTTTGTGTTGATTTGCCTCTTATATATATTTCTGGATTTAAAAACAAAATACATTTAAAAACAAAATACACAGACTAATCCAGTCCATTATTTCTAAACCACGTGTTTTAAAATTCATTTAAAAAATAATATATATATATATATAAATACCTATACGCAGTGAATCTTTTTATAGCTCCAAGATTAGATACTTACATTTCAAATTCATGCCTATATTGTTTTATTTTTTTTCTTGCTAAATGGTGAAGAAATTCATCAAAGTACTACAATTGTTCAAATGTGCTACAAAGTAAGATGTTTATGTTTAAACTGTTACAATATATTTTTATGTTTATGTTGATTCAAGCCCCTTATTTTGATGCAGTCTGTAGATAATTTTTTTGTTACTTCTCTCCCCTTTCAATTGGTTCTCTGCCCTTTGTACATATAAGTTTGTTGGTTAGACGCTAAGACATAAACATACATGGTGAGTGAGTGTGGATATGTGTGTTGTGTGTGAGCCTTTCAGATGGATGTGTATTGACTGTGTGTGTTTGTGTGAGTATTGTTCACCATGAAGTGTATGTGTGTTAGTGTGTGCTTGATATATATGGTTTTTTTCTCCACGATGTGATTGTGCAGAGAGTGTATGTGTGTTGGTGTGTGTATGTAAATTTGGGATTGTTCTTAAAGACATGGGTTGCATGTGTGTGTCGGTGTGTGTATAATTTGTGATTGGTTTAAACGGCAAGTGTTGAATGTGTGTGTGTGTGTGTGTGTAATGTTAGGATCTTCAGTTTTATGTATATTGAATGTGTCTGATAAATTATGTGAAGTTTTAGTTCATTCGTCTAGACAACAGGTGTTTATTATTACGGGGGTTAGGTTATAAGTCTAGACTGCAGGTGTTACATTTTCAGGGGGTTAGGCTATTAGTCTAGACTGCAGGTGTTACATTTTCAGGGGGTTAGGCTATTAGTCTAGACTGCAGGTGTTACATTTTCAGGGGGTTAGACTATTAGTCTAGACTGCAGGTGTTACATTTTCAGGGGGTTAGACTATTAGTCTAGACCGCATGTTTACAATTTCCGGAGTTAGGCTATTAGTCTAGACTGCAGGTGTTACAATTTCCGAGGGTTAGGCTATTAGTCTACACTACAAGTGATACATTTTTTGGGGGTTAGGTTAATAATAGACTAGACAACAGGTGGTTATTAAACAAAGTATCCAACAATTTTCATTGGTGCGTTTCAACTATGCTAGAAGCTAAGAGCGCGTATATTTTCAAATGCTTGTAACATTGACAGATCGTTGTGAATGATATTCTGGTTGCAAATCAAACTTTGCTAAATGTTACTGTAAAACTGAGTGAAATTTATGTATTTTTGACTTTCTAAAATTGTTTACCTTCTTAAAGTTCTGTAAAAAAATTGCCTACTTATAGAGTAAAAACAGTGGTGGTGTAATGTGCAGTTAGTTTGATTTTACATCTTTTAACATTTTGTTTACATTTTATTTGAATTGTTTTAAGAAGAGAGATATATCGTTTTTTCTATTGATTTTTGGCGTCGTTTAGAGTATTGTTTTTTTACTTTTTCAACTAAGTTTATTATATTTGTTGTGCAAAGAAGAGTAACTCTGTTGTTTACTTTGAGCAAAGTTATGTAACATTTAAAAAAAAATGTATTTTTGGAAATATGAATCAGTCTCTTTTTGGTTGTGCAAAACTCTTGCATTTTACATAAAATTGTGAAAATAATGTGTAGATTTAACTATACATTTAATATTTGAAATCACTATAATTAAATAAATCCGTTAAAGAAGATCTCGTTCTATCCAGCTGAGGTTTGGTTTGTTACGAGATTTCAATTTTTTTTTCCAATTCTCAATGACCTCTAAATATATTTATTTCAGTTTTCGCGAATTGTCGGGAAAAAGATCTAAGATCAATCTCTTAACAGAACTATTGGTACGCAATAAAGAAAATCTTACTAAAGCAGTTTGACCGATTGTTTGAACATTATTAGCAATTAATAAAAAAATATTTTATGATTACGTTACATATTTATTACTGTAAACTTCTAAAAAAAAACACTAAATTATTTAAAAAAAAAATGGTTATAGAATTGTATAAGCCTTGTAGTAAATTAATTTTATGTACTGCACATATTTTTGTGCACATAATTTGTAGTGACGCATGCATTATAATCACCAAGACCTAACCTCAAAACCTTAAATTTCAATTAATATCATTAATTTAATATATTTAAAAATATATTTCTCATTTTCAATCATTTTTTTTTCCATAATGTAGTATATCTTTGAATGCTAATATGTTCCATTTGACATTTTAGTTTTTAATCTAGAGTGACGCTTGCTCCATACACAATTCATTTTTATACCAATTTAAAAAAAAAATATTTTTTCTTGAAGTTAAAAAATAATATTTGAGTATGTTGAGAAAGCACAGCTATATTACCAAGCACCGCTAATATGTTTGAATAGTTCACTAAGTAGACCTGGTTATCCTTCTTTGGAGAGCTATTCCTAGTTATCTTTCCTTGGAGAGCTGATCCTTAGATATCATTCTTTGGAGAAAACAGTCTTAGCAGTTAATTTTCAAAATTTGACTGCTTTTAAAAATATACCCATATTTTTTTTAAACATGTGACGTAATTAATGACGTGTAAACAATGAAAGGGTTTACAGTTTTGGTGTGTAGTTTTGACTGAAACAACAGTTAGATGAAATATGCATATACAAAATTACAGCATTAACGAGACATCTAGACAATGGGAAGGTTTACAGTATTAACTTGGTGTGTAGTTTCTGACTGTGTGACAACAATGGGAAGGTTTACAGTAATAGCTGGGTGTGTAGTTCCTGACTGTGTAACGACACATTTAGACAATGGTAAGCTTTACAGCATTAGCCGGGTGTGTGGTTCCTGACTGTGTAACAACACATCTAGACAAAAATCTTGTGTTCTCTGCACCATACGCCACCATGTTGAGTAGTGATCTGCATGCTTTACGTGAAATATATTACAGTACATCTGCTATTTTTTGGTGTTTTTTATTTTTAAATGTGTATTGTCCTTTGTGTGTCAACTGTCGTGAGTTCACGCTTCATTTGGTGGGTGTGGTTCAAGGTGAGTAGTTCTTCTGCGTGCTCTAACGGCTGAGGTATTCAGGGGCATATGCCTCAACCAGCCAGGGGCATATGCCTCAACCAGCCAGGGGCATATGCCTCAACCAGCCAGGGGCATATGCCTCAACCAACCAGGGGAATATACTTCGGGTATTAGGGGTATATGTCTCAAGTAATCATGCTATATGCTTCAGGTAAAAGTTTCCCTTTCAAACCTGACGGTCTATGGTGCAAGTGAAGTATAGATCACTCACTTGTTTCTGTGCCCTCGGCATATAAAGATATAGTGTAGTCAGCACTATGCCCAGCCGCCTTTACTCTCCCTAACGTGAGTTAGGTACCCATCAGAGTTGGGTGTGCTCAAGGACGGTCTACTGAGAACCCGGATTCGAACTCGAGACTTACGGGTTAGCAGGCCAGCTCTCTATCGCTAGACCTCTCCGCCCCACATATGCTTCGGGTATTAAGGGTATATTCATCAAATATTCGGGGCATATGCCTCGAGTAATCAATGGTACATGCTTTGGATATTAGGGGGATATGCTCCAGGTTTTAGGGGCATATGTCTCCAGTAATCAACGGCATAAGTCTCAGGTATTCAATGACATGTCTCAGATAATGATTCTATAGGTCAACTTGCTTGTAATACAATAAAAAGATGCACCTATCGCCGTCACATTTAACCTCAATCCCCCATCACCTATCAGGTTTTAAACCACAGCCACAAAGCCGCGGCTGAGAGCTGTGTATTGGCTGACTAAACAATTGATCACCCTCAGTGTGTGGGCGGCGGTGTGTATGTGTGTGTGTGTGTGGGGGGGGGGGGGATTGTGTGGAGACTGGCGAGGGGTCGTGTGGCCTGATCGTGCTGGTTAACCCGACACGTACTTCAAGTTTTTTTTTTTAACAACAGGAAAAATAGAACTCATACAAGACTAGTGGGTTGAGTGGCCTCTTGAGAAACATCATGTAACTAATCGAGTGAGCTAACAGGATATATATACTTATATACATAAACATTTATATATATATATATATATATATATATATATATATATATATATATATATATATATATATATATATATATATATATGTATATATATATATATATATATATATATATATATATATATATATATATATATATACACATACGCACACGTAATATTTACATAACTTATGTTGCTGAGATTTCCCAAAATAATAAAAAGTGAGGGTGAGGAATTTGAGCTAGTCATAGAAAAGAGTGCTAGAACACATTCCTTAGTTTATCCAACCTCTAATTACTACATCATCGGGAAAACATACTACCACCCCATCGGGCGTTTGTCGGGTCTGAGTGAGTAGCTATTTAGGTAAAAGTTTGGCTCCCACCCCCCTCAACCAAACTAGATTCAACCACACCCACACAGCATTACCCCCCCATCTAACCAGTACCACACACACTACCCCATCTAACTAGTACCACCCACACCCCACTATCCAACCAGTACCACCCAGAACCCCACCATCTAACCAGTATCACCCACACCCCACCATCCAACCAGTACCACCCAGAACCCCACCATCTAACCAGTATCACCCACACCCCACCATCTAACCAGTACCACCCACACCACCCCATCTAACAAGTACCACCCACACCCCACCATCTAACCAGTACCACACACCCCCCACCATCTAACCAGTACCACCCACACCATCTCATCTAACCAGTACCACACACACCACCATCTAACCAGTACCACACACACCACACCATCTAACCAGTACTACCCACACCATCTCATCTAACCAGTACCACACACACCACCATCTAACCAGTACCACACACACCACACCATCTAACCAGTACCACCCACACCCCACCATCAAACCAGTACCACACACACCCCACCATCTAACCAGTACCACCCACACCCCACCATCAAACCAGTACCACACACACCCCACCATCTAACCAGTACCACACACACCCAACCATCTAACCAGTACCACACACACCCCACCATCTAACCAGTACCACACAACCCAATATCTAACCAATATCACCCACACCACCACATCTAAGAAGTACCCGACATACCCCACCATCTAACCAGTACCACACACACCCACATCATCTAACCAGTACCACCACCCCCATGTAACCAGTACCACCCGCACTAAACGAACTAGCCAGTACCACACACCCCACCCTCCCAAAGCCCCTCCTTTACAGCTATAACAGTTACTGTCGACACTCACAATTTATTTAATCACAATTAGTATCTACACCATATTGATCTAGCAACTCACTTTAAGGTACTCGGGAATTCATTTCCTTGTGTGGGGATAATTAACTGCATCTAAAACATGTGGAATCTGTCAGATTGTTACACGTTTTCGCTCTTAATTAGAACCACAGTTAATTTCAGCAAATATTGTGTTTTTATAGTTTTAGAAAAATTTTATAGTTTAATTTGTAGAATTCGTATTAGGTTTTGTTATTTAAATACACGATGTTTATATTGTAAATTTTGTTGTCATTTGTAACGTGGAGTTTCTTGGTAAAATTATTCAATTTTCAAACGCATTTATTAGGAAAAGGATTTTTTTCCCCAGCAGTAATATTATTAAGACTGTTCCGCTGAAGGAATTGTGTTCAAAATTTACTTTTACTGTGTAAAATTTGTTTAATGTTTAAACTAAAAACTCAACTTTTTCAAGTTATTAACAACATAAATTAATTAAAAGCTAAGACACATTTACTTTCATAACGCAAGGTTATAGTTTGTTGATAAACATAAAAGGAGGATAATTCAATAAATTGTTTTGTAGGCTAAGGCTGGAAGAGTTACCCGCCATGGCTTCACGTTGTTTAAAAATATGCTATTCGTTTGTTTTGGCGACCCTAGCCTTACACGTTTACTCATTGGTCAGTCCTATCTGGGTCACTGGGCCAGCGCTATTTTTAGTATTCGGAAACGAGGTGTGCTGGCCTTTTACTGACGGCTGTCAAGATGACCTCAATGTTGTCAGTGAAGGTAACGTATTCTTCTCTAACAGACGACAACTGACACAATTGACATAACACAATTGACGTGGCACAAGACAGTTGGCATCTCATGTTTTGACATGGAGCAGTTGACATCGCTAAACACGACATCACACAACCTTTTTGAAGAACAAAATAATCGAGAAACCAATGACTTTACCTACATCGGAATGTACTGAGATCAGTTGAGCAAGAAGTATAGAAACTGTGTTTACACGAACAATAATCGATAACGTTAATATCGATGACTGTAAGGCAATAACGATGGCAGTTACCAATTATAAATTGACCTCTGTCACGGGCACAACTGAGTTTCTTTAAAAGTTTGATATATTTTGCATATTCAATGATAAACAGAAAAGTATTAAAGTATATAGTATACTTATATCAGGGGCGTAGCGAGGGGGGGGGGGTGCGGACCGCACCGGGTGACACCATTTAGGGGGGTGACACCAAGGCAAAAAATAGCAAAATAATTAGAGAGAAACTTGAGAGGGGGGTGCAAATCGAAAGTTTGAGAAGGGGGGGGGGGGTTGCAAATCGAAAACTTGAGGGGGGGGGGGGGTTGTAAATTGAAAGTTTGAGGGGGGCTGTGCAAATCGAAAACTTGAAAGCTTGTCCACGGGAAGGGTCGCTACGCCTCTGGGGGGTGACACCATTAAGTGCCGCACCGGGTCACACCCGACCTCGCTACGCCACTGCTTAATATATATATTAAAGTATATATAAATAAAGTATTAAAGTATTAAACTAAAAAATATAATTTAAAAAAAAACAAGGTAGACAACTGTATTAACATTTTGCATGTTTATTTTTCTTGTTATTTCCCTTAGATTACAAATTAAAAAAAAAAAAACTCTCTTTCTTAGGGTGGTTTATTGCTAGTCAAGGCTTGGAACTAATTGCATTGGGGATAATCTTAATTTCATTAACCCTCTCCACGGTCGACTTGTGTAGCTTCAAGGACTGGGGCTGTAGCTATGTCGTTGGAGGGTTAATGATTATGGCAGGTCGGTTCTAGCTTTAAATAAACCTTCCTGTCATAGGTGCTTATAACCCCTTCAGAAGTGAAAAGGTTACCTCCATTAGAAAATATTCCATTCCGAACACACATTAATAAGTCCCACGCTTTTAAAAATTTCTACTACTAGAAACAGGATAAAAATCCCTTTTCTGACCATAGTAGAGTTAAGTAAAGTTCAAGCGTTTCTTGACCTCGGCATGTGAAGAGAAGGTGTTGTCAGTACTTTGCCCAGACGCCTTTACTTTCTCTAATTAGAATCATGTTTTAACAGAGTTAAGTGTACTCGTACAGATTTAGCCGAGATCCGAACTCGAGACTTCCGGGTTAGCAGTCGTGCGCTTTACAATCCGACCATGGCTTGAACCCCTTATAAAAATCTATGTATGTATATATGTATGAGTGTAAATAAAGTTAGGGCACACCTATACCATAAGTTACGCTGGGTCTGAAACACAATTTTTGTGTAGTTTGAATTTAAATAATGAATCCAGTTATTAATTATTTAAAACGTGTTTTGGATTCTATAAATAGTAACAAAACAAAAATACATTTTGTTTCCAGCTGTCAACATTGGGGTCGCCGCTGCTATCATTCACGTCTGCTCCGTAGAGTTTCTCAACCAGCTACTCTACGATCCCAGAACACCTTTCTTCTGGGTCAACGTGACGTCAGCCGTTCTAGCTCTGATGACGGGCGGTGGCTATCTGGGTCAAGGCTGTCGAGATGTTGTTTAACTTGTTTTTAAATTATTCACTTCCGTGCAGGGGTAGTAGAGTTGATCTGGAGCGTGGGGGTGTAAGAGCGAGCAGTGTTGATGGAATGAGAGAGAAGACAGAGTGAAGGAAATACCTGGAGCTCAATCATAACAATTGTCTTGTAGGACCGGTCGGTTCGGTGAAAAAATGCGCAATCGGAAAAATGCGCAATCGGAAAAATGCGCAATGGAAAACTATGCAAACAGGAAAATGCGGAAACACAAACTAATCATACTAATACACTTTAATTTTGTCATCTTTTGTGGAAATAAGTTTCATTATGCTAAAGTGTACCTGTAGTCACTCTTCCTTAATTTCTATAAATGACGGATTCTTAAAGTTTTCCATGGCGCATCTTTCAGGTAACCAGGGCGGTCCATAAATGACGTCACTCAATAAATATTTTTCATTAACTTTTTTTTTAAAATGACGAAAAGCAAGTGAATGTTTGCTAGGATTACGGTTTGTTTTAACGTTATTAGTGTGTAGATGAGTTCTAGTCAAAAGCGAAGGAATAGACATTTTTTTAGGGGGGGGGGGGGGAGGGTGTAAAAATTATACGGATAATAATGTGTTGTCTTGTGTGGACCGGCTCGTATTGCCAGTAAATAAAATTTTATGATACAAAGTTTACATTTCTTGTTGTCGTTTTTTTTGTTGTTGTTGTTGTTAGCAGGTAAATACAATTCTAGTACATTTAATGAAGAATTGCAACTTACCTGTTTCAAGTTTGGCTCTAGAAATACAAATTAAAATAAAAGCTTAAGAGAAAGAGAATTCTGTTTTACTAAATGAGTCTAAACATAAAACACTTAGAGAAAAGAACAATCGGCATCTCAGGCAGATGAGGCTCGTTAGCTGGGGACAGCCACTCTTCTAGGAGAGACAACTCCAAAATCAAACAACTGCTGCCTTGTAGTTTGTTCTTGGTTGGACAAAGGCTATGGAAGCAAATCCCAAAAGAAAAGCTGGCTGAAATCGGAGTCATTGGCCTCAATGGCGCATAACCAGTTGACACGTAATCCTTAGTTGTGATGGAAGCATGATCGAGTCGGCCATAACGAAATGAGAGATTGTGTGTGAGAGTGGCCTCTCATTGAATTTGGTGTGCGACCGTGGAAAACAAATGTGTGAACGCCAGAGTATGTAAGCAGGGTGGTGTTGTGTCAACACAGTGTATCTAGTCGTCAGTTTTTTCTTGTGTTAATGTTTCTTCTTGTAGTTGATGCAAATTATACTTCACTATCGCAAATTCAATTTGTGGATTGTGTTCTTTATTAGTGTTACACCTGGTACCAAACGAGCCAAAAAATAATAAGAAAACTGAGTGTAACACACTCCTATACAGTCAGTACCACCCACACCCCCTCATAGTCAGTACCACCCCCATCTAGATAGAACCATCCCCATCTCAGCAGTACCACCCCCATCTAGTCAGTACCACCCCCATCTAGTCAGTACCACCCCCATCTAGTTAGTACCACCCCCATCTAGTCAGTACCACCCTCATCTAGTCAGTACCACCCCCATCTAGTCAGTACCACCCCCATCTAGTCAGTACCACCCCCATCTATACAGTACCACCCCCATCTAGTCAGTACCACCCCCATCTGGTCAGTACCACCCCCAACTAGTCAATACCATCCACACCCCCACATAGTCAGTACCACCCCCATCTAGTCAGTACCACCCCCACAGAGTCAGTACCACCCCCATCTAGTCAGTACCACCCCCATCTAGTCAGTACCACCCCCATCTAGTCAGTACCACCCCCATCTAGTCAGTACCACCCCCATCTAGTCAGTACCACCCCCATCTAGTCAGTACCACCCCCAACTAGTCAATACCATCCACACCCCCATCTAGTCAGTACCATCCACACCCCCCTCTAGTCAGTACCACCCCCATCTAGTCAGTACCACCCCCATCTAGTCAATACCATCCACACCCCCATCTAGTCAGTACCATCCACACCCCCCTCTAGTCAGTACCACCCCCATCTAGTCAGTACCACCCCCATCTAGTCAGTACCACCCCCATCTAGTCAGTACCATCCACACCCCCATCTAGTCAGTACCACCCCCATCTAGTAAGTACCACCCCCATCTAGTCAATACCATCCACACCCCCATCTAGTCAGTACCATCCACACCCCCATCTAGTCAGTACCACCCCCATCTAGTCAGTACCACCCCCATCTAGTCAGTACCACCCCCATCTAGTCAGTACCATACACACCCCCATCTAGTCAGTACCACCCCCATCTAGTCAGTACCACCCCCATCTAGTCAGTACCATCCACACCCCCATCTAGTCAGTACCACCCCCATCTAGTAAGTACCACCCCCATCTAGTCAATACCATCCACACCCCCATCTAGTCAGTACCATCCACACCCCCATCTAGTCAGTACCACCCCCATCTAGTCAGTACCACCCCCATCTAGTCAGTACCATCCACACCCCCATCTAGTCAGTACCACCCCCATCTAGTAAGTACCACCCCCATCTAGTCAATACCATCCACACCCCCATCTAGTCAGTACCACCCCTATCTAATCAGTACCACCCCCATCTAGTCAGTACCACCCCCATCTAGTAAGTACCATCCACACCCCCATCTAGTCAGTACCACCCCTATCTAGTCAGTACCACCCCCATGTAGTCAGTACCACCCCCATCTAGTAAGTACCATCCACACCCCCATCTAGTCAGTACCACCCCTATCTAGTCAGTACCACCCCCATCTAGTCAGTACCACCCCCTTCTAGTCAGTACCACCCCCATCTAGTCAGTACCACCCATCTAGTCAGTACCACCCCCCATCTAGCCAGTACCACCTCCATCTAGTCAGTACCACCCCCATCTAGTCAGTACCACCCCCATCTAGTCAGTACCACCCCCATCTAGTCAGTACCATCCCCATCTAGTCAGTACCATCCCCATCTAGCCAGTACCACCCCTGTCTAGTCAGTACCACCCACGCCCCACTATCAAGGCAGAACCACCCCATCTAGCGTGTAGCTATCACAACCCCTCCCCCATGAACATAATTATTATTAATTAGATGTAACATTTTTGTGATGTGATAGTGTGTGTTTTATAAAAAACGAGCCGGCCCGCGGCATAACATACGCCGCTATTTAGTTGTTTCTAATTTTCAATAATTCATAATTTGTGACTTCGACAGTACCAACGCTGACACTGAAAATATTTCTTTAAAACACTATAAGTAGCTCGTTAAGGACCATAACCCCCCCCCCCTTCCTTCCCTCCCCCCTCCTTCCCCCCCCCCCCCCCCCTACGTTTAAAATCGTTGGCTCTGCTTGTAAACATTTAGAGTGAACACAGCTCACTAAAACCATGTAGGGGTGGGGAGGTAGGGAGAGCGTTTGCAGCTTGTTTTCTAACGGCTCGAAGAAGAGAATTATATATATAGATAACTAATTGAAAAAAACAAGTAAGGTATTCGCAGTTACTTCCCATTTTATCATTCTATTACTAAGGGAAACAACAATAAAAATTTTATAGGCATGAAAAAAAAAAACAATTTTAAAGTCATAAATCATGAATGATAATGATTTTTCATATATTATTTTTATATTAATTGTCATAACTCTTAAATTGTCTGAAACTGTATACTTTTCAAAAGTTAAAAAAATAATATTTAATTTTAATCGAAATGCGAAACATTATCTGTTTCAGATACTTTTTATTAATTTGTTCTAGAAACTTTTTTGTCATTATGCTCTCTTTGTGGTGAATAGCAAGTCTATTATTTTTAAAATGAATGTTCAGCACATTTGTATTTTTATTGAATAAGAACAAAGTCATTACAATGTGTTCTATTTGTTTTAATCATTTGGATGCCAAAATAAATATCTATGAACATTAAAAAAAAAAAAAAAAAAAAAAAAAAAAAAAAAATCTTATTTCATTAATCCCGTCGAATAATGACAAAATCTCTTATGCAGCCTTAAATTGATGAAAAGTAAAAAAAGAAAATTATTTTTCATTAATCCCAAATTAATTTCAGCTCTAAATCAAGGCCCAAAATCCCTAAGCACACATTGAATCATAATTTAATTACACAATAGCATTTAAAAAAATATCCTATGTATATCTCCTGGATCCTGTTTTACAAAGGAGCCCCGCCCCCGCCCCTCACCCCCACCCCATATCCACACAATCGCACATAACAATCGAAAACATCAACTCGTCATGAATTGATTGTAAATCTGTATAGCTTCAGAATAAAAATTCAATCAACAAGAAATACAAAAATAGAATTTAAAAATTCCAAAACTATGTTTTTCCTACTCATGGAGCTGTAAAACGTCGAGATTTGAAAAAAAATCTCGATTTTTTTTTTTGCACGAGTACAAAACTTTCTCTATACTTTGTATATACGAGAAAGTAAAAAAATGATGATTTAGGTATTTGCAATTACTTCCCATATTTTCTTCCAAAGAACTAAGGGAAACGAAAAATAAATTTGTAAAGGCCTGGGAAAAAAAAAACAATTTTAAAGTTATAAATGCTATATATTACTTTTTATTAAGATTTTTAGCTCTTATATTGTCTGAAACTTTATACTTTTTCAATGTTTAGAAATATTATTGGATTCTAGTTGAAATACAACACTATTATCTGTTTAATATACCTTTTTGGTTTGCATAAGAAACTTTATGAAACGACCGACTGTTATGATACATTTTTCCAATTTGTAACTCTGCTTATCAAAGTCGTATCTTTTTTTTTAGAGAAAAAAAAAATCAGTCATATTAACCCTCCCTTTACCCCATTACAGAAAAAAATAAAAATAAACCGGGAGAGATCTCCACTAAACTTTCTCGGGATATATACGTGAGTTTTAAACCATTTTTAAATATTTAAACTTTTTAAAATTGAATAGAATCTAGTAGAAAAAGAATTGCGCACTAACTGAACACAATATTAAAATTTCAGCTCGAGTCGGAAAAACTGGGCTTTGCAATTCTGTCCGTGTGTATGTGTGTGTGTGTGTAAACACGATAACTTGAGTACCGTTACAACTATGTTGATGATATTTCATATACAAGTATTATGTAAAATTTGTAGTTCAGTATTAACTTTTCAGCGATTTCCGGTAACCGGAAGTGGAACTTACTCTACTTTTAGTTTTTCAAAACTCTATAACGTGACTTATTTTCAAGATATATCAGATTTTTCGAAAATAAGTAACATATCTATTTCTATGCCTTCTGTCAAATTTTGGGTAATTTCCGTTTACCGGAAGTAGTAATTTACGCTATTTCCGATTTCTCAAAAAGCGCATGTGAATTTATAAAATACTAATAATATTCCGCACTATTCTACACAGATTGTTTGGCGTTCGCTTAGTGCGCAATCCTTTTTTCTACGAGATTCTATTCTATTTTAAAAAGATTAAGATCACGTTCAGTAGTACAAGAGACATTAGACAGATCACTTTTAGTACATTAGACAGATCACGTTCAGTACAAGATACATTAGATAGATCACGTTCAGTGCAAGATACATTAAACAGATCACGTTCAATACAAGATTTATTATATCACGTTCAGTACAAGATACATTAGACAGATCACGTTTGGTATAAGGTACATTACTCAAATCACGTTCCGTAATTTCACAATACACCGATACATACTATTCAAATAAATTTTAATACATTTTAATTAGCCAACCTAGACACGTGTTATAACTTCCTAATTGACCATCTGTTTTAATTAATTATGCCTACTCTTGAAGTTAATTAACTGCTGAGTTCCATAGTGCAGGTGTGAGGTCGAGGGCTTGTAATGACGTGTGATGTACAAACACGCATCCCTATGACACAGGGCAACACAGCTTAACTCTAATTAGCCATTGATTAAGTTTATTATCGTTGTTACCGATAATAATATGGTATCACGTCAGTAGTTTTCGAACTTAAGTGTCTGTGTCTAGTTTTAAATACAGAGTTTTTGTCGAATACCATCTCTTCCTATCGCATATATATATATATATATATATATATATATATATATATATATATATATATATATATATATATATATATATATATAGGTGGGAGTAGATGGGGCAAACAAAATTGACATAGTATTTGACATCAAGACCAAGTTGACCTTTGCATAACTACTTAGAGCAACATAGAAATGAGAAGGATTGAGGGAATGAGAAAATCAGTCGCCTTGTCCAGAAGGAACCCTAGGCTTTAGAGATGATTGATTGACACACACACAGACACACGCACAGACACATGGTCTATTAATCTATGGAGCCATTTAGGCATAATACGTGTTGGTATTAGCACCGATGTGTAGAATTTTTATTAATCACCATCCCACTTAAAATATATCATACGAGCCGACCCGCGGCGTATCATGCGCCGCTATTTAGTTGTTTTATTTTTAACTTTTCAGTAATTCATAATTTGTGAATTCGACAGCACCAGTGCTGTCACTGAATATATTTGCTTTAAAACACTATCAGTAGCTCGTTGAGGACGATAACCCCCCCACCTCCTTTCCCCAACCCCTACCCCCCTCCTTTCCCCAACCCCTACCCCCCCCCCCCCCCCCCCCGTGGAAGCAGCCTTCTCTTAGTTACCTCCCGTCAGTTTAAAATCGTTTCAAACTAAATTATCTGCCCCTAATAGCCGTCACTTAACCCGGCTCTACGATTGTAAACATTTAGCGTGAACCACAGCTCACCAGGTCATGTGGGGGTGGTGGTGGTAGGGAGCGCGCTTACAGCTTGGTGTTTTCTATGTTCTCCAAGAAGAGAATTTATTAGAAGATTGATTGCATTGCATCTAGTTTCTCAGGGATACATCGTGGCCGATGCCCGTGTGTTGCTGTATCACTCTAATTCAGGGGTCGGCAACCTGCGGCTCGCGAGCCACATGCGGCTCTTTTGATATCAAGATGCGGCTCTCCAGCTCCTTGAACGAATACTAATAATCTTAATAAAAAAATAAAATATTTGAAATAAAAAAAATGTTAGTGGCTCTTTAAAACCAGGGGAATTTTGAAAATTGTAACTTTTGGCTCTTTCGCTTCAAAAGGTTGCCGACCCCTGCTCTAATTTTATTTTTTGTCCCCGACTGAGGGGATCCAAAATTTTAAATGAATATGGCATATGGTTTTACATGATAAATGTAATTAACAAACTGATCGTACTTCTACATAATACCAATTTGTAGTTTTAATGCCTTTACTTTTACAATAGAGATAAATATACTTTAATTTTCTGCTAAAAATAAACAATTGAGTATTATTTGAAACACCAGATTATTTTGAGTATTAAAATAAAATAAAAATATGTTCTTAATGCGTTGAATTTCTTAAAAAATAATTTGTTTGCTCAGTTTGTTCATTTTCCCATTTAATTGTGTATTTATTTCCCTTTCGGTGTTTCTTTTAATTAGAAAACACAGCGAATGTGTAGGTGCTATCTATGAGTACTATCTATAGATGCCTTATAAATAAAAAAAACAGTTTCAGATCAGTTCATAAAACACAAGCCTAGTGTTAATGTGTTTATTTGTGTGTGTGTATGTATGTTTGTGTATGTTGTGTATAAGTTTGTTTGAGTGTTTCAGTTTATTCGTGTTTGTGTGTGTTTGTATGCGTTGAGTTAATTTAGGTGTGTATGTGCGTGTTTGTATGTGTGTAGACGTGTGAGTATTTCTCTGTATGAATGTGTGAGTTTGTGTGTGCTGTTGTACACTCTTTTATGCGTGTGCTTTTGTGTTTATGTATTTTAGTGTGTATGTGTGTGTATGTGATGTATTGTTTAATATTGACAATCCGTATGTTAAACATGTTTGTTTGTTATTCTACAACATCAACACACGAGTAGCTGTGTTCAAAACGAAACACACCCTGTATAATGCAACGTGTCAAAACTGCTTACATAACACACACTACACACCAGCGTAATTACATGCGCACAACTCTTCGCTCAACTAGCTACATCATTTCCATGAAAAGAAAACATAACATAACGGCCACTTGACCTTTGACCTTTTGCTATTGAATTATCTATTCATTAATCTGCACGATTTTAAATGACGTGGTCCATCTTGAAAAAAAAAAGTAAAAATATTTTTTTTTTAGAAATCACAGAGATACTTGATAAATTCCTAAAATACAACTGAAAATTAGGTATCATACATGTATCAACTTTGCAACATACATATCCCACCATGTATCACCACTCTCTGACCTTACACGTATTGCTGCTTTTAGACCCCACTCTCAAAACCCCATGTGTATCACCGCCCATCTCCCATACTTGATGCTTCCATCCCACCCATCTCCCATACTTGATGCTTCCATCCCACCCATCTCCCATACTTAATGCCTCCATCCCACCCATTTCCCATACTTGATGCTTCCATCCCACCCATTTCCCATGCTTGATGCTTCTATCTAGTCCATTTCCCAAATTTGAAGTTTCCGTCCCACCCATCTCCCATGTTTGTGTTCCATTGATCTACTACAACAATCTCCATTCCAAACAAATTTCACTATCCCATAAAAACAAATCACACACAGCTAAAACCCAGATAAGCAAGTGCCATCAAGTTAAACACCAATACACGACACACCAATCACGCTTCAAGTTTAACATAACTACACAACACACCATTCACTCATTAAGTTAAACAAAACTACACGTCACACTACTCACTCATCAAGTAAAACAAAAATACACAACACACCATTCACTCATCAAGTTAAACACCAATTCATAACACACCATTCACTCATCAAGTTAAACAGCAATATACAACACACCATTCACTCATCAAGTTTAACACCAATACATATCACACCATTCACTCATCAAGTTAAACACCAATACATATCACACCATTCACTCATCAAGTTAAACACCAATACATAACACACCATTCACTCATCAAGTTAAACACCAATACATAACACACCATTCACTCATCAAGTTAAACACCAATACACAACACACCATTCACTCATCAAGTTAAACACCAATACACAACACACCATTCACTCATCAAGTTAAACACCAATACATAACACACCACTCACGTATCAAGTTAAACACAACTTCACGACACACTACTCACGTATCAAGTTAAACAAAACTACACGACGCACCACTCACTCACACAACACGACACACCACTCACTCCTAGTCCACTTGTTCAAGTGGTATTTAATTGTTCAATCTAGATCCATGCTTATCTGTGAGATATATTCCAACTCACTTGTTCGATTCATTTCCTGGTTTAGCCAGAACTCGACGTCTGCTCCCAACATCCATTTTGACATTTTTTAGAGTAGGCGTCAACGTATAGTTGGTTTGTGAAAATTTGGAGTAAAACCCGACCTATGTGTGATTTCATTTAACTCTGTATAAAGTAAACAAATGTACTAGCACAAATCCCGTTAAAAGTGCCGGGCATTTCTAAAAAAAAAATTATGGATATGTGAACACGTTTTCTTTTCTAAAAAAAAAAACAACAACTTAGAAATTGTGATATACTTTGTTTAAATTTAGAACTTCTTCCAATAGTTTTAAATTTTACTATATTTTTTCAAAAAGAATGTCGGTGAACAAAGTGTTAATTTGTTGAAAAATTGAAAGTTATTGAACTTTTCTAAGTGTTTTTAAATTTTATTCTAAAACTGTGTCAATAAAATCAGACTTATCCCAAGATGGCGTCTTGTTCATTAGTGTGTGGCTTGATTTTACTTCTGCTAACAAATTTGGTACTGATTGTGGCCTTCGTATCGCCCTACTGGGCGGTCAATGAAAATAATGATCATCAAGGATTATGGGCCTTTTGCAATGGCGACCATGGTTGTTTTTGGGTCTTCCAAGATGGATACAAAAATAAAGAAAAAATAATTACAATTGATAATGGTGAGTGAAGAAACAGACATAATTACTTCGATTAGAATTAAAAAAATAAGAACATACTAAATAATTTAGAAAATTATTATTTAGATTTGAATTAAAGTTAGATTGTGGTTTTAAGTTAGATTGAAGGTTAGGGTTAAGGATATTTTTTTGTCTAAGGTATAGGATGAAGAGATGAAGAAGGTATAAGTGACGTCACTGAAACTATTTTTAGTAAGGTGGCACCTGCTTCTGAAATGAAGAACTTTTAGAATGAAAACTAAAAATAGTCAAATAAAAAAACGGGAGTGATCTCCCCTAAACTTTCTCGAATATTCTTATATAACACTAGGGGGGATGGCAACTCGTGATATATACATGATTTTATATTCATTTTTAATTACTTAAACTTTTAAAAATAGAATAGAATCTTTCCGAAAAAAAAGAATTGCGCACCAAGTGAACGGCTAACAATACCTATATGATAGTTCGGAATATTATTAGTACTTTATAAATTCATATGCGTTTTTATTTTGAGAAATCGGAAATAGCGTAAATTACTACTTCCGGTCAAAGGAAATTCTCAAAATTTGAAAGAACGCAAAGAATTATTTCTTGAAGGTGAAATTTCGTTTTTTATCTGAAACAGTACTCAAGTTATACGCTTTTGAAAAAAACTAAAAGTAAAAAAAAGTTCCACTTCCGGCTATCGGAAATCGCTGAAAAGTTGATGCAGGGCTACAAATTTGATATAATACTTATATACTAAATTTCATCAACCTAGCTGTAACGGTACTCAAGTTATCGTGTTGACAGACACATACACACACACACACACACACACACACACATACACACAAACAGACATACGGACAAAATCGCAAAACTATGTTTTTCCGACTCAGGGACGTGTAAAACGTCGGGATTTGTGAATATATCGCTTACGATTTTTGTGCACGATAGCAAAACTTCATCTATACTCTATACTCTGTATTTTACGAGAAAGTAAAAAAGTATGTTTATTTTGTCGTGAATTGAAAAGATTGTGACGTTTTATGCTTGCCTTTTGTATCAATTTAGTGTTAAGTAAGGTTTTTTATTAAATTATCAATTAAAGTATCATACTCAGTATACTTATAATAACATTTTATGTTTAGCATAATGGCAAAGTTTAGGACTAGGATAGCTTAGTAACACGCATCACGTGATCTAATCCCTGCTTTCAGGTTGGTTTGTGGCAACCTTGGGGTTGTCCAGCGTCGGGGTGGGGTTGGCACTGATGTCCTTCATCATGGCGACGGTTGACCTGTGCTGCGAGTGCAGGAGTTGTAACGCAAGTCACGCCATTGGAGGGTTGCTTCTTCTGACATGTAGGTATTGCGGAGTTAGTTCCCCTGACATGTATGTATCATAGAGTTAGTTACCCTGACATGTATGTATCACAGAGTTAGTTCCCCTGTCGTGTATGTATTATATAATTAGTTCCCCTGACATGTATGTATTATATAATTAGTTCCCCTAACATGTATGTATTATAGAGTTAGTTCCCCTGTCGTGTATGTATTATATAATTAGTTCCCCTGACATGTATATAGCACATATTTAGTTCCCCTAATATGAGCGTGTCACACAGAGTTATGACCCCTAACGTGTATGTATCACACAGTTCGTTCCCCTGAAATGTATGTATCACATAGTTAGTTACCTTGAATCATTGTAGCACATAGTTAAGTCCCCTGACATGTATGTATCAAAGACTTAGTTCCCCTGGCATGTATGTATCACACGTTAGTTCCCCTGACATGTATGTAGCACAAGAGTTACTACCCCTGACATGTATGTTTCATAAAGTTTATTGCCGGGACATGTGTAACGCATGTAGAGTTATTCCTCTTGACGTAAGTGTAACACTGAGTTCATTCCCCTGAGATGTTTGCATCACATTAAGACTGATATTCCCCTGGTATCTAAGTAAAACATTGAGAATTTATTCCGCTGAAATATATTTAGAGTTTATTACCCTGAAACTTGTCACAAATATAAATAATTCCCTTGAAAGATGTGTATCATTCTGATAGTTTATTCCTCTGAAACATAAAAAACACTCAATTAGGCAATGTATCGCATTGATAGTTACTTTTCTGAAATTTGTCCCATTTTGAGTTTATTCCATTGAAAGATGTGTATCACTCTAAGAGTTGATTCCCCTGTAATATATAACAATATATAATTTAAAAAAAAAATTTCATTGTAAATTAAAAAATAAACCGGGAGTGATCTCCCCTAAACTTTCTCGAATATTCTTATATAAAATAACAGGGGATGGGAACTCGGGCTATAGACATGATTTTTAATCCATTTTAAATACTTAAAGTTTTAAAAATAGAATAAAATCTCGTAGACAAATTAATTGCACACCAAGTGAACTCGAAATAAAAAAGCGCATAATAGTGCGCAATATTATTAGTACTTTTAAAATTTACATTAGTTTTTTGAGAAATCGGAAGTAGCGTAAAGTACTACTTCCAGTCAACGGAAATGACTCAAAATTTAATAGAAGGTAGAGAATTAGATCTTTTACTTACGTATGAAATTTCATTTATCTATCTGAAATAGTACTCAAGTTATAGGCTTTTGAAAAATTCAAAGTAGGAAAAGTACCACTTCCGGTTATCGGAAATCGCTCAAAAGATGATACGGATCTACGATTTTGATTAAATACTTATATATGAAATTTCATCAACCTAGCTGTAACGGTACTCAAGTTATCGTGTTTACACACGGACACACACACACACACACACACACACACACAGACACACAGACATACGGACAAGATTGCAAAATTATGTTTTTCCGTATAAGTGAGATGCAAAACGTCGAGATTTGCAAAAATCTCGATTTTTTTTTTTGCACGATTACAAGACTTTCTCTATAGGCCTACTTCGTATATACGAGAAAGTAAAAACGTAAAATTGTGGTGTTTATGATATTTACATTTCATAAAATAATTACAGGAACACCTACACACCCTTTGTGTTATACAGTCTGCACACGGCACCTAATACAAACCCAATGTTCTATGCCTTTCAGTTTTAAACCTAGGCGTCGCCACTGCTGTATTTGGTATCTGTGGTCACAGGTTCTCGGAGCTTGGCGTGGGGACACATAAGAGCTTCGGCTGGTGCTTCTGGATGAACCTAGGAGGCGCTGGGCTGTCTCTTCTCACTGGGTTTTGTTACGTGATCGCTGGGCGAGAGCGTTATTACTGACAGGCGTGCTAGCGTCTTGACCAGCGCGAGGCTGATTTTCATCAAGTGAAAGCACTCGTGTCAACTAATTGTATTTCTTTTTAAATTACAAATGTGTTTTATTAAACAATGAATAAAAAATATGAAATTTTTAGTAACAATCATAATTTGTGTGTTTTAATTATATTATACTGTGTATTTGACTTAATTTTGATGAATTTAATTATTAACTTTGGAACACCCGATCCTTAAACCGAACCTGGGGTCGGACCAGGCGCCCCTGCAGTAGTGTAACAGTATGCTCAATAGAGCGCCCAACGACGCCCTTAAACCTGGGCGGTCACCGAGGAGTGTCCTACCGTATTTGTACAAAGGTTGATTAACGCACACGCAAGACTGTTACACAGCACGCTCGGGGGCGTCTGGGCGGTAGTGTGAACAAACCTACGCCCCAACAACTAAGATTCAAGACGTACAGCGACTTCTTTAAATCACTCGATTTTAGAAAACAAGAAAGCACGTCTATAAATACATGATGGGTAGTAATGAAACCCTTATAAAAATGTTGTTTCACTCTAGTGTGTAGGACTAGATCACAGCAACGCGCGGGACGGGTATACTATTTTTAAAAAACGGGAAGTAACTGTTAAAATACGGCAGAAAAAGAAAACTAAAGTTACGCCCCTTAAAATTCGTTACAGAATTTTAAAAAAAAAATTATATTAACTTCCTTATTTAAACATTGTAGTCTCTGATACGAAACTTTTTTTTTTAAAATCTAGATCTAGTTACAGATAAAAATTACGTAAATAAATTGAGAGCAGGTTACGGAAAATGAGGCAGTGAGTTAGTTAATGAATATCTTCGGCAGATAAGATAGGGAAGTTAGTTGAATGAGCGTAGTAGAAAAAAATGTTTTTCTTTCAGATGTTTTGTCCTGTGGGGAAAGGGGGGGGGTGGGGGGTGGAGGCACTTGAAATTTATATTTTTCGAACGACAACTAACCCGCTAACCGACAACCAATCAAATGACTAACAAACTGACCAACCAACTGACCAACCAACTGACCAACCAACTGACCAACCAACTGACCAACCAACTGACCAACCAACTGACCAACCAACTGACCAACCAACTGACCAACCAACTGACCAACCAACTGACCAACCAACTGACCAACCAACTGACCAACCAACTGACCAACCAACTGACCAACCAACCAAATTTTGCTAACATCACCAGCCAGCCCACAAGTAACAACAGCAAGCCTACTTTTGCCAACATCTCCTGAGATCTTTTGACTTTAGATCTTTTGACCTTTAATCTTTGACCTTAGATCTTTTGACCTTAGATCGTTTGACCTGAGATCGTTTGACCTGAGATCTTTTGACCTTAGATCTTTGACCTTAGATCTTTTGACCTTTGATCTTTTGACCTTAGATCTTTTGACCTTAGATCTTTGACCTTAGATCTTTTGACCTTAGATCTTTTGACCTTAGATCTTTTGACCTTAGATCTTTGACCTTAGATCTTTTGACCTTAGATCTTTTGACCTTAGATCTTTTGACCTTAGATCTTTTGACCTTAGATCTTTTGACCTTAGATCTTTTGACCTTAGATATTTGACCTTAGATCTTTAACCTTATATCTTTTGACCTTAGATCTTTTGACCTTAGAGCTTTGACCTTAGATCTTTTGACCTTAGATCTTTTGACCTTAGAGCTTTGACCTTAGATCTTTTGACTTTAGATCTTTTGACCTTAGATCTCTTGACCGTAGATCTTTTGACCTTAGATCTTTTGACCTTAGATCTTTGACCTTAGATCTTTTGACCTTAGATCTTTTGACCTTAGATCTTTTGACATTTGATCTTTTGACCTTAGATCTTTGACCTTAGATTTTCTGACCTGAGATCTTTGACCTTAGATCTTTTGACCTTAGATCTTTTGACCTTAGATCTTTTGACCTTAGATCTTTTGACCTTAGATCTTTTGACCTTAGATCTTTGACCTTAGATTTTCTGACCTGAGATCTTTGACCTTAGATCTTTTGACCTTAGATCTTTTGACTTTAGATCTTTTGACCTTAGATCTTTTGACCTTAGATTTTCTGACCTGAGATCTTTGACCTCATATATTTGAACTTAGATTCCCCTGACGTGAAATCTTAGCCTTGAGATTTTAGAACTGAGATCTTTTGTATTGAGAAATTAGACCTGAGTTCTTTGGCATGGCATCATTGGCTCAGTATGACTAAATAATATATTAAGCTAGGTGATAGGATTAAAATTTAATCTAGTGTTAATTTAGATTCGTGTTTATCTATGTGGTAGGATAATTGTTTTGTACCGCGGTTCAAACCATGTAATATATCGACAGAATTCACTTGATTCTAAACTTATTGAATTCGTTTCCCTGACGTCCGCTTATGATTCAATATTTGAAAACCCTCACACCATAACCACACTTCCTCAGGTGCTTGAGATAATGGAAATCTATACTTACGATGTCGTGACTAGATCGTTTTATTTACCAACCATCATGAGAGTGAGTACATATTGACACAAGGCTCTTAAGTACTCGTCAGAACATGTAACGTGAAGTAAAGTGGTTTGGTGTGTGTGTGTGTGTGGGGGGGGGGGGGGTAGACCATAGTTTTTATCTTGATAGTTATGTTTACATTTTGTAAGAATCGTGTCTTCTATTGTACGTGAACGTGTTGTGAACGTGTATTATAAGTCTGTGTCTACATCTATATACATGTCAAATACCAAAGTTCAATAATGAATTTACCGATGTCCAATATACAATATCTCTAATCCCTGTCTGCCCCGTGTGGTAGTTAGATTAGCGATTGTAGTTAATGTAGTTAATAACAGTAACATAATTGTTGACTTAGTTCGACAGTTAAAACATGATTTGTCTAAAGACCAAGATTATCTTCTTTGACTAGTTTTTGTATGGTGACGATGACCTTGGGTCGAAACGAGCATTGTTCCTATAATTGGCCTGAAATTGTGAGGATGCTAACACTACCCTTTTTAGTTCTATTTGCATAAACTTTACTCAGGTTAGGGTAGACTAGTCGTAGTTGCAGGTAAAAGTTTATGTTTAAGTGTACGTTTAAGTGTATGTTTAAGTGTATGTTTAAGTGTACGTTTAAGTGTATGTTTAAGTGTATGTTTAAGTGTAAGTTTAAGTGTATGTTTAAGTGTATGTTTAAGTGTACGTTTAAGTGTATGTTTAAGTGTATGTTTAAGTGTATGTTTAAGTGTACGTTTAAGCAGTGGCGTAGCGAGGTCGGGTGTCACCCGGTGCGGCACTTAATGGTGTCACCCCCCAGAGGCGTAGCGACCCTTCCCGGGGACAAACTTTCAAGTTTTCGATTTGGAACCCCCTCAAACTTTCGATTTGCACCCCCCCTCAAGTTTTTCTCCATATATTTTGCTATTTTTTGCCTTGGTGTCGCCCCCCCTAAATGGTGTCACCCGGTGCGGTCCCCCCTCGCTACGCCCCTGCGTTTAAGTGTATGTTTAAGTGTATGTTTAAGTGTATGTTTAAGTGTATGCTTAAGTGTATGTTTAAGATTATGTTTAAGTGCATGTTTAAGTTTATATTTAAGTGTATGTTTAAGTGCATGTTTAAGTGTATGTTTAAGTGTATGTTTACAAATGTGTATGGGTGTGTGATAGGATTGAAGAATGGATGATTTAGTCTGAGATAATGGCAGAGACACGGTGCCAGGAAGGAGAAGCCAAATACGTCAATGGATGGATGACATTAAAGAATGAACAGGACTTAGACAGATGGCAGTAAATGTTGATTGAACGACTCAGACAAGTACACAATCACTCACTCTCTCTTTCTGTTTATATATATATATATATATATATATATATATATATATATATATATATATATATATATATATGTGTATATCTATGTATATAACGTGCATTACGTGGGGTTTCCCAGTTGACATTCTGAGTGATTCATGACGCAAATTTGGGAAGGTCCTGGCCTGGCAAACATACTTCAGGAAGGAATACGAGTCAATTTCTTTGACAGTCAACAGACGAAAATCATAATCTCATTTTCTAAATTATTAAACTATTAACGGTATAATTAAAACAGTGGATGGCTCAATGCCACCTCACTATCGTGTAAATACTTGGTAGATGTGTGACCACTACCTTGAGAACTATGTCAGAACAGGGTACAATTTTAATAAAGTGATATTATTGTAGTAGTAGAACTATTTATAGAAGTATAGAACATGCAACGCACGAGTTTGCAGACTTTTATTTCAAATTTATTTTATAATAACGGTACAAGTATTGTCCACTACATTTAAAATAACAACCAAGTTTTAAATAATTATAATCTAACATTGACGATACCAAGTAGTGTTATTAAAATGTATAGCCAGTTAGTTTGCAAATCAGGGTCCTGTTGTTAGGTTCGATGATATCTGTAGCTTCGCCCCTGCAATGACGGGAGGGGGACGGGAGGGGGGGGGGGGGCTCGATGAAAACAAAGGAAGTAGCAAAAAAAAAACTCTTTCAGACCACTGTGACGTCATCATATCAAGCATCAATAAGACTCAGGTTAACCCTTGAGCGGGCAACTTATGACGTAACAATCACAAAAGCTGTGACGTCAACCTATGACGTAGCAATGAGACTCATATAGACCACCGTTACGCCCAGCCAGACGAAGAAAAAAACTATAAAAGACACCAGGTCAATGTGTTTCCCAATTTTTTTGTAGCGGTTGATTGGTGGGTTGCTTGTGTCACTCTCAATGTTGTGTGACTCGGGTGTTGTAGTATCAGTTGCTTTTTTCTGTGACGTTTTGGTTGCCATGGTTTCTGACGGCGACACGGTCGAGTGAAAATGTTGAACTTTAGTGAAAGCTCGTTGGAGTTTTTCTTTTGCCTTTTGGTGATTTTCTTCTTTCTGTTTTCAAAATCAAATTTATTTTTATAAAACGTCATTTGTAAAAAAAAATAAAACATAAAATAAAATAAAAGTAAACCGGGAGTGATCTCTCCTAAACTTTCTCGAATATTCTTTCATAACATTAGATCGTATTCTAACATGTGAAATTTCATTTATCTATCTGAAACAATGCTGAAGTTATAGGCTTTTTAAAATTTAAAGTAGAACAAGTGCCACTTCCGCTTACCGGAAATCACTGAAAAGTTGATACAGAACTACAAATGTGATTTAATACTCATATACGACATTTCATCAACCTAGCTGTAACGGTACTCAAGCTATCGTCTTTACAGATACACATACACACACATATACACACATACACACACACAGACGTACGGACAAGATTGCAAAATTATGTTTTTCCGACTCAGGGAGGTGTAAAACGTCGAGATTTGGAAAATCACAATTTTTATTTTGCATGATTACAATACTTCCTCTATACTTCGTATACATGAGAGTAATCAACAATTGCTTAAATAAATATTGTTTAGAACTTGACATCTATCTGGCAAACGCACATGAGCAATATCTTTCTACAGATACCACTCTTCCGTCTACTGACTTTAATTAGACAACAACGTCCAATGACTCCTACTCAGAGGCGTAGCGACCCTTCCCGGCGCCCGGGGACAAACTTTCGATTTGCATTCCCCTCAGACTTTCGATTTGCAGCCCCCCCCCCCCTCAAACTTTCGATTTTCACACCCTCTCCGATTTGCACCCCCCTCAGACTTTTGATTTGCACCCCCCCCCCTTAAACTTTCGATTTCCACCCTCTTAAAGCTTTCAATTTATTTTTCCAACCTATTTTGGCGTGCCCTAATGTTGGCGCCCGGGGACATATGTCCCCCCCTCCCCCGCCCCCTCGCTACGCCTCTGCTCCTGCTTGACCACAGATTTAACTGACTCGAACTTGACCACACACACCACTCTAGATTACTAAACCTCCCATCCAGACGTACAAAACACAGGACCCACCTCCTCCATGTGATAGATGTAAACGATGAAGATACTGTCAACGACGGTGAGGACAGAAATGGTCAGCAGAATAAAGAGGTAGACGGTCACTCGGGGCATGGTCGATGACCTGGGCAGCATGGCACTGACTATACTCATAAACACGGACAGTGCCAGCAGGACGGTGATACCTGTGGTTAATTCGGTAAACTTGATATTGTTGGCCAGGGTTGGTTGGTTAGAGTTAGTTGGTTATGTTTAGTTCATTGGTGTAAGTTTGTTAGGTTTGTTCGTTAGGGTTTTGTTCGTTAGGGTTAGTCCGTTAGGGTCAGTTCGTTAGGGTTAGGGTTAGTTAGTTAGGATTTCTTAGTTAGGGTTAGTTTGTTTGGGTTGATTCGTTAGGGTTAGTTCGTTAGTTGGTTATGGTTAGTTCGTCAGGGTTAGTTCGTTAGGGTGTGTTCGTTAGGGCTTGTTAGTTAGGGCTAGTTTGTTAAGGTTAGTTCGTTAGGCTTAGTTCGTTATGGTATGTTAGTTAGGGTTAGTTCGTTAGGGTTAGTTCGTTAGGGTTAGTTCGTTAGGGTGACTTCGTTAGCTTTAGTTCTTTCGGGGTAGTTCGTTAGGATTAGTAGGTTATGATTAGTTGGTTATGGCTAGATTGTTAGAGTTAGTTTGACAGGGTTATTTCGTTAGGGTTAGTCGTTAAGGTTAGCTGCTTAGGTTAGGGTTAGATGGTTAGGCTCAATGTTTGATAGTTAGAGTTACGGTTCATTGGTTAGAGCCAGGTGGTTATGTTAGTTGGTTAGGGTAAGTGTGTTAGAGTTAGTATTTTACAATAAACTATTTAGTGTTAATTTGATAGGATATGATTATGTTGTTAGAGTTAGGGTTGATTGATTAGACAACGTTTATATGCAATGATTTATTTTAATTACAAGCTTGTCTTTTAATGTATTTTAAAAAGTTTTTGTCAGTTTCTTTATGTGTGGGTAAATGGTTGTGTAATCTGACTGTCAGTTTATATAAAATACACAAACATAAAATAAGTAGCACCTTAAGAATAAAATTAAAATTAATTATGTAAAGTATAGTAAGCAGTTTTTTAAATTTAAAAGCTAAAAACAAACTGCGTGTGTGTCTGTGTCTATGTGTGAGAGTGAATGTGTGTAAGAGTCAATTGTTTAATGTGTGTGTGAGTGTGAATATGTGTATGCATGTATGTAAGCCCTATTGCACAAGCCAGAAGGATAAAAGTCACGTGATAACACTCACCATATGCAATCTTCTCGCCCGACTCCACCGGGATGACGAAGACGAGGATGTTGAGGAAAGAGAGGAAGACGACGGGTAGGACGACGTTGAATATCAGGAACAAGGGACGCCGCTTGATGCTGAACTCGATCTGTAGGAGATGGAGGGACACCACATTTAGAGAATAGCTTCATAGGTCAAATAGATTAGATTTGTTTGATAACAAATAGTCTAGCCTCAATAGATCAGCTAGACTGGCTTGCCTTATCCACTTAAAATTTTAATGCATGTATAGACTCGCTTAAATAAATCAGCTACACTATCTAAGGCAAACCCCAGAGACAGTTTTCATACATCATCTAGACTGCCATTGTTAGAGCAACTCAAAGGGCATGCCTAATTATGTGTAAACATTTCATTATTAGCATGATTGTGCTCATGATAGCAGAAGTACTATGATTGAAATATATATATATATATATATATATATATATATATATATATATATATATATATATATATATATATATATATATATATTTATTTATATATATAATGTATGTATGTATATAATATTTGTGTTGATGAAACTTAAAATTTTTTGTAACTTTGGTTTAGAACTAGATCGCAGCAACGCCGACGGGTACGCTAGTATGAGAATAATTAGGGTTAGTGTTAGGCTTACATTGATGGCCGAGAGAGCCATGTTCTCGCCGGTGCTGAGGTTGAAAACTTTCACACTAGAGTCCACCAGCTCCCACTCGCCGTTGGCCGTGTAGTAGGTGGTCAGCGCTTTATTCGCCAGAGCCACGAACATCATCTCATCTATGGTCACCGTCATGGCGACCAGCTGTCAACATGAGATGTAAGGAGCAACAAAAGTCAACATGACATGTGAGGACTATAAATGTCAACATGACATGTGAGGAGCAACAGATGTCAACATGACATGTGAGGACTAAAGGAATGTCAACATGACATAATAAGGATCAACAGATGTCAACATGAGTCGACCAACATATGTCAACATGACATGTGAGGACTTAAAAATGTCAATATGACATGTGAGGAACAACAGATGTCAACATGACATATGAGGACAAACAGATGTCAACATGACATGTGAGGACTTAAAAATGTCAATATGACACGTGAGGATCAACAAATGTCAACATGACATATAAGGATCAACAGATGTCAATATGGCATGTGAAGATCAGTAGATGTCAACATGACATGAGAGGACGAACAAATGTCAACATATGTCAAGTTATCAACCTACATTTACATCTGCCATACAGACTCACACGCACATACACATATTCCCACATAGCCAGCTACGTCTAAAGTCTAGAGCTTGCCCACCTACCACACCCCCACCCATTATACTCACCTGTAAATTACAGATCTGTTTATCGAAGGGATAGTTGGTCATGTCTAGAGCACAGGATGCTGGGAAAAGGCTACCAGGCACCCAATTAGTTACTCCGTCATAGGTAACAAATAGAGGGCTAAGAAGATGTTAACATAGGGCTGAAGTTAACATAGGGCTGAAGTTAACATAGGGCTGAAGTTAACATTGGGCTAAAGTTAACATAGGGCTGAAGTTAACATAGGGCTGAAGTTAACATAGGGCTAAAGTTAACATAGGGCTGAAGTTAACATAGGGCTGAAGTTAACATAGGGCTGAAGTTAACATAGGGCTGAAGTTAACATAGGGCTGAGAAGAGATGTTAACATAGGGCTGAAGTTAACATAGGGCTGAAGTTATGAAGTTAACATAGGGCTAAAGTTAACATAGGGCTGAAGTTAACATAGGGCTGAAGTTAACATAGGGCTAAAGTTAACATAGGGCTGAAGTTAACATAGGGCTGAAGTTAACATAGGGCTGAAGTTAACATAGGGCTAAAGTTAACATAGGGCTGAGAAGAGATGCTAACATAGGGCTGAAGTTAACATAGGGCTGAAGTTAACATAGGGCTAAAGTTAACATAGGGCTAAAGTTAACATAGGGCTGAAGTTAACATAGGGCTGAAGTTAACATAGGGCTGAAGTTAACATAGGGCTAAAGTTAACATAGGGCTGAGAAGAGATGCTAACATAGGGCTGAAGTTAACATAGGGCTGAAGTTAACATAGGGCTAAAGTTAACATAGGGCTGAAGTTAACATAGGGCTAAAGTTAACATAGGGCTGAAGTTAACATAGGGCTGAAGTTAACATAGGGCTGAGAAGAGATGTTAACATAGGGCTGAAGTTAACATAGGGCTGAAGTTAACATAGGGCTGAAGTTAACATAGGGCTGAAGTTAACATAGGGCTGAGAAGAGATGTTAACATAGGGCTGAAGTTAACATAGGGCTGAAGTTAACATAGGGCTGAAGTTAACATAGTGCTGAAGTTAACATAGGGCTGAGAAAAGATGTTAACATAGGGCAGAGAAGAGATATGTGACCACAAAAGGGCTTATTAGAGTGATTCTAACATAGGGCTTATGGGAGAGATGTTAACATAGGGATGATGAGAAGAGAGGTTAACAAAAGGGCTATGGGAGAGATGTTAACATAGGAATTATGAGAGAGGTGTTAACAAAGGGCTTATGAGAGAGATGTTAACATAAGGATGTTGAGAGAGATGTTAACATAAGGATGATGAGAGAGATGTTAACATAAGGATGATGAGAAGACAGGTTAACATAGGGCTTATGGGAGAGATGTTAACATATGGATTATGAGAGAGATGTTAACATATGGCTTATGAGAGAGATGTTAACATTGTGCTTATGAGAGAGGTGTTAACATTAGGCTTATTAGTGAGATGTTAACATAGGGCTTATGAGAGTGATCTTAGCACACGACTGAAAAGGACAATGTTAACAAATGGCGTAAAAGATATGTTAACATATAGCTGAAGAAATGGACACGTCAGCTTCAGTGGCGTAGCGAGGTCGGGTGTAACCCGGTGCGGCACTTAATGGTGTCACCCCCCCTCCCCAGAGGCGTAGCGACCCTTCCCGGGGGCAAACTTTCAATTTTCGATTTGCACCCCCTCAAAAATTTTCTATTTGCACCCCCCCCCCCCTCAAACTTTCGAATTGCACCTCTTAAAACACTATTTAACACTCGAATTAATCCCTTAATTAAGTGTAATTATCATTTTTCTCTATATATTTTGCTACTTTTTGCCTAGGTGTCACCCCCCTAAATGGTTTCACTCGGTGCGGTCTGCACCCCCGCCCCTCCCCGCCCTCTCGCTACGCCTCTGGTTAGCATAGAAATAATGATAGAAATGTTACTGCAATGGTCTTAAGAGAGAGATGTTAGGGATGAAGAGAGAGATATTAACAAAGAGATATGTTGCTAATGAGAAAATTAATTACGCTTTATCATCATCAAACAAGTCTCGCTCCCCTAGAGTGTTGACCAGGACTACCCGGGGTCGCCAGATGTCCTCGGGCAGGGGGTGGATCATCACGTGACCCCCGTAGTCAGCTGGGTTCCATGCCACCATCTGCAATACCATGGAGGTCATCCATGAAGGACCTCACGTTACAAGGTAGGGGGGGTTAGGACTTTGTAACAATGTATGAAGAGGAAGATTGGGGGGGGGGGGGGGGGGGGGGGGGGTAGAAAGCGTGACGTCAACCTTTTTGTAATGTGTTGTTAGAAAGTGAGGTAAGTCGCTGATTGGTTGTTGTAAAAACCAAGCACTCATACACGCCCGCCTTTTCAGGGTTGTAAATTAAATTATTTGTAGAGGATGGTGGGGTCTAACTCGAAAGTCGCGAGTTCGAAACCACCCTGGCTTGAAACCATAGCCCCCCCCCCCCCTTCCCTCCGACCGAACCACCCCTGGTGTTCAAACCAGGTGGTGCGATTGACTGGATAGGTAAGTAAAAGCCTTGTGGAAACATGGAGTAGGGGAGAAAGTGGGAGAGGGTGGGGAGAATGTGAGGTTGGGGAAGAGTATTAATTTGAGAAACAAGGTTGTTTAGAGCTTGCTAATGTTTGATGCCGGTTTGTAAACTTGTCTCTATTACCAGAATGAAAAGGTCTAAATACAATTATTGACCTGAATCATATTTACATTCCTACCTGAATAAAATTTTCGGATGAATTAAAGTAGGCTATTGTTTGAATATATTTAACTTAATTTAATATTTATCTGAATAAAATTTTCACCTAAATAGTTATGTTTACCTGAATGAAACGTTTTTGATCTAAAGATGTTTACCTGAATATATTTACTTGAATAAAAAGTTTACCTGAATAAAATTTTTACCTAAATGAAATGTTTAACAATGAAATATTTACAATAATAGAAATCTTTACCCGAATTAAATGTTTACTTGAACAAAATGTTTTCCCGAAGGAAATGGTTACCTGCACGAAATGTTTACCTGTATGAAATGTTTACTTTTAGCAAATGACTACCCTGGTGTAATAATTACCTGAATGGACTGTTTACCTCAATGAAATGTTTACTTATAGCAAATGTTTACACGAATAAATGTTTACCTGAATGAAATATTTAACTGAATGTACTGTTTACCCGAATCAAATGTTTACTATAACGTAATGTTTACCTCATCGACCCACGCGAAAGAAATGAAACCGTTACAGGTAAAACTCTGCGACACGTCATCCACCTGGGCGATGGAGACGATCTGAAAGATGACGTAGACAAACATGGTGCTTGACTGGTTCCTGAGGGGCCGGACCTCCGTACTGTACACGTCACTGTTGAGTTTGTCCTTGTGTACGGCCAGCGCATGTGAGTACATCTGACCTTGGACGCACGTGGCGAGCGCGAGCGTTAGTACTAGGCTCAGGACGTCCAGCTTCATGTCGTGACCTTTGAACCTCTGGCTTTGGTATAGAATTGAAAACTCTCTGTTTGGTATCGAATTGAAGAATTCGTTGATTTGTATAGAATGTAATTTTTTTTTTTCTGTTTAAATATCAAATAGTATTGAATTTAAAAAAAAATCGCTGTTTTGGTATCAAATCGACACGGAATCGAATATAAAACGCTTCCGTTTAGTATCTATTTTTAAAGTCATCGTTTTAAGATAAGGTATACAGGCACCGGACCCCTAAGGTAAAACATTTTAGTGGACCTTCAGTGCTGTACTAGGCCAAGCAATAGCCTGCCGCTTGACATACTTTTTTTAACGTCGTCATGGTAATGATGGCTATTGTAAAGGACGATACTGTAACTCCGTTTTTTTACAATGTTTCATGGTCATTTAAGAAATATATACTTATAATCGTTATTTTTTGCGTATTATTAAACGATACCGATCTAGTTTTAACAATGGACGACTAGTGTTTGCTGCTAACTTGTCATCTGTAGATTTTTTGGTCTAATCGCTGAGAATATCGAACAGAACATAATGAATGTAAGCAAAACGTGAATTGCTTTAATTAATATTGGTGTAAACAAACTCAAAAATACTGTAAACAATAGAAACTTATAGATCTATATTGCGTCTTATTAAACTAATTTCATCCTTTTTTTAAACATGCAGGGTAAAACAAAACCTTTCAAAAATAACTTGATCGAGACAACAGCTATGTCTAAACAGAAAATCTGATCTTTCAGAGTGGTCTACTAGATTTTGCATAATCTAGTATACTTGTCATTAAAAAGTAAAGTTTTCAGGTATTTACGAGCTAAATTGGCAACCCAAAAATAAATCATCGTCGCTATCAAAAGTGAAAATAAATAAAGCAAATTATTGTAACTATTCAGGCAATTATAATTTAATTTCAATAGAACATGGGTATTAAATTATTTTGGAAATTATAACGCTAAAACGGCTACAGGACATTACCCCCTGGATATTTCCCCCCCGGACATTCCCCCCCCCCCGTATTTACCCCCCGGAGCAATTACCCCCCTGCCAATTACCCCCCCCCGGGGAATTACCCCCCCCCCCCTTCTCAAGTTACAATCCTAACTCTAACTAGAATTTTATACCTATATACTACTTTAATCCAAACCTTAAGAAAAAGACCAAAACCTAAGCATCCAACTTAGCCTAAAACTTCACACAAAACCAAAACCAAAGCTAGACACAACCCTAACCCTAAAACTAGCTCTAACCCTAACCCTAATCTTAACCCTAGTCCTAGCCCTAACCCTAATCCTAACCCTAGCCCTAACCCTAGCCCTAACCCTAACCCTAACCCTAACCCTAACCCTAGCCCTAGCCCTAGCCCTAGCCCTAGCCCTAGCCCTAGCCCTAGCCCTAGCCCTAGCCCTAGCCCTAGCCCTAGCCCTAGCCCTAGCCCTAGCCCTAGCCCTAGCCCTAGCCCTAGCCCTAGCCCTAGCCCTAACCCTAACCCTAGCCCTAACCCTAACCCTAGCCCTAGCCCAAGCACTAGCCCTAGCCCTAGCCCTAGCCCTAGCCCTAGCCTTAACCCTAACCCTAACCCTAACCCTAACCCTAATCCTAACCCTAACCCTAGCCCTAACCCTAACCCTATTCCTAACCCTAACCCTAACCCTAACCCTAACCCTAGCCCTAGCCCTAGCCCTAGCCCTAGCCCTAGCCCCAACCCTGTCCCGGGGGGGGGGGGGGGGTAATGTCCTACTGGGCGGGGGGTAATTGACAGGGGGGGGGGGTAATTACTCTGGGGGGTAATGTCGGGGGGGAAATATCCGGGGGGTAATTGACAGGGGGGAAATGCCATGTTCCCCGCTAAAACATAGATAATTAATTAAATACTTCATTAAGCATCGTTACAGTTAAAAATAAAATATTCTAGCAATATAAATGTAATTTATTCTGGCAATTCGAATGTCAGCCACACTAGCAATTAATAGGTAAAGTATACTCAAAATTAACAGGTAAAGTATACTAACTATCATTAGGTAAAATATACTAGCTATTTCTAGCTATAGTATTTCATCAGCTAGAATTTAAGATATCTTAATCTATAGTATAATTTAAAAAAAAATTATAGACGTACTAGTAATTAGTAGGTACTATATACTAACAAAAAATATGCAAAGTATATGAACAAAAATTAGTTCACTTATTAGACTAATTAAATTAAAAAGCATTCATAAAACAAAAACAAATAACATACGTCGACTTGAAGAATAATACCGTGGTGAGCTGTTCACTGAGCAAACACATCCCCAGTTACTGACTGTAAAGTTTGCATAGTTTCGATTCCATGTTGTTGGCATCGATTCCATATTGCTGGCATCGATTCCATGTTGTTGGCATCGATTCCATGTTGCTGGCATCGACTCCATATTGCTAGGTATCGATCCCCATCCAGAAAAAAAAACCGGCGAGTTTTGATCGCCAGTGACGTCATTAAATTATTTCAACAATCCGAGGACAAGTTTACATGGAATACTAATTAGTTAGCTCATTTAGTAAACATTCTAATTACTTTAATTTGATCACTAGAGGCGAGAACAGAGTTTCTCCCAGGCATCTCTTCGGGGCCCCACCCCACCCGGAATATGTTGTCCCCCCCCCCCCCGAAAATATCAAGTGCCCCCCCCCCCTCAAAAAAGTCGGGAAGAAACACTAGACGTAACGACCCATACAGCCATTGGCTAATTTGGGTTAAATTTAACTTTAATTAATACTAGGGTCTATTCGCGTAAATCAAGTTTCGTACACAGGCTAATTTGGGTTAAATTTAACTTTAATTAATACTAGGGTCTATTCGCGTAAATCAAGTTTCGTACACAGGCTAATTTGGGTTAAATTTAACTTTAATTAATACTAGGGTCTATTCGCGTAAATCAAGTTTCGTACACAGGCTAATTTTGGTTAAATTTAACTTTAATTAATACTAGGGTCTATTCGCGTAAATCAAGTTTCGTACACAGGCTAATTTGGGTTAAATTTAACTTTAATTAATACTAGGGTCTATTCGCGTAAATTAAGTTTATTAAACAGTCTCAGAGTATAATATACTAAATAGGCCAGAGGCGTAGCGAGGGGGGGGGGGGGGACGGGGGGTGCGGACCGCACCGGTTGACACCATTTAGGGGGGTGACACTCAGGCAAAAAATAGTAAAATATATAGAGAAATTTGAGGGGGGGGGGGGGGGTGCAAATCGAAAGTTCGAGGGGGGGTGGAAATCGAAAGTTGGAGAGAGGGGGGGTGCAAATCGAAAGTTTGAGAGGGGGGTGCAAATCGAAAATTGAAATTTTGTCCCCGGGAAGAATCGCTACGCCTCTGAGGGGGGTGACACTATTAAGTGCCGCACCGGGTGACACCCGACCTCGCTACGCCACTGAAATATGCATCTATAAGATACATGCGCTCTTTTGTCTGCGCTCTTTTGTCTGCACTCTTATGTCGGCGCTCTTTTGTCGTGCGCTCTTTTGACGGGGTGCCGACTTTGGGCAGGTGAAGTAGAGTTGGGTGGGTGTAGAGTTCACTTGTGACGTCAGCATATGAATGGATAGTGTGGTCAGATCCATGCTCAGCCGAAATCGGTGTTTTAAAAGACAAAAACATATCTGAGTTGGCGGGACACTGGACAGGTGAAGTAGAGTTGGCCTGTTATTGTGACCTCAGCATTGGAAGGGATAGTCTGCTTAGCAGAAATAGTTGTTTTTAAAAGACAAAAAAGTCTGAGGTATGACGTCTTTTTGAATGTGGGGGTCTTTATTGTGACGATAAGTGAAAGACGTGATTTTATTTATGGATGACCCCCCAAGACCCACAGTTATCCAAGGATAACGGGTAATCTAGTTATTTATTCTAATCCGTAACAAGTTACCCTAAACGAAGTCACCGATTTTAGTATAAATATTAATAGCCTAGGCCAGGGGTTCCCAACCTTTTTTTTTACTCTAGAGCACATTCTAAAATATCGGTAGGGTGGCGGGCACCACCTATTTTAAATCGACAAACTCCTTCCAGAGGCGTAGCGGCCCTTCCCGTCACCCGGGGACAAAACTTTCGATTTGCACCCCCCCCCCCTCAAACTTTCGATTTGCACCCTCCCCCCTCAACATTTCGATTTCCATCCCCTTCAACCTATCAAAAATGTTTATGAAAAAAATTCTGTCTCTGTCGAATAGTGAGAGGCGGGCACATATGAATCGTTCGGCGGGCGCCATGGCGCCCGCGGGCACGGGGTTGGGAACCCCTGGCCTAGGCGGTTGTTAAGCGAGAGAGACCGAGACTTACAAGCCTATTACATTTTTAGTTACAATTTTCAAAAGTTTAACCAGAGATAATTTATATCTTTTGACTCCCAACTTGCTTGATTTAGTATTGTATCAAACCTGTTTTTCAAGATTGTTTTTGTTTTGTCTTCTGTGCGTTAGGTTTAACGTTTACACATGTACGTGTTAGGATGAACGTTTTATAAAGCGGTTCAAACCCCATAAGATATTGACCGAGTTTACTAGATATAAACTTATTGAATTCTCTTCTGTTACGTCCGCTGATGATTCAATATTTGAAAACTCTCACACCATAACTACACTTCTGCAGTTGCTTGAGATAATGGAAATCTATAGCCTACTTAGAGTTTGGACTGAATCGTTTTTTCCCTCAAACATTTAGATTTAGTCAGTAGGAACATATTGACACTTGGTTGTTCAGTGCCCGTCGGTCTTACTATAAATGTAACACGGAAGTGATGAAAAAGTTGGGGGAAATTGATATCTATGTAAATATTTAACACGAAACGTGTCTTTAAGTGTACGTGTATATGTAAATGAAACGGTTGAACTTGTAGTAGTAGTAGCAGTAGAGTAGCAGTAGCAGTAGCAGTAGCAGTAGCAGCAGGAGCAGTAGCAGTAGCAGTAGCAGTAGCAGTAGCAGTAGCAGTAGCAGTAGAGTAGCAGTAGCAGTAGCAGTAGCAGTAGCAGTAGCAGTAGCAGTAGCAGTAGCAGTAGCAGTAGCAGTAGCAGTAGCAGTAGCAGTAGCAGTAGCAGTAGCAGTAGCAGTAGCAGTAGCATTAGCATTAGCATTAGCAGTAGCAGTAGCTGTAGCAGTTAAATCAGGGTAGGGTAGGATAGTTGTAGTTGTAAGTAAAGCTTATGTTTTGAGTGTATGTGTACATATGTGTATGGGTGTGTGTTAAAAGATGTGTGGTTGATTTACTCTTAAGATATGGACAGAGAAAAGTACTTCACGCGTGGCAAGCGTTTAAATTTCTCACAGGTCACAGGGCGTCAGAGGCGTAGCAACCCTTCCCGGCGCCCGGGGACAAACTTTCGATTTTCACCCCCCTCCCCTCGAACTTTTCATTTGCACCCCACCCCTCACCCTCAAACTTTCAATTTTTTTAAACCCATTTTGGCGCCCCCCCCCCCCCCTAAGGTCGTCGCCCGGGGACATTTGTCCCCCCCCCCGCCCCCCCCCCCCCCCCCCCCCCTCGCTACGCCTCTGCAGGGTGTCACTGATTTTTGTGACGAGGTGTAATAAGGGGGATAATGTCCAGAAAGTGTGAGGACCCACTTTTGCAGTTCAAGAAATAATTTTTGAAAATGAGATTTTTAGGTGTTATTTGGGTTTTTTCTTGTTTATAAACAGTCAAAATAATAAAAAAAAAATGTTACCTAGCTCACTCAATATTTTACAAAGAAAACAATGTAAAAACAACAACAAAGATTACAACTTTGAGGGTGTGTGGGTAAGGTGGTAAGCCAAAGTCTGATGCCATTTTAAGGGGGAGTGTCTTGCGTTTTGTGTCAATATGTAACAATGAGTAGTGGGTGTCAAGATTGTTTCAAAAGGTTAACTTGATTTTACGGAAGACTCTTATAATAAAATGACACTATTTGTAGCATCTGTAGAAACTCAGAAAGAGCAGCAAATGAGTTTAAAGTTTTATTTACAATGTATTGAATTGTATTGTTCAAAGACAATTTTCTAGTTTGTACAGTTTCAATAATATTAACAAAAGTGCCAAAAAAAACAAACAAATCGTAGCAAGAGTTGTGATTGGATAAAAGGACGTCCTTTTACGACGACCTTGGACCTAAGAATAAGACCAGTGTGGACCACTGTGACGGCAACGTATGACTTTGCAAATGTCATGACAAACTATGACGTAGCAATAAGACTCATGTAGACCATTGTGACGATAGCCTATGACGTAGCAATGGCACCAATTGTGACGAAAAACTTTGATGAAACAATAAGATTTATCTAGACCATTGTGAAGACAACCTATAGCGTAACTATGACGCACCAATATGACGTCAACCTATGACGTAGCAATAAGACTCATGTAGACCACCGTTACGCCCAGCCAGACGAAGAAAAAAACTATAAAGGACACCAGGTCAATGTGTTTCCCTATTTTTTTGTAGCGGTTGATTGGTGGGTTGCTTGTGTCACTCTCAATGTTGCGTGACTCGGGTGTAGTAGTATCAGGGGCTTTTTTCTGTGATGTTTTGGTTGCCATGGTTTCTGCCGGCGTTACCGTCGAGTGGAAATGTTGAACTTTGGTGAACGCTTTTTGAAATTTTTCTTTGGCCTTTTGGAGATTTTCTTCTTTCTGTTTTCAAAATCAAATTTATTTTTAAAACTGCCGTTTGGGAAATAAAAATTAGTATTTTAAATGATAATTAAATAACATACAATGGAATGATTGTAAATATTAGCAATTTCTCGCAAAAGAAATTACTCTTCCGTCTACTAACTCCTTGACCACACTTTCTAATGACTTCAACTTGACCACTACTGTACTGACTCCACCTGCTTGACCACACCCTAAACTAGCTAGACCTACTTGACCACACTCTCTACTGACTCCACCTACTTGACCACACCCTCTATTGACTCCACCTACTTGACCACACCCTCTACTGACTCCACCTACTTGACCACACCCTCTACTGACTCCACCTACTTGACCACACCCTCTATTGACTCCACCTACTTGACCACACCCTCTACTGACTCATACTTGACTACACCTTCTGCTGACTCCTACTTGGCCATGCCCTCTACTGACTCCACCTACTTGACCATGCCCTCTACTGACTCCACCTACTTGACCATGCCCTCTACTGACTCCACCTACTTGACCATACCCTCTACTGAATACACCTACTTGACCACACCCTCTACTGACTACACCTACTTGACCACACCCTCTACTGACTACACCTACTTGATTACACCTTCTGCTGACTCCTACTTGACCACACCCTCTACTGACTCCACCCACTTGACCACACCCTCTACTGACTCCACCTACTTGACCACACCCTCTACTGACTCCTACTTGACCACACCTTCTAATGACTTCCACTTGACCACACCCTCTACTGACTCCCACTTGACCACTACTCTACTGACTCATGTACAAAACAAAGGACCCACCTCCTCCATGTGATAGATGTAAACGATGAAGATACTGTCGACGACAGTGAGGACAGAAATGGTCAGCAGAATAAAGAGGTAGACGGTCACTCGGGGCATGGTCGATGACCTGGGCAGCATGGCACTGACTATACTCATAAACACTGACAGTGCCAGAAGGACGGTTATTCCTGTAAGTGATGAGTTGAATTGATAAGTTAGGGTTAATTAGCTGTGGGTTTTTTTTCAGTTAGGGTTAGCATGTTAGGTTTAGTTGGTTAGGGTACGTTTGTTAAGGTCACTTGGTTAGGGTGAGTTGGGTGAGATAGGTTTTATAGCTTGTTAGGATAGTGTTAGCTGGTTAGAATATGGTAAGCTTGTTAGGATATTGTTAACTGGTTACGATATAGTTGGTTGATTAGGATAGGGTTAGTTGATTAGGATATGGTTAGTTGGATAAAAAAGGGTTAGTTGTTTAGGATAAGGTTAGTTGTTTAGGATAGGGTTAGCTGGGTAGGAAAGGGTTAGTTGGTTAAAATAGGATTAGCTGGTTAGTCTTTGTTCGTTAGAGTTAGGTCGTTAGGTTAGGATGTGTGTATCTGTGCATATGTGTATGTGTGTGAAGTGTAGGTGTGTGAATATATTTTTGTGAATGTATGTGTGTATCTATAAGTGTGGATATTTGTGTGAGGGTATGTGTGCATATGTGCGTATGAGTTTGTATGCATGCCTATAAGAGTGTGTGTATGTGTATGAAATACGTTAATGTGTATGTGTCCGTGAGTATGAGTGTATATGGCCGTGTTTATGCATGTGTGAGTACGTGTGAGTATGTGTGAATATGTACGTTTATATGGCCCAGACAGACAGCCACAGATAAAAGTCACGTGATAACATTCACCATAGGCAATCTTCTCGCCCGACTCCACCGGGATGACGAAGACGAGGATGTTGAGGAAAGAGAGGAAGACGACGGGTAGGACGACGTTGAATATCAGGAATAGAGGACGTCGCTTGATGCTGAACTCGATCTGTAGGGGATAGAGAGGGGGGGATATTGAGGTTAGATACTAGCTTTGGTAGAACCCTTATAGACTGCTAAGATAGATCAGCTAGTCCAGTGGCGTAGCGAGGTCGGGTGTCACGCGGCACTTAATGGTGTGTCCCCCCCCCCCCCCCCCCCAGAGGCGTTGCGACCCTTCTCGGGGACAAACTTTCAAGTTTTCGATTTGCACCCCCCCCCTCAAGTTTTTCTCCATATATTTTGCTATTTTTTGCCTTGGTGTCACCCCCCCCCCCCCCTAAATGGTGTCACCAGGTTCGGTCCGCACCCCCGCCCCCCCCCCCTCGCTACGCCCCTGAGCAAGTCTAGTTTTGATAGATTAGCAAGACTAGCCTTGATAGATTAGCTAGACTAGCTTTGATAGATAAGCTAGACTAGCTTTAATATGTTAGAAAGACTGCTTTGATAGATCAGCTAGACTAGCTTTGAAAGGTTAGAAAGACTGCTTTAATAGATCAGCTAGACTAGGTTTGATAGATCAGCTAGACTAGCTTTGATAGGTCAGAAAGACTAGTTTTGATAGAAAACCTCAGAGGGAGAATTAGTACATGCTACACTATACTGGCTGAGAAAGTTCTTTTCTAGCCTATAGGTTAAGGCAGGGGTTAGGATTACATTGACTGCTGAGATAGCTATATTCTCGCCTGCTAGGAAAAGGGTCGGGGTAAGTATATCGGTAAGGGTTAGGGTAATGAATAAGGATTTGGTTAAGGATAGGGGTTAAGCTTGTGCCATCTTTTCGCCTGTGGGCTAGGCTAAGTGTAAGGCTTACATTGATGGTCAAGAGAGCCATATCCTGGCCTGTGGGTTAGGGTTAGGATTAACTTTACATTGATGGTCAAGAGAGCCATGTTCTCGCCTGTTAGAAAACAGGTAAGGGTTAGAATAAGTCTATGTTAAGGGTTAGTGTTAGTCTTACATTGATGGTCAAGAGAGCCATATTCTGGCCTGTGGGTTAGGGTTAGGATTAACCTTACATTGATGGTCAAGAGAGCCATGTTCTCGCCTGTTAGAAAACGGGTAAGGGTTAGAATAAGGCTTAGGTTAAGGGTTAGTGTTAGTCTTACATTGATGGTCAAGAGAGCCATATTCAGCCCAATGGGTTAGGGTTAGGATTAACCTTACATTGATGGCCGAGAGAGCTATGTTCTCATAGGTGCTGAGGTTAAACACGCTGACACTAGAGTCCACCAGCTCCCACTCGCCGTTGGCCGTGTAGAATGTGGTCATCGCTTTACTGTCCCTCGCCACAAACAACATCTCCTGTATGGTCAACGTCATGGCGACCAGCTGTCAATGATAAACAAGATGTCAGTTCATTACCAGCTTTCAAGATGTCAGTTCATTACCAGCTGTCGAAATGTCAGTTCTTTACCAGCTGTCAATGATAAAAAAAAGTTCTCAGTTCATTACCAGCTGTCAGTGTTAAATATAAACTCAGTTCATTACCACATATTCACCTACTAACATAAAATAAACCGGGAGTGATCTCCCCTAAACTTTCTCAAATAATCTTATATAAAACAACAGGGGATGGCAACTCGGGATATAGACATGATTTTTTAATCCATTTTAAATACTTAAACTTTTTAAAATAGAATAGAGCCTCATAGAAAAAAAAAGAATTGCACACCAAGTGAGCGCCAAACAAAATGTGAACAATAGTGAGGAATATTATTAGTACTTTATAAATTCACATGCGTTTTTTGAGGAATCGGAAATAGCCTAAATTACTACATTTATTCCGGTCAACGGAAATCACTCAAAATTTGGTAGAAGGCAGGTAATTATATATTTTACTTACATGTGAAATTTCATTCATCTATCTGAAATAGTACTCAAGTTATAGGCTTTTGAAAAATTCAAAGTAGAAAAAATTCCACTTCCGGTTATTGGAAATCGCTTAAAAGTTTATACGGATCTAAAAACTTGATATAATACTTATATATGAAATTTCATCAACCTAGCTGTAACGGTACTCAAGTTATCGTGTTTACAGACACACACACTCATGCACACAGACATACGGACAAGATTGCAAAACTATGTTTTTCCGACTCAGGGAAGTGTAAAACGTCGAGGTTTGCAAAAATCTTTTTTTTTGCTCGATTACAAGACTTTCTCTATACTTCGTATATACGAGAAAGTAAAAAACCCACCTTACCCCCACTCACCTGTAAAGAACATTTCTGTTTATCGAAAGGATAGTTGGTCATGTCTAGAGCACAGGATGCTGGGAATAGACCTCCTGGCACCCAATAGGTCAATCCGTCATAGAACACAAACATAGGGCTAGAGAGTTAAATGTTAACATATGACTAGAGAGAGAAGAATGTTAACATAGGGCTAGACAGAAATGTTAACTTATGGCTAGAGAGAGAAGAATGTTAACATAGGGCTAGACAGAAATGTTAACTTATGGCTAGAGAGAGAAGAATGTTAACATAGGGCTAGACAGAAATGTTAACTTATGGCTAGAGAGAGAAGAATGTTAACATAGGGCTAGAGAGAGTGATGTTAACATAGAACAAGAGAGAGAATAATGTTAAAATAGATCTAGATAGAGAATGTTAACATAGGGTTATAGAGGGAATAATGTTAACATAGGGCTGGAGAGAGTGATGTTAACATAGAACAAAAGAGAGAATAATGTTAAGATAGATCTAGATAGAATACTGTTAACGTAGGGTTATAGAGAGAATAATGTTAACATAGGGCTAGAAAGAACAGAGCTAGAAAGAAAATAATGTTAGCATAGGGCTAGAGAGAGAATAATGTTAACATAGGGCTAGTGATAGAATAATGTTAATATAGAGCTAGATAGAGAATAATGTTAACAGAGCTAGATAGTGAATAATGTTAGCATATGGCTGAGGAGAATAATGTTAACATGACTTTGAAGAAGAAGAGAAGTTCACAAACTACTTGAAGGTGAAATGCAACAAAAGAGAAAATTCATTACGCTTTATCATCATCAAACAAGTCTCGCTCCCCCAGAGTGTTGACCAGGACGACCCGGGGTCGCCAGATGTCCTCGGGCAGGGGGTGGATCATCACGTGACCCCCGTAGTCAGCTGGGTTCCACGCCACCATCTGCAATACCATGGGGGTCATACATGAAGGACCTCACACTACAAGGTAGAGGGGGGGGGAGGTTAGGACTTTGTGACGAGGGAGAATGTGGTTTAGAAAAAAATGTGACGCCACACTTTTTCGTTTGTTAACGTGTTGTGGCAAACTGAGTTTTGACCAATGTTTTGTGGTTGTAAAAGACAAACACTCATGCACATACATACACACACATAATTTCAGGGAGTAAATTAAAATATGTAAAATACAGCTGTTCTTACTACACTTGTTTGTAGCTTGTAGAGGATGGTGGGTGTCTAAAGAGAGATAGTCGCGAATGCAATGCCACCCTGGCTCGATTCTATACGTCTTCCTCTCCCCGACCCAACTACTTGACCACACCTTCTAATGACCCCACCTTCTTGACCACACCCTCTACTAACTCCTCCTACTAGACCACACCCTCAGCTGACTCCACCTACTTGACGACCCTCTACTGACTCCACCTACTTGACCACACCATCTACTGACTCCACCTACTTGACCACACCATCTACTGACTCCACCTACTTGACCACACCCTCTACTGACTCCACCTACTTGACCACACCCTCTACTGACTCCACCTACTTGACCACACCTTCTACTGACTCCACCTACTTGACCACACCTTCTACTGACTCCACCTACTTAACCACACCCTCTACTGACTCAACCTGCTTGACCACACCCTCTGCTGACTCCACCTACTTGACGACACTCTACTGACTCCACCTACTTGACCACACCATCTACTGACTCCACCTACTTGACCACACTCTCTACTGACTCCACCTACTTGACCACACATTCTGCTGACTCCTACATGACCACACCCTCTACTGGCTCCACCTACTTGACCAGGTATTTAAACCAGGTATTTCAATACGCCGGATAAAAAAGGAAAAGTCTGATGGAGTCACAGGAAACGTGGTTGATTAGACGTTTTTAAGAGGGCAGTATTACCCAGACTAAGGGAGGGAAACAAAAATATTCACTAAAACAAAAACTATTTGACATACACATTGTCAAAATTTTACAGCAGTAGTAACTAATTGTCTGCTATAATACAGTATATAAATTGTATGGTATATGTATGGCAACATATTTTCAAAAAAATATTTTGTTAATATTTTATTACATTTTAAATTTTTTTGTAAACAATTTTCCAAAACCATAAGTAAAGTACTTAAAGTTTGGTATAAACCTTCCGTGCGTTATAGGTTATCGCTGATTCTAAGATAACATATTCTAATAAGGGATACATATTTAAGAAAATTTCTAAGTTCAATTTTTTTGGCCTAACTCAGGGGTCGGCAACCTGCGGCTCGCGAGCCGCATGCGGCTCTCTTGATGTCAAGATGCGGCTCTCCAGCTCCTTGCACAAATACTAATAATCTTAATAAAAAAATAAAATACTTGAAATAAAACATTGTTAGTGGCTCTTTAACACCAGGGAAATTTTGAAAATTTTAACTTTCGGCTCTTTCGCTTCAAAAGGTTGCCGACCCCTGGCCTAACTGATAAACTCTAAAAATTTCGAAATTTGTCACAATAGATATCTTCTAGTTACAGCGATAGGCTACCCTGTCATGCATCTCCAATAGTAGTTTCAGCAGGAAAGGCCTAAATGTTGAAAAACCGCAGCCAAAAATTACTTAGTAAAAAATTTTTGGTTAAAATATAAAAAAAAAATGTTTGCATCATACGTTAACTTTCTTTTATGTGCTGTTATATAGCTCCTTGATAAATGGTAAAAAATTTATGTGTGCATGTACAATAGTTTTTTTTTTTGGCAAATTTTTTCTTCAATTTTCAAATGTCTGGGTGATACTGCCCCCTTAATGTTTGCAAACCTCTCTTTATTATCAGAATGAAATGCTTACCTGAATAAAATTTTTGACCTCATTCAAATTTTGCCTAAATATCTTTACCTTACTGAAATGTTTGGCTGAATAAAGTTTTGACCTAAACCATAATGTTTGCCTGAATAAAAATAAAACGCTTTGATTTGAAAAACTTTACCTGAATATAATAACCTGAATGAAAAGCTTACCAAATGAAATATTTACCCGAATGAAATGTTTGCATGAATGAGTTTCTTTTTTTTACTGAAGTGAAATGTTTACCTGAATTAAATAATTACCTAAAGTGAAATGTTAACCTGTGTTTACCTGAATCAAATGTTTACCTGCATGGGCATTAAATGTTTACCTGAATTAAATGTTTACCTGCATGAAATGTTCACCTTGTCTAAATAATTACCTGAATTAAATATTTACCTAAAATTATATGTTTACACGGATAGAAATGTTTACCAAAATAAAATGTTTACTTTTATGAAATATTCACCTGGTCGACCCACGAGGAATAAATGAAACCGTTACAGGTAAAACTCTGCGACACGTCGTCCACCTGGGCGATGGAGACGATCTGAAAGGCGATTTGGACGAACATGGTGTTGGACTGGTTCCTGAGGGGACGGAGCTCGGTACTGTACACGTCACTGTTGAGTTTGTCCTTTTGTATGGCCAGCGCCTGTGAGTACATCTGGCCTTGGACGCACGTGGCGAGCGCGAGCGTTAGGACAAGGTTCAGCACGTCAAGCTTCATGTCGTGACCTTTGAACCTGGAGATTTGGTATCAATAGATCAAGTAACCGCATCGATTGAAAAATAGAAAACGTTGCCGTTTTAGTATCGATTTTAGAAAAAATCGACGTTTTTTTAACGAATACTAAAGGTTGTCATTTTAGTATTGAAAAAAAATAAATAAATAAACGACGCGTTTTTAGCATTGAATGGGAAAACTCGACTTTTTAATCTCTAATGGAAGATTTTGCTGTATAGATTTGCTGTTTAGTATTGAATATAAATCGTCCTTATAGAAATCAATTTTGTTTTCATTAGAGTAGTATATTTTTACATAAAAAATATTGTTTAATGTTTTATAATGTTAATAAACAATTATACAATGAAATAAACTGGTTTTATTCAAAAGTATTTACCTTGAAAAAATAAACTGGTTTTATAAAATATATTTACTTTAAAAAATAAACTGATTTCATAAAATGTATTTACCTTAAAGAAATAAACTGGTTTTTAAAATGTATTTACCTCAAATGAATAATCTGGTTTAAAAAATGTATTTACCTTAAAGAAGTAAACTGGTTTTTTAAAATACTATTGCTTTGAAAAAATAAACTGGTTTTAAGAAAATGTATTTACCTTAAAAAATAGACTAGTTTTATTAAAATGTATTTACCTTAAAGTAACAAACTGGTTTTATTAAAATGTATTTACCTTAAAAAAATAAACTGGTTTTATAAAATGTATTTACCTCTTAAAAATAAACTGGTTTTATAAAATGTATTTACCTCAAATAAATAAAGTGGTTTTATAAAATGTATTTACTTTAAGGAAATAAAATGGTTTTATAAATTGTATTTACCTTAAAGAAATAAACTGGTTTTTTTAAATTGTTTTTACCTTAAATAAATAAACTGCTTTTATAAAATGTATTTACCTTAAAGTAATAAACTGGTTTTATTAAAATGTATTTACCTCAAATAAATAATCAGGTTTATAAAATGTATTTACCTTAAAGAAATAAACTGGTTTTTATAAAATGTATTTACATTTTAAAAAATTAACTGATTTTATTAAAATGTATTAATTTAAAAAAAATAAAGTGGTTTTATTAAAATGTATTTACCTTAAAAAATAAACTAGTTTTATTAAAATGTATTTAACTTAAAGAAATAAACCGGTTTTATAAAATTTATTTAACTTAAAGAAATAAACTGGCTTTATTAAATGTATTTACCTTAAAGAAATAAACTGGTTTTATAAAATATATTTAACTTTAAGAAAAAAACTGGTTTTATATAATGTATTTACCTAAAAGAAATAAACTGGTTTTATAAAATGAATTTACTTCAAAGAATAAGTCGACTTGAGGTTTCAGAAGATGTTGGTGGATGTGTAGTCCCAATCAGGGGGGGGGGAGATAGTCGAGGGAGCTTCACTATTAAAGCTGAGATCTTTGGATCTTTTTAATTTACTTGCTCGTTCCACCCTTAGCGCTACACTTTATCTCGAAACTTAACGGAACTTAAGCTTCACTGAACATAATTGAATTTTTATGCTACTATATCAATATAATGTTTTATTACTTTCCTTAATTTTCGTCACTATTTTTCCTTTTCCTGGTTTTACTTTTGTCCCCACACTTTTCCCACTTTCAATACGTTTCCAACTGCAAGTTCGTTTGATTTTTCCTTCCTCTCAGAATGTTTCGGGAACGAGTTTTCTTGGTGTCATAAAATAGCTATTATGCACAATCAGTTGGAACTTTTTAAGGTGTTCTTTTTTACGAACTGTTAAATCCGCTAATCCGGTTACTCGTTTCTCAAATTTTGACAACTAAAAACAAAATTTTCTAGCAAATAGAACGTAATGTACACTGTCAATTCAAAAGTAAGTTCTACGAGCAACAATATGTAGGTAAAGAATACCAGAAATTATACTTGCAATCATTAGGTAGAATAAACTAGTAGCTTTCAATACAAAATATCTTAACATAAATCAGCAATTAGTAGGTAAAATAATCCTACTAGTAATTTGTAGGGATTTTTTTATAACCTAGTTACAATTAGTGATTAAGTAAACCCGTTATTAACATGCAAGTATATTAGCAATAATAGTAGTTAACTCATTAAAGCAATTAAAATAAAATGCAGTCATAAAAATGAACAATAGACGTACGTTGACTTCAAGAAATAATACCGTGGTGAGCTGCTCACTGAAGCAAACACATCCCCAGTTACTGATTTTAAAGTTTGCATAGTATCGATTCCATGTTGCTGGCATCGATTCTATGTTGCTGGCGTCGATTCCATGTTGCTGGGTATCGATCCCCATTCAAACAACGGTGAGTAGGATCGTCAGTGACGTCAACACAGGATTTCAACAATCCGAGGACAAGTTTACATGAAATACTAATTAGTTAGCTCATTTAGTAGACATTCTAATTACGTTTATTTGTTTACAAGGGGCGTGACGACCCATACTAGCGCCCAGGGCGAACTTTTAACTTAGCGTCACTTCTATAGAGAAATACAGGTTCAGAAAGCGTGATTATATATTTTTGCATTTTGAAAAAGCAATGCCAGAAACTGAAATTTTGCTGTTAATTCGCGTTTTTTAAGATGAAATTTTGTACATTTCAAAAAGAAAATTTCTAATTAATAAAGAAATCCTGTGGGTCGGCGTGATCGGGACGGTAAACCGAAGAGGCCCGAGTTCGAACCCGGTGCAGCAACCAATCTAGGAGAGACAACTTCAAAATCAAATAACTGCTGCCTTGTAGTTTGTTCTTGGTTAAACAGCGGAAGCAAATCCAAAAATAAATCAGGTTGAAATCGGAGTTGACTCGCGAAACTTAATTATAAGTTAATTGTGATGGAGGCATTTCTACCCGAGCGTGATAAATAATTTTAGTCAGGTTTCGCTGTTAAAAACTTAAAATTACAATTTTGATGTGATAGTAGAATATTTAGTGACGTCATTTCTGTGTGCGTGTGTGTGTATGGGGGAGGTTGTGTTGTTCAGATTGGAAGGTGTGGTAAAATAGTTTTAAAAAAAAAAGTGCTACCCCATATAAAAGCTTAGGTTAGTGGCTGCAGAAATAAAATAGCTCAGACGCAGTCAAGGCTTTAAAAATCACCGTCAAAGATTCAGGAAACTACATCAAACATGCAGCAAATGCAATAAATATTTTGTGTGGCAATAATTGATCAAGCTAATTAATTGGATAGTGACCACCTAATGTGTCATGAGTTGCAGCAAAACAGTGAAATTAACTAACTGCCATTAAAAAAAGACTCAACAGAAAATTAAATAGCCATTTATTCTAAGACAATTACATTTAACTCATTAGGCTCAACCAAACTTTAAATATAGGGCCATATATATATATATATATATATATATATATATATATATATACTAATATATACATATATGTATATACAGGCCCAGGGGCGGAACTACAGTGCCGCCAGACCCCGCAATGCGGGGGGGCCCAGACCGATTGGGGGCCCAAAAATCCTGGCTAAATTATTTAAAAAAAAAAAATTAAAAAAAAATGTAAAAAAAAAAAATTAAAAAAAAAATTAAATTAAAAAAAAAAAAAAAAATTAGTTGGAGTTCGAGTTATCTTTCTTCTACAGTTACAAACAAACATGATAGTCGGCAAACGTCTTTGAGAAAAAATGCACAGACTATAGCTCGAGAGACCGCCAGACATATAGACAACTTCAAAGACGTAGCCTACCGTTCTTTTTAGTGACGTCGATTAGGAGAACAAAAAAGCATCGTCATATTGTTTACATTATTAAAATACATATCTATGATTGCGTGTTTAAACTACTGGCCTGAATTCTAAAAAAATATAATTATTTATTTCGATCTCATACATTTATAATTGCGTTCATTTTCAATTTAACAACTGTATCAATAAATTTGTAAAAGTTTAAGTTATCTCCCTTTAGCGATGCGTCTGAAGTTTGTCTGTGCCGGTACGCTTTGAAATCGGGCTGGGGAAATGTTGCGGCGACTATCCTGGTCTTCTAGACGACCGGAAAAGTCGGCACTATTGATGTAGATGTTCATCGGCGCTTTCTTGTCCCCTTCCCTTGAACCTTCCCAACTCTCTCCCCTCCCCCTCATCCCCCCCCCCTCACCTCTACCCCTCACCACACCCTTACTCTTACAATAAGATGTAATGCATAGATTAACGAACCATTTATGAACAACTGAATTGTAAACTGTCCACTTCTGCACATTTTGTTAAAGACACTAGATCTAGTCACTAGTCAGTAGTTGTTCATTTACCTGATGAAGTATTTTGTTTGACGAATCTAATTCAAACAAGGAAGGTAAGACTCGTCTTTATATTATTAATCGTTTTATAATTAGTACACGTATTAATTGAACATTAGTTATATTAACACTAAATACATTATTAAAGTTAATCAAATTTAGGACACAATGATCCAGGGGCGGAACTACAGCCGCCCATAATCATTTTTTTTATAGTTAAAATTAATTTTCTTGCATTTTTGACCTGATAGATCTAGTTGTTTTGAAAAAAAGAATAATACTGTAGCTGCGGTTGGAGTATCTTTATTCTATAGACACCATCCCACGTTCTTGTATATTCTTTTTCCTACAATCAAACACGCTGTTGTTAGCAAAATTATTTTGAAAAAACATCAAAATGCGCGAGAGGCCGCTAGATATTAAGACGGCTTTTTGAGACCATCCCAAATTTGGTACTGATGGATAAAAGCACATCGGCGCTTTGTTGTCCCTTTTAAGTTCCTTTCTCAGACCTCCCCTCCCGCTCTTAGCCTTACAAGAAGCGAATAGATAGCGCCTCAACAACTAAGCTGACTCGAATCGGTGGTAGTGTTGACAAAATAGCGCTCCAACAACTAATATCCAAGAAATAAAGTGCCGATATTTTTTACATTTAATAACCACTGTTCTAGAAAACAAGGCAAACGTCTCAAAAAAATACACGAATGATAGTGTTATATATATATATATATATATATATATATATATATATATATATATATATATATATATATATATATATATATAAGTTTCGTCACTGGCACCTTGATAGTGGTTTTGTAATCAACAAACAGATCTAATACATTAGTGATGTTATATAGTAGCTAAGACATGCTGTTGCATAATTATTTTTTTAAAAATATACACATAAGCTGTAGTGTGAAAGATAGGCAAACGTTCAAACCACTTCAATAAATTATTTCCCTTTTTCAGATAGTCAAATAGGGCTGCTCATAAGCTCCTTTTAATAGATTTGTAATAATTAAATTAAATAACAATTACTTATCTTAATTATTATTTTTTAAAAAGTACTAAACAATGGTATAGTTTAAAAATGAAGTGTAGTTAAAATTAATAATATACATACAAAAAAACATAAAAATAAACATAACACGAGACACCATTACTTATACAAAGCTTCATGATTTATATACTTTTGACCGACTTAATGATTAGCAGTATTAAGGCAAACATAAATGAAAACAGATTTTCAAAACAGACCAATGCACTCATACACATGACATGTTGTTGTGATAAGATTTAATTGAATTTCTTTTTTCTGAACCCGGTCAGGCTAGAAATGAGTATCCTATGTTCGTATTGTGTGTTTATATATATATATATATATATATATATATATATATATATATATATATATATATATATATATATATATATATATATATATATATATATATATATATATGGGGGGAGGCCCAAAAAATTTTTTGCGGGGTGGCCCATTTTTTCTAGTTCCGCCACTGTACAGGCCCTATATCATGATACATGTAAATATGTCCATAATTATATCTTACAGTAATTACAGGAAATATGTGTATTAAACAAAGTTCATTTGATGCGAGTTTAAAAATATGATAAACACACACAGTCTTAAACCAACAATTAGGCATGAAATTAATGTGATGTTTTTTGAGATTCATCATCAATAAAAAGTAAAGTCACTCTTCCTGACCTGGCTATCCATTAGGTAAGTGAAGTAGAGTTTATGTGTTTTTTTACCATGGCATATATAGGGGTGTTGTGGTCACCACTATGCCCAGGTGCCTTTACATTGCCTAATGTGAATCAGGTACCCATTTTAGCTGGGTGGACTCAGAGCTTTCTAAAGCCTGGGGTCTGTGATTTGAGCTCCAGACTTTTGGAATAGCAATAGAGATACATCATGCTGGGAGTCCAATAATATGTTCCTTGACAGTTACCTATTACTTATCTTTTTGATATGTATAATGTATATGTCAGTCAAAAGAGCAAATCAACACAATAAGCATAAAGATAAAACATTTTAAATCACATATGAGCTACTTCTGTTAAACAGTGCTCAACTTTAAGATCACCAGTGTTCAGAAAATATATGGACGTCAAATATACTTTTTCTATTTCATTTGGGGGATGGGGGGGTAATTACCTGAAAGAAACTCTCTGAACCTCACACATAGCAGTCCTTGCAGTAATACTGTGTTCACACAAAAATTAAAATACATAAAAAATCCTTACAGCAAAACTGACATTAAACTAGGAAATAACACCTTACATTGCATATATGGTAATACTAATATTGAGTTCACATATTAGGAAAAACACCTTACATACAATACAATCCTTACAGCAATATCTGTTCACATAGGAATGAACACCTCACATACATAGCAATCCTGGCTAACATACAATGTTCACAGAAAAAAAGTAGAATTTCACACCTCATATTGTAAACTCTAACAAAATTCTACTTATATCACAAATCAAATCAATACATTACCTCTTTACCTATATTTGATTGCTACAGTATCAACAAAGGTAAAAAATATTTTATAAAAATAGAATATAAATAAATTATACATTAAAAATATATAAACATTATTTTAAACAACATCAATATGAAAATACACAATCCCATGAGTTACTTTATCAATTTACTATCATGTTCTGAAATAACCATTAACCTTATACCACCTATTGTGATGTTTTGTAATAGCACATTGTAGAGATAAGTAAATATCATGTGGATCTAAAGACAGTTATCCTACAATTCAAACAGCGATTATAGGGTTAATTGAACCTTAAGTCACCTATGGTTTCAGCAGGATTTGTTTAAACGTGTACACATTTCATTGATGCTCTATTTAAATCAACAGACAAATTCAGCCTTTTTAGGGTTAACTGATCCTCAAGTTGAACACACTTCTAAACTAACAGTTGGGTAAAAATAATATTTCAAGGGGGATAATGCTTAATGACTCGGGTTAAGATAATTATGCAACAGCATGAACCTGAAACACCCACACATTGGAGAAGCTACATATATTTAAGCCAGTGGTGGAAAAGATTTGATTGCTTCCATTTTTATAGGTGAGGAAGAATTATATATACACACACATATATATACATGTCTATATATATATATATATATATATATATATATATATATATATATATATATATATATATATATATATACACATATAGGCCTACATGTCTATACATACATACATATATATATATATATATATATATATATATATATATATATATATATATATAGACATGTATATATATATGTGTGTGTATATATAAAATACATAAGCAGAGACGTGTCAGACAGGTCGACATATTGATCTGGCTGCGTAGCGTAATATCACAATCACTTTATCCCCAAGAAAACTCTAATGTCATCTGATTCCAATCTAAAAAGACAGCCAAGTAGTAAAGCCTGACCAATGCAGCCCAGGTCTCACAACATCACTGTGAAGAAAGAGAACATCAGCAGCATCATTGTGAAGTAAGAGAGCACATCAGCATCTTTTCAACAGAGCAGTCCGGGCTGAGACCAGGAGCTTGAAGGCGTCTTCGCTGCCGGGGGCAACGCTCTTGTCAGGGTGGAGGAGAACTGCCAGTTTTCTGTAGGCTCTGTTGACGTCATCCCTGTGGGGTGGGTTGAGGGGGTGGGGAGGGGGGGGGGGGGGATGTTTTGTTGGTTAAAGTTTCTAAATGTAAGTTAATGCAGTTGTTTGTTTTAATTGTTGTTTTAAATTTACCTTGCTGATTCACTTACTTTGTTGACTAACTTACTTTGTTGACTAACTTTCTTGACTATCTCTGTTGACTAACTTATTTTCTTGACTAACTTACTTGACTAGCTTTCTTGACTAACTCTGTTGACTAACTTATTTTCTTGACTAACTTACTTGACTAACTTTCTTGACTAACTCTGTTGACTAACTTACTTGACAAACTTACTTTGTTGACCAACTTACTTTGTTGACTGACTTATTTTGTTGAATAACTTACTTTGTCGCCCCTTGGATGAGACCCAGCCTCTCGTAATCATTCTTGGCATTTTTCAACCTCTGTATGGCCTCAATCTGCTCCTTGGTGTACCCCAGCTGTGTTGTGGTTGGCTCACGTCGGCCTCCGTTCTCACACGTCCTAACCACTCCTTCAAACAAAACCTGTGGTAAGAAAAACCAAACTGTCTAGAACAATGTTTCAATGTTTGCTTTCAGAAAACATTGTTTCAATCATTTCTGTCAGAGAATGCTTCAATCATTCTTAAAGTGGGGGAGTGTTTTATTTTATAAATTTCTGTTTAAAAGTTTTATTTTCCATACTTAAATAGACCATCTTCTTCTTCTTTGTTCTTAATTTTTAGTTTGAAGGGATCGAGCCTTATTTGCCAGAGGGTTGGAACTTGAGACTTTATAGACCGTCTGATTTTGAGGTAATTTATGTTGCAAACTTTCGTGTTGTAAATAAGAGTATGCATGCTATAAATATTTTTTTTTAGAAACCTAATAATCTATATATATAATTCTCTTCTTCGAGCCGTTAGAAAACAAGCTGCAAACGCTCTCCCTACCTCCCCACCCCTACATGGTTTTAGTGAGCTGTGTTCACTCTAAATGTTTACAAGCAGAGCCAACGATTTTAAACGTAGGGGGGGAGGGGGGGGGGAAGGAAGGGGGGGGGGTTATGGTCCTTAACGAGCTACTTATAGTGTTTTAAAGAAATATTTTCGGTGTCAGCGTTGGTACTGTCGAATTCACAAATTATGAATTATTGAAAATTAGAAACAACTAAATAGCGGCGTATGTTATGCCGCGGGCCGGCTCGTTGAAAATAATTCAGTAAATGATATAAATGGAATACCAAATGTATCAGATTCAGCACTTTTAATTACTTGTATATTAAAAAAATATCCGTGGGTGATGTCCCTTTTACCTGAAATAAATTACTGATTCCCTCCCCTGTTAAAGCTGATGTCTCAAAGAAATGAAAGCCCCTGGCGTCCGCCCACAGCTGTCCTTCTGATTCATCCACTTGCCTCTTTAGGTCAGTCTAGCGAAATTTAATTTAAAAAAATTAATGTCATGCATGTATCTTGTTAAAGTGTGAAAATTTATGTAACATATAAATGAGATTGAAAGGACACTTAAGTCCTGAGTTTATCATGAGTTTTGCTGGGTACCAATCAGAAATGGGTTGATTCATAAATACTTGCCAGGTACCAATTAGAGCTGGATGTACTCATACAAGTTCTAGAGACATAGAATGGTAACATTTAGAGCTGGGTGGGTCAGTGAATTTCTAGAGACATGCCAGATACTCAGTAGAACTGAGTGAGTTCTGTGATATTGTACCAAATAGCCAGGTACACATAGTAGCCTTTTAGAATGAGTTTCATTTAAATAGTGGCAGATATACTTAACTAGGTTGTTCTTTGTCTCATCCATCCAGTGTACAATACTAAACTCTACTATTTAACCACAATGTACCATGACACAATAATACTAAAACACATGTAAAGGAACATCCAAATAAGTAAAGTTCCCTTTCAAACCTGACCATCTACGGGGCAAGTGAAGTAGAGTTCACATGTTTCTGTGATCCCTGCATATGAAGGGATATGAAGGGATAGTGTGGTCAGCACTATGCCCAGCCACCTTTACTTACCTTAACGTGAGTTAGGTACCCATCCGAGCTTGGTGGACTCAAGGGCAGTTCAAATTGATAATTAATCCAAAACATCCAAATTGATAATTAATTAACTGAATTAATGAAAGCTACCAACCTTGTTTCCACAGACACAGACCACAATGCTGTCCAGCTCGGATTTGTTTCCAATCTCATTGGTCAGCTCCTCCATCCAGTAGTCCAGTGACGTGAAACTGGCCTTGTCGCTGACGTCATACACCAATATTGCACCTTGTGTGTCTTTATAAAACTCATTCCGGACCTTCACAAAACATAGAGTGGACATTTCATGGAATAAATTATGTCCAACGTGTTTGTTACTGTGTGCAGTTTAAAAAAGAGACTGTCATATTGTATAGTCAATAGAGCAGTGGAGATAGAGTATATATGTTTATGTGACCTGAGCATGTGAAGGGACGGTGTGGACATTGTTATGCTCAATAGACTTTACTTCCCAGTCAGCTGGTGGAATCATGGACTATACTTGGAAGGTGAAGTAGAGTTTACCTGTTTTTATGACTGTCAGTTTTATACCTAGCTGCCTTTACTATCCTTAACTTGCCAAATATGTACCTGAGCTATGTGGACACAAGCATGTCAGAAGGCAAGTCCTATAATCAAACCTGAGATTTTTGGGTAGGTGCTTGCCCTCTCTAACACTTGACCACACAGCCCCCATATACTCACATTGGACATAAACAAATAGCAAACAACAGAATGGTCACCAAGGTAGATAGTGTTGACTGCATTTGGTTACAGGTGACAGGTGTATACAAAGACATGGTTTGCTTTTCACTATGCCCAGCCACCTTTACTTTAACCTAACTAGAGATTAGTAAAAAGTAAAAAGTTCCCTTTTCAAACCTGATGGTCTATAGGGAAAGTGAAGTAGAGTTCACTTGTTTCTGTGACCTCAGTTAGGTACCCATTTACCCATCAGAGTTGGGTGGACTCAAGGACGGCCTACTGACTTGAACCCGGATTCAAACTCGAGACTTACGGGTTAGCAGTCTAGACCACTCCGACCCCTAGAGTTAAGTAGGATTGTGTAAAACCACAAGTGCCCAAATGCTTAAAACCGAGGAGCCGAACTTCAGTCTTTCACTATCACAGTGTCATGCTCTACCACCAGATCATGCTGTACTATGATGGACTTACTAAATAATGACCATATTCCAATAAAATTATGAAAGTCCACAGGAACAGGAGGAAAACACTTTAAAACTTTTACACTAACCTCATAAAAAATGGGGTGTCCAGCCATGTCAAAAATATTCACTTTTATATCTCTGTCCTTCAGTGAGACCCTAAGTGATAAAAATGTTGTTGCATTTAATATTCACAAAAAATAAAAAAATTAGAGAGACTTCAAGAGTTAATTTAGCCATAATCTAAAATATAACAATTTAGAGGCATTCTAAAAGATAATAATTGAAAGAAATTCTAAACGATAAAAATATAATGGTATTTTATATGAAGTTTGTGATTAACAAATGTAAGTTATATGAATACACTTTTACAGACAGGCTTTTACAGCTAATTTCTAAATTTTTGTTTTAAACTTTTTTAAAATGTGTAAAGTTATAGGCTACAGAAGAAATAACATATTATTGTTATAGATTGACACTTTTTTGCCTTAAAAACATATTAGAAAACCAATCAAAGCAATCTTACTTTGTAACACCATAATCTATTCCAATTGTGGCCAAATATTTATTGACAAATCTCTTTTCGCAGTATCTTTTAATGATGCAGCTCTAGAGTAAAAAATAAAACTATTTTTAAAATCAATGGTGCATAGTAGAATTTAAAATTATTTTTTTTACATCTTTAAAGTAAACATTTCTCTAGAAACATCAAACAATTTTATTCTACTTGGCAAATTATGAACTTTGACAGCTGACTTTGAAGACAATTAAATGATTGTACAATATGAGGATCTTTAACATACAACTCCAATTAACTGCATATGCCCTTCAATATGTGCACAATGTAACTTCCATTCAAATACAGGGATGTAGCTTTGTTTCAGATAAACTAAACTTTCTAATGAAACAATGTTTGAATTTTTACTTAGCCTTACACTTATACATAAAAATTTCACCTGTTCATTAAATTTCATTTTTCCAGCTATGATGTTTATTATTTAAATAGATGTATCTAGACAATGCAGATTTCTCTTCTCTACCTTATGTTTAGCTGTATTATCAAACCATTAAATAACAAAAGAGCATGATGAAAACTCTGTGGTAAATAAGATTACTTACCTTTCCAACTTCAGCATTCCCCATGCTAATTATTTTTATCCTCAGGGGAGACTTGCCTTTCATCTTTGTACTTTGCGACATTGTTAGATTGTTACACCAACCAGAATAGATGAAATTTTAACTAGAATCTCTTTCCTGTCAAAATCATTTTCCTAAAAATTTAATGAACAGGATTAGGCCAAATGTTGAAAATTAAAATAGGTTTCATAATTAAATGTGGAGAAGAAGAAAGAACAATATCTTCAGTGACCCATCAAGGCACAATTAAGGCATAAAAAGTAAAAATGATATGATTAGATTTGTATGATTTGAACTTTTGTATTAAGTATTGAGATAGTCACAGTCACAATTTTAAAAAAAAAATCATTGACAATGAAACTGATAGATCTAGATCTAGTAGGCCTAAGTAAAAAAAATAAAAAGGCCTGAGCCTATTCTAGGCCTGTTTTAGTCAGTAGTTATTTATTAATAATAAATGGTACCACAGTAGTTATTAGTAAATAGGCTAGTTAATAATATTAATATACTTAAGTTAAAGTTAAGTGACTTAAGAAGAAATGAAAGAAAGTTATAGATTCTAGTTAGTTATTAATTTTTTACTAATTTTTAGTAGGTATAATAGATTAATAGGGCATAAGCCAGAGCCTAGTTTAAAAATTAAATTAATAGGTCTGCCTCAGTACAAACAAGTAGTACAGTAGTAAAAAGTAGTACCATCAACCATCATTATTAACTTAGTAAGTAAATGATAAATGTGAACAGGCCTCAGCACATACATAACTCAGACTCAGTACTCCTCACTCAGTACTGATCAGTAGACAGTAGTCAGTTCTCAGTTCAGTACTGAACTGATCATCTATTCTAGATCTAGTGACTTTATTCTAGTGGACATCTAGTCTAGTCATTCTAGCTAGATTAATCTAGATTCTAGTGAATTCTGCTAGTCTACTACTACTAACTTAACTACTAGATCTCTAGTAACTAATTTAAAGCAATTTATAATTTAAATTTAAGTAATTTTTGTTTTAGAATAGTTTAGAGTCAGACTAACTTTACTTTACTTTTACTGACTTTAGTCTTTAGACTATAATAATAATACAATACTTACGTTTATTTGCTAGATTACATATTTAAGTCTCATATTTTTTTTATTAAAAAAATGTACCCTAAATTAGTTTTGAAAATGGTTTAGTTTTAACACTTGTAGATCTACTAATGTACTTGTAATATACTTTGATATCGATGGAAAAAATGCATATCCGCCACATGTAAACATACTGGGACCGGAGCAAATGAAAACCTCTATAAATATTGACCAAAAATACTTAATGGTTGGTAGGGTGAAATATCGTAATTACATCCAAAATATTAAGGTCTATTTAAAAATTTAATACAAGTAAACATATAGTATCGAGCAGTATAACACACCTATTCTATCCATTCTATCCAAAAAGTCTAAACTAAGACTAGGCGTATGTATGCGTAGAGCTATTTTAATTTCATTCTCCATTGCGATGACCAATAAAACAAAAGATGACAGTAGGAGCGATACTAGTGACTAAACAAACTATGTGCGTGACATTTTATTACAAGGAAAATTTAAAATTGGCAGTTAGAAATAATCTATTGATCTGATTCAATAACCGGGGAATGCGGAACCAAATACCATTATGATCGCATTCGTGTATAGGCATATATATATATATATATATATATATATATATATATATATATATATATATATATATATATATATATATATATATATATATATATATAGGCCTATTTATTTATTTATATATATATATATATATAGGCCTATTTATTTATTTATATATATGCGTGTGTGTAATTATTAATACTAATAGTTTCGCTGTCTGTCTATCTATCTATCTGACAAGTACGCTCTAGAGAAAACACAAAGAAAATAAAAACATGCATAGTATTTCGAAAAACGAAGTATGACGTCGACACATTTAGCGCACAGAGTAGAAAATAATCTCAAACCCAGAGAGTGCTCAAAGTTATATGACGTCATTGATTTTCGCGTTAACATTGAATAAAAAGGAAATGTTGTCTAATCTTAATGGTTTGCGTGAAGAGTTTCTTGCATACAATTCTTCGGGTAGGGGCGAAGCCCCACCCCCCGCGTAAGAACGTCTGAGCCCCCCCCCCCCCCCTCGGGGAGGGGGCGGACACTGGAAAAAGTATATAATTATATTTCGTTGAATGGGACGGTAGACATGTTTTTTTTTTGGGGGGGGGGGGGGGGGGTGGGGGGGGGGGGGTGGGGGGGGTGGTGTGTGTGGGGGGTGGGGTGGTTTTAGTTTAGACTTTTTCCTCCCCAGAGAGGGGTGGGGGTACTTGAAATTTTCGGGGGCGGGGGTAGAATTTTCGGGGAAGGGGCGGACACTGGAAAAAGTATATAATTATATTTCGTTGAATGGGACGGTAGGCATGTTTTTTTTTTGGGGGGGGGGGGGTGGAGGGGTGGGGGGGGGGGTGGAGGGGTGGGGGGGGGTGGTGTGTGTGGGGGTGCGGTGTGTGGAGGGGGTGGTGTGTGTGGGGGGTGGGGGGTGGGGGTGGGGGGTGGTGTGTGGGGGTGGGGTGGGGTGGGGGTGGTGTGTGGGGGGGGGGTGGGTTGGTTTTAGTTTAGAGAAAAGAGACAGCACTATCAAGCTAGCGCCCGGTGTATCCTTCCTCAACGGGCCATTTTTCTCGTTATAAATAATCTCCATAACCAAGGAAGGAAACCCAGTTTTTAGACACCTACATACGAGAATTATCTCCCTCCATTGATACAGAACATAAAAATAGCGGCAGTGAGCGATGGCCTGAAAACATCCGTAAAGACAGGGGCGATAACTGAAGTGGGTTTGCTCCTAAAGTTGTGATTATTTTGGTTTCCTCGTCGGCAGCTGAATTTTTTTTTTTTCATTTCTTTAACTTAATTTAAAATTATAAAAAGATAAAAACCACTTAAGAGGTGAATGATAAACCATAGGTTACAATTTCTGATCATATAAATAGACTTAAAACAGGTTGGATTAATATTTAAAATTGCACATTCTTATTTTATGAGTAACGTGAATGAAGATACTGTTGTAGTTTTTTTTTTATGCTCCAACCACACTTAGTCCAAAAGGTGTAATAGGCTAAACTGTAAATAGTGGAGTTGGATCAGAGTACGCTAAATGAGGCTGAATTCATCATCTAAAACAGGGGTCTCCAAACTACGGCCCGCGGGCCGGATGCGGCCCGCGAGGTCCTCTCATCCGGCCCGCGGAGATCTTTTTGTCCACTGAAAAAAACGTTTGTTGGTGATGGCTGAGGAACTTTGCCCAGAAAAAATCAAAGACATGTCTGGAAGAAACTGGCCCCCGAACTGAAAAGTTTGGAGACCCCTAATCTAAATATTGAAATTTCGACATAGATATAGAATTAAAAATAATAAAATTTAAAAAATAAAATAAAAATAAAATAAAACAAAATTAAGTAAATGAAAATTACATAATAAAAACTTATGGATTGAAGATAATTTTCTGGTGATGCTAAATATAGCTAGAAATGTTTAACCATCATTTTCTAGTTATCATTTATAATCATTTTGTGATGGTGGTGTAGTGGTGGTGGTTTTGTGGTAGTGATATGGTCATGGTGATCTAGTAGTTGCAGAGTTTCTTCCAGGCATCTCTTCGGGGGGGGGGGGGGGGGGGAGGCGAAAAAATTCTACCGCCCCCCCCCCCCCCCCCCCCCCCCGAACGAAATGAAATGTATATAATTGATATAGAAAATATATACTTTTAACAGTGTCAGCCCCCCCCCCCCCCCCGAAAATTTCAAGTGCCCCCCCCCCCCCCCGGAGAAAAAAGTCTGGAAGAAACACTGAGTATTTGTGATATAGTGTTGTTGCATGATGGCGGTAAAATGGTGGTGGTTATATGGTGAAACGCTGGTGGTGATTTAGTGGTGGTGGTAGCCGGTTGGTGGTCATGATTCGGGTTGTAGCTCAACTAGAGGCGCTGACTGTGGGGGTTTTAATGGAAGTGGGGGTTGGCTGTGTTACCTATTTTCAGCGTGTAATCTTTACGGCGTCCGGATGATGATATACGCTTCCCAGCGGGTGGGAGAATAGACGTCAACATTATCTCCACTCGTCGTTATAGTGACGTCACCTGCAGACGGCTAGAGGAGAGAAAATGAATAAAATATTTAGCGACGAGAGCGGTCGTGTTGTGGGACAGGGTGGTTGGTCATTGATGTTAGAGGTTGTAGGTTAAACATTGATGGTTGGTCATTGATGTAAGGGTTGGATGTTAAACATTAATGTAAGGGTTGTAGGTTAACATTGATGGTTGGTCATTGATGTAAGGGTTGGATGTTAAAACATTGATGTAAGGGTTGTAGGTTAAACATTGATGGTTGGTCATTGATGTAAGGGTTGGATGTTAAACATTAATGTAAGGGTTGTAGGTTAAACATTGATGGTTGGTCCACTGATGTAAGGGTTGGATGTTAAACATTGATGTAAGGGTTGTAGGTTAAACGTTGATTGTTGGTCATTGATGTTAAGGGTTGGATGTTTTAAACATTGATGTAAGGGTTGTAGGGTTAAACATTGATGGTTGGTCATTGATGTTAAGGTTGGAGGTTAAACGGTTTGGCGCCCAGAGTTCCAGTGCGGCTATGTTAGCACTTGGCATCCTTAACGGGCGTCCAGTATAATGGGGAAGGGACAGGGGCGTAGCGAGGGGGGGGGGCGGGGGGTGCGGACCGCACCGGGTGACACCATTTAGGGGGGTGACACCAAGGCAAAAAATAGCAAAATATATAGAGAAAAACTTGAGGGGGGGGGGGGGTGCTAATCGAAAGTTTGAGGGTGGGGGGGGGGATGCAAATCGAAAATTTGAAAGTTTGTCCCCGGGAAGGGTCGCTACACCTCCTGGGGGTGGGGGGGGGGGGTGACAACAATAAGTGCCGCACCGGGGCGACACCCGACCTCGCTACGCCACTGGTAAGGGATACCATTATATTCAGCGGTAAAACTGCAACAGGCCGCCTCGTCGATTGCGCGACCCCAGAGCCCCGGGCCACACATGCGAGCACTATGGCGCCTACGTTCATTCAAACATCTAATGGGCTATGGATAAAATGGCTAAAGTCGCTCACTTAATTGAATCAGGTGCAGAGGCGTAGCGAGGGGGGGGGGGGGCGGGGGTGGGGGGGCGGGGGTGGGTGGGGGACATATGTTCTCCGGGAGCCGACCTTAGGGGGGGGGGCGCCAAATTGAAAGTTTGAGGGGGTGCAAATGAAAAGTTCGAGGGGGGTGGGTGGTAAAACGAAAGTTTGGGGGGGTGCAAATGAAAAGTTCCACGGGGGGGTTGCAAATCGAGTTTGTCCCCGGGCGCCGGGAGGAGGGTCGCTACGCCTCTGATCAGGTTGTATCCTCCGTAATCTCTGCACGGTACGATTTTGGCGCCTAGTGCTATCCCCGAGCACTACGCGCCTACGTTAGTTTTAAGGAGCGCCCTACAATATTAATAATGCGGCACACGACATTGATAAGTAAACCGAGCTAAGGGCCGTACGCGGCGCCCCTGGGATAGTGTAATGGGGTTCACAAAAGCGAGACTTTCCGCCCCTGACACTTAGGCGGTGATTGATTAACGGTGATATTACGGTGAGTGGATAACTTACACTCAGAGCCGTGCTGGGCGGTAGTGTAGGGTAAACGCGTGCACTGATGAATATGATCCAAGATTAGGCATTGTTTACATTTAAAAAATAATTCAGTTTTAGTAAACAAGGAAGTAGGCCTACATTGAAATGGGGAGTAACTAAATATTCTAATAGAATAGTGAGTGTTTATTGTTTATATTTATTATTGTATCTTTCATTACCGAGTTTTGCAGAACAATATTTTTATGAGTTTTGAAAATAAAAATAATTATTGATAAATGTGCATGGAGCTGAAGCAGAGGCGTAGCGGGGGGGGGGGGGGGGGGGGGGGGGGGGGGGGGGGGGCGGGGGGGACATATGTCCCCCGGGCGCCGACCTTAGTGGGGGCGCCAAATTGAAAGTTTGAGGGGGGGGGTGCAAATGAAAAGTTCGAGGGGGGTGGGGGTGCAAATCGAAAGTTTGAGGGTGGGGGTGCAAATGAAAAGTTCGAGGGAGGGGGTGCAAATCGAAAGTTTGAGGGGGGGGGTGCAAATCGAAAATTTGCTCCCTAGGGGGGCGCCAAATTGAAAGTATGTCCCCGGGCGCCGGGAAGGGTCGCTACGCCTCTGAGCTGAAGAGCCACATCTTGACATCAAATGAGCCGCATAGGGCCTACGGCTCGCGAGCCGTAGGTTGCCGACGCCTGTTTTAGTTACCCGTGTTGACTTTTTGAAAGACGTCCCTTTAATTAGGGCAGAGGTCGGCAACCTTTTGAGACGGGAAGAGCCAAAAGTTACAATTTACAAAGTTTTCCCCCAGTTTTTAAAGAGCCACAAAACATTGTTATGTCATTAGTATGATCTTTGAATATATATCATATATATATATATGTATGTATATATATATATATATATATATATATATATATATATATATATATATATATATATATATATATATATATATATATATATATATATATATATATATATATATATATATAATTTAAAATAAATATCTTTAAATATATGAAATAATCTTATTTGTTTTTGTGTTGAAAGTGTCTACTATAAACGTCAGTGTACTGGCATTTCTTCTGAGTTGCTCAAATCTCTCAGTGAAAACATTCTTCATTTTGTTTATAGTAATGCTGAGGTTTTTCATGTTAATAATAGAATTGGTTTCATCACGATATTTTATTTTTCAGATTTTTCGTAATTAAGTAATTTACCGCTCACCATGTCTTTACTAAAAAAATTTTTTTTCGAAACAATCCACTTCTTCAAGCAAGGTATAGGCTGGGTTTGCCCTTCCTTTCAGCTTTACATTTAGCTCGTTTATTTTCTTTATGATATCCACCATGAAGTTGAATGTTTCAATTCGGGATGGACAATTTAATAGGAAGTACATCGAAATATTGAGTAACTAAATAGTTTAATAGAATAGTGAGTGTTACTTGTTTATGTTTATGATTATATCGTTGTTGTTGCAGAACAATGTTTTTATGAGTTTGAAAAAATAAAATAAAATAATTATAAATATTTTTGCACCGAGCTGAAGAGCCGCAACTTGACATCAAAAGGGTCGCATGCGGCTCGCGAGCCGCAGGTTGCCGACCCCTGAATTAGGGGATCCAAAATTTTTCGAAAACATGTAACTAGACAAGCAGTTGAATGTATCTCATCAGAAATGGATAGAAATATGTTATAATAAAGCTACCATTTTTAGACTTTTAAACAAAACCTACAGTTTAGTAATCAATACGTAAAATATATTGTTTTTAAAAGTTGACATAGATAATATAAATAATTTGTTACAATTATTACGTAATGAAATATAAATCGTTTTATTATGTATTTCAAACATGTCTTAGCTACACTTGGTTAGTTTAGTTATTTTTGTGAAAGTTATTTCCCTTGAATACAAATTTTGGTGTTTGGATTTCAAAATGGGAGATAATTCGTTGCTTAATTTTACATTCATTTCAAATTCCTTCACCTTTTGTAAAAATTATACAGAGCTTAATTTCTAAACAAAATAGTTTGGTAGGTTTTTTAGCATTATCAAGTTGAAAAAACAAATACATCAGTAGCCATTGTAGAATGCAATACTTAATGTTAGTAGACATACAGTCTTAGTCGTAAATTAAACATCTAATTAATTGTCCTTTCATATTTTTCACCCTCTCCTAAAGGATTCATATATAACAATTTTAGGTTGGAATCTATAACATTTATAACCTTTTAATTTTCAAAAACAAAAAAAAATAGTTACATAATCACACCATATAGAAATTTTACAGTTATAACTAAAGACAGTCAAGCTTAAAACAGGTATGTTCCGTTTTGGAACACATCTTGGAAGGACTGCAGAGTCGAACACTACAAGAACTTTTTTTGTGTTTTTTTCCAGACTTTTTTCTCCCGGGAGGGGGGAGGGGTTAGCAACAATTTCAATAAAATGTGATTACGTTTGCAAACTGGAATTGAAGGAGTTAGTAGAAACTTTTGACACGAAGGAGACAAGTAAAATTTGATTTTGATGTCTGCTTATAACGTGTATGCAATTGATAAGAAATTAATATGTCACTTTTAATTAAGTGTTTTCTTATACATATGTTTTAATCATTAATTCGCGTGAAAGGGGGCGTTTTGCCTAGGGCGCTAAATAACCTGGCAACGGCTCTGCACACACACGCACACTCGCACACACACACATACATACACACATATATATATATATATATATATATATATATATATATATATATATATATATATATATATATATATATATATATATATATATATATATATATATATATATAACAGCACTTTGTTTCATTTAATAAAGTATGCGAAGATCTCGGCCACAACATCTAGTTCTACTTTAAACCTAAACATACGACCATAATCATATACCAGAAATTTTATTCCCCAAGAGAGCGGTTGTTTAGAAAAACGATCTTGGTGACCTTAAAAAAAAAATAAAAAAAATAAATAAAAAATAGCAGATTTTTTTTATATCAGCTGGCATTTGAACCCATGCCTTTGAGTGTATGGCACACGACCAAACCCACTATCTACTCGATCACGTTGCCGCACACGCATCTACACCTTCCGTTATTTATTACATTAGAAAAAAACTTTTACAATTTTTTTTTAAGTTACAGGTAAATTGGAGTAGATTCACGAATTATGCCGACTGTTATATAAGCAATCCCCCAAACGCCAATCCATCCAATTATTTTTACCACTATAAGAACACCACACTCCCTTTCGAATAAATATCTTTGCATAGAATATAGAATCTAATGATGTAGATTTGCACCCTTTCCTAAACGGAAATGTCAACCCATTTACCACTTTAAGAAACCCAAGTTAAGACTGGCGCAATCAGGATTTTTACCACCACTCTATCATACAGCCAACCACTTAAAAAACACACCCTTTATTTTGTAATCAACCAACCATACCCCATACTATTCTTATATTTAAAACTTCAAACGCTTTACCATTTACCACTTTAAAAAACCACACTTTTATTTTTTAATCAACTTGCCATACCCTACACTCACAATATTCTTACATTTACCACTTAAAAAACCACTTTTACAATTTCCCACTTAAAAACCACTTTTACAATTTCCCACATAAAAACCACTTTTACAATTTCCCACTTAAAAACCACTTTTACAATTTCCCACTTAAAAACCACTTTTACAATTTCCCACTTAAAAACCACTTTTACAATTTCCCACTTAAAAAAACTACTTTTACAATTTCCCACTCAAAAACCACTTTTACAATTTCCCACTTAAAAACCACTTTTACAATTTCCCACTTAAAAAACTACTTTTACAATTTCCCACTCAAAAACCACTTTTACAATTTCCCACTTAAAAACCACTTTTACAAATTACCAGTTTAAAAACCATTTATCATTTACCACCTCACACCCAGCCACCACGCGCCGTACCACGTGGCCCACACAAACCTGTAGAGAGCTTGCGTCACGTGACTCCCGCCAGATAATTAAAATATTACGTTTTTGTACTGGCTGTATCATTGTATTAATCTCCAGTTACCTGAGTACGAATCTTTCTTCCCACATTACTTGTTTTCTTCTTACCTTTTTTTTATCTCTCTCTCTCTTTCTCTCTTTCTATCTATCTATCTATATATCTCTTTTTCTCTCTCTCTCTCTCCCCCTCTCTCTCTCTCTCTCTCCCCCCTCTTTCTCTCTCCGTCAGTGCTGAGACATGTAGATACTGCTTAATGTTTTCTTCAATTAGATTAACGAAAGCTAAAAATTGCTTTAAAAGATTATCCTCCCAACAGTTGTATCAAATTAACAAATTAAAACGTGTACACATGTTAATAGCTGCGTGTAATTTTTAATGATTGAAATTGATTTATTTCGCTACAGTAGCGTAGCGAGGGGGGGGGGGGGGGGGGCGGGGGGGGGGGGGGGACATATGTCCCCGGGCGCCGACCTTAGGGGGCGCCAAAATGGGTTGGAAAAATAAATTGAAAGGTTGAGGGGGGTGCAAATCGAAAGTTTAAGGGGGGGAGGGTGCAAATGGAAATCTCGAGGGGGGGGGGGTGCAAATCGAAAGTTTGAGGAGGGGGGGGGGTGCAAATGGAAATCTCGAGGGGGGGTGCAAATCGAAAAGTTTGTCCCCGGGCGCCGGGAAGGGTAGCTACGCCTCTGTTTTGCTATTAACCCTATAATTATTCTATCTAGGTTTTTCTATTTTCCCCGATACCCCAGGAGGGTCGATGGAGCACAACAGTTAACTTTGCATAATTCTTTGCCATCCTTTACAGTATTCTCCCGCTTTAACTTATTAAGCAAGGGACAATCTAGTCCATTCTTGATATGCCCCAGCCATTGTCTTTGTTACCTCCCTGCTTCTCTCACCCATTCACACCCCCCCCCCCCCCCCCTCACTCTACATCCCTTGGTTGGCAGCGTGCCGTTCTTAAATGTCTTCGATGAGAAATCTGCGACGATCTTAGCGAGTTTCTCTAAACGACCAATCACTTTTGGGTCGTTCATATTATACTTATACAAGACGTCATGTTATTTTTAGCCGACTTTTACCCACATCATCACCAACCGAACGCCCCAATGAGGGAGGCTTAGCCAGCGAAAATCTCAAAATATAAGGATAATATTCAGGATTCGCCTCAAGCATTATTAATAGAACGGTCTGGTCGGATGGTAGAGCTTACGACTGCTATATCTAAAGCCTCAAGTGCGAATCATATACTAAAATATCTAGGACGTCTCTGAGTCAACTCAGCTCTAATGAGTACCTGACTAACGTTAGGGAAACGTCTGGGTGTAGTACTGCAAACTAAACCTCTTGTACACCGAGATAATTGAAACGAATAAACTCTACTTCATCTGCCCCATGTGTCTTTGGCACGAACGGAAATAGAAGAAAAGATTATGAACGGTAACTCTTAGCTCTTCACAGACAATGCAGTCCCACTCTCCAATTACCCCGCTTTGCAGAAATCAATGAACGATGCACGGAGAGTGTGGTTTAAAAACGACGTTTTGAGATGAGAAGATTATAAAAAAAAAAGATTTTTTTTTCGGTGATTAAACGGAACAAATGAATTTTACTATCCCGGGGTGAAGGGTGACGTCATAATGTCACCGGCGTCTGTGAGTTATGACGTCATTAGGTAATCGGTTTGTTATCAGGATGGCAGGGTGAAGGCTGATGGGGTGGGTGGGTGCTAGGGGGTGGGGGCTAATCGTGAAATTTGTAGGTTTCACCGTGATTTTAAAATACACATACTATAACTCAATGGCAGTCTGACTTTTGAGATTTGTCTTCATTCAAGATGGCGGTAAAATAGGAAAACATAAACAGGAAAAATGTGAGTAGTGGTGTGTGGGGGAGGTGGGGGGGGGGGGTTAAGGGGTGGGTGAGGGGGATTGAGGTGTGGAGGAGGGGGATTGTAAGGTTGGGGAGGGGATTGAGTGGTGGGGAGGGGGATTGAGGGTGGGAGAAGGGGTTTAAGGGGTGGGGGAAGGGGATTGAGGGGTGGGGGAAGGATTGAGTGGTTAGGGGAGGGGATTGAAGGGTTGGGGGAGGGGGGAATGAGGGGAGGGGAAAAAGCATTGTCTAAACTTAGGCAGTTACCCCTTTATTTTATTAGGCGCCCGCCCTACCTCGTCATAATTCTATGCACATTCGTTTTGTGTGCTGTTGTTTATTCCGAGGAAGACTTTTATGTAGAAATGCCAGCTGTTGTAAGTTAACCTTCAATTTTAAACATTGTGCTCTGTTTTGCTGGGTTTTTAAAATATTGTTGTGGTGAGGATGACGATGTTGGTGGTAGTAATTGTAGTAACGGTGGAGGGGGGGGGGGGAACGGTGAGTATGATAGTGGAAGTGTTTTTTTAATGGCCATGTAGATGGTGATTGGGATCAGTCCCCCCCCTGCCCCAAACTTTATGCTCAATTTCTTGGGGGGGGGGCACTTATCCAGGCATAGAAATGGAATTTTTATAGAAAGTATATACTTTTATATACTTTTACAAGTGTGCCCTAGGAAATGTTAGAACACTCTCCCCCATAGAAAATTTCAAGTGCTGATTGAGATCGTGCGGGGGGGGGGGGGGGGGGGGGGGGAGAGGGGGGTTAAGATTTGCACCCTCGTCTAGATTAAAAGCCCAAGTAAGATAACTCAAAGTCTGTAAATAACAAATACAGGGGCAATCACGCTGAATAAAATTATCACCCCAGAGTAGCCCCCCTTGTCCCTTGACACGGGGTAAAAAAAAGGGGAAAAAACTCCGGATTTAAATGTTGAAGAAGATTCGAGTTAACGAGTAATGGAACGTTAATGCTTCCATCCGTCTCGCAACGAGTAGTCTACTAGGCAGGTTCACGAAAACTGTAATCGCGTCTAATCCAGATAAAACCCAGAGGGGAAAAAAAAACCTCCCAAAAATACTTGAATGTTGCCAGGTTTTTCGCAGATCTATTTGGCCAGGTTGGCAAGCGGTTGTTGTTATTTAAACGACGAAGCCAGAGAAAGGTTTTTGTGTGAATGGGTTGTCTTGGATTTACTTCCGGTTTTTTGTCTTGCTGTGGTGGTCACGTGATCCGGGTACTTACGAAATTTCTAAAATTTTCAAGGTACAGTATATATTTAAAAATAATAATTTTCTTCTTAATTAATTAAGTTCGTAAGAGGAACCCAAGCCTATTCAACATTTAACCATAACGCGATTTTTTTTTATTGCCCTAAGGGTTCTTGTATATATGAAACTATAGGGAAGGTGGACGCATTTCTGTTATATTATAATATATGATGTAGGGTTGTATAAAGCAATATAAATAACATTGCCGTCCCTTATTTTTTTTTGTTGTTTTATTCCTCCTTTCGTCTATTTATCATCGTTAAGTAAATTGACAAAAATTGGTTGCAAATTCTTTAAAACACAAAATTAAAGCGCAACCATTTTATTTAAGAAATGTTACGAAATGTTTTATGTGATTTGTTAAAGCAGACTGGCGAGGTTTCTATAATGGAATAAGGTACGGGGTACTGGGATTTGAAGAGTTGTTACGTTTTATGGGTAAGTAAATTTCTTCTTTAGACCTAGCTAGTCAAGGGATAGTGTGGTTAGCACTATGCCCAGCCAACTTTACTCTATTAACGTAAATCAGGTACCCATCAGAGCTGGGTGGACTCAAGGACGTCCTATAGTCACAAGTCTGAACGGAGGTCCGAACTGAAAACCTCTGGCTGGCCGCCAATCGCTTTTATGTTTAAGGTTGGGTTTTTATGTCCCATTTTAGTGATGCCATTTTATGTAAGGGATCTGTAACACCATGTTCTTAGCATTCATAAATAAACTTTCAAACAAAACGTCTGTGGGGCAGGTGAAGTAGAATTTGCCTACTTCTCTTACCTCGAAATCTGAAGGGGTAGTGTGTTGTGCATATTTTTCAGACCGAGCCATAATAAGATACAATTTGTTGAACCTTGAATCCTATCCTCATTACTTCCCTTGACACTTCAGGTCCTCATAAAGAGTAGACAGACTTATGTACAACGTATGGATTCGATTTCAAGTGAGATGAAACACCCTGAACCTTTCATATGGGTTGGAGATGGGGGCGAGTTTTCGCTATTTCCATGAACTTTATTTATAACTAAAGGGGGAGGGCGCTAAATTGATAGCTTGCCTCGGGCGCCGGAATGGGTTGCGACCACGCCGTCCTACCTATACTACTCTGGAAGCTACATTGAAGCTTGTATTGTTGATTGTATGAAATGTGTCTTTTCCACATCATCACTACAACCTACTATTGCTACAACTACTCTGGAAGCTACATTGAAGTTTATATTGTTGATTGTATGAAATGTGTCTTTTCCACATCATCACACCAACCTACTATTGCTACAACTACTCTGGAAGCTACATTAAAGCTTATATTGTAGTTCTGACGATTCCTGTCTTTCCTTGCCAAAACATAAATAAACGAGCTTATGATTGTTTCTGTGTGCTACATGTTAGGTATGTGGTCGTGTTAGTTACATGCAAAGGGAAACAACTTGTATCAACAAGTTACCGGCCTTGGTTTCTCATAGTACAGTATACAATGCAGAACATTTGGCTGGATACACTGATAGGGAAAAACATTTGTCGTATCTGATTACCCATAAGTCGTCTATCCAGAGGCGTAGCGAGGAGGGGGGGTTAGGGGGGTGCGGACCGCATCGGGTGACACCATTAGGGGGGGGGGGGTGACACCAAAGCAAAAAATAGCAAAATATATAGAGAAAAACTTGAGGGCGGGGGGTGCAAATCGATTAAGGGGGGGGGTGCAAATCGAAGGGTCGCTACGCCTCTGGGGGGGGGGGGGGGTGACACCATTAAGTGCCGCACCGGGTGACACCCGACCTCGCTACGCCACTGCGTCTATCTGCTGTGTTGTTTTTTCTATCCAGTGACGATTTTACAGGGTACTGAATGTTACAATCATCTTATTGGATGATACTATTACTATAGCACTGTTAGCACCAAGCCACATAGCAACGTTGCAACATGTAGGCCTACAGAGGCGTAGCGACCCATGTTGATCCCTGGTGCTAATTATCAAAGTTGCATCTTCTCTATTTATGTATAGTTTTTTTTCACATGTGCGAAAAAGCCCCATGGAAAGGTCGGGAGTGCATTTTACCCGTCACTTTTTACCCCTCCCTCCTAGTGTCGACGTCCGGAACGGCTGCCTCACCCACCCTCCGCGACGCCTCTGACTATATAAATAAATATGGTACTACGTTGAATTTATTTTCCATACAGTACTACAACCATCATACTTGAAGGGCTGAATTAATTTAAATAGACATTTTATATACCGCTAACCTACTCGTACATTGATCGCAGCACTAAGGTGATTATGGTAAATCATAGAAGGATTATACAGTGCATTAGAGATAACCCAGGGGCGTAGCGAGGGGGGGGGGCGGGGGGTGCGGACCGCACCGGGTGACACCATTTAGGGGGGTGACACCAAGGCAAAAAATAGCAAAATATATAGAGAAAAACTTGAGGGGGGGGGGTGCAAATCGAAAGTTCGAGGGGGGTGTACAAATCGAAAGTTTGAGGGGGGGGTGCACCATTAAGTGCCGCACCGGGTGACACCCGACCTCGCTACACCACTGAGATAACCTAAGGTTTTGAGTTCGGATCCCTGTCTCGAATCCCTTAGACATCCCTGAGTTAAATCAGCTCTGATAGGTACCTAATGTAAACTTGCGCCATCATACTCATGTTATGGAAAGTAAAGGCGGATGGGCATAGTGCTGACCTTACAATCACTCCATACAGCGGTAGGTCATAAATATAACGTAGAACTAAGATACACATACATTAGTTAAGTTCTAAGCTTATAATACGTTTGTACATACGAGTAGGTTTACCTGTACCATATACACATACATTGCGACACTTTGACTTTGACACACTAGCACACTTAAGGACTGTAGCACACACAACACACATACATCATACGTAGCGCAGACAACATCATACGTCATCTAAGCACTGAGGCACAACATAAACAAAAAAAGAAACCCGCCTACAACCCGCCCCCCCTCACCCTACCGCCGACTCAAGGCTCTCAATTACAAAGGTGAGCGAATCACGTGATACCCGCACTCTTACCTGCAAGAAACCTTCAAGCACCCAACTTCTCATCACAAGACAGAAATAAAAAGCAGGTTTACCGTGCATCAGCGGGCTCCAGACTTCTTGTTACTTTGCCACCCTTATATACAGTACTCATCTAGGCGTCTACCCAATTAACATTTATATATATAAATATATATATATATATATATATATATATATATATATATATATATATATATATATATATATATATATATATATATATATATATATATATATATATATATATATATATATATATATATATATATATATATATATATATATATATATATATATCCTAGTACCACACAGCCCCTGGTACCATCCTGCCCCTAGTACCATCCTACTCTAGTACTATCCTACCCTTGTACCATCCTGGCCTGGTACCATCATACCCTAGTACCATCCTACCCTAGTACCACACAGCCCCTTGTACCATCCTTCCTCTGGTACCATCCTACCCTAGTACCATCCCGCCCTTGTACCATCCTACCCTAGTACCATCCTACCCTAGTACCATCCCGCCCTTGTACCATCCTACCCTAGTACCATCCTTCCTCTGGTACCACCCTAACCTAGTACCATCCTTCCTCTGGTACCATCCTACCCTAGTACCATCCCGCCCTTGTACCATCCTACCCTAGTACCATCCTCCCCTTGTACCATCCTACCCTAGTACCATCCTTTCTCTGGTACCCTCCTACCCTAGTACCACACAGCCCCTTGTACCATCCTACCCTAGTACCATCCTACCCTTGTACCATCCTACCCTAGTACCATCCCGCCCTTGTACCATCCTACCCTAGTACCATCCCGCCCTGGTACCATCCTGCCCCTAGCACCATCCTACCCTGGTACCATCCTGCCTTCGTACCATCCTGCCCCTAGTACCATCATGACCCTGCTACCATCCTGGCCTAATAACACCCTACCCTGAGAGCCCCTCCCCCTTCCTTTTGAGAACCCCTGTCGTACAACCAGTAGCCAAAAAACCCCATCCATTGTGCGCGGTACCTGGCTCTAGTCCCGTACCTGCCTATCTATAAATCATCTGCATTGTTCCCTCCCTCTACAATCACGCGTCGTTAATAAAAAAACTTGACATGTCGAAGAGTTATTTACCAACATAAATTAACTTAGGTGAGATAAAAAAAAAAAACACATTAAAAATGTTGACAATTATCCAAGTAGGATTTTGAATAGAACAAAAAAAAAATGTGTTTCGGTTATATCTTAATATCTTTGTTTGTGTAACTGGAAATATAATACATGTGTTCGTACACTATAAGGCGTATAGACGGGTTATTTGATACATAATTAAACATATTGTAGTTGGCTCGTATTATTCTTATTATTAGAAATAATTAATTAGCAAGAAATTATTAATTTCTAGGTGATGTAATTATTGTTTTATAGGCCTCCTAATTAGCATTTATTAATACAACATCCTTCGAGCTATGGTAGAAAAAAAGCATTGTTTGTACGCGTGAATTATTTTTAGACAATGCTTAATTAAGATATTACCATCATGTTTAGTGATGTCTGTAAATGATGTTGCGTACAGAGTGGAAGGGATACATGAAGAAGGACAGGGAGGTAACAAAGTGTGATGACACATTTTATTTGCATTATAAATAATGTGTTTTAAATTAAGTTTAAATATAATGAATTTGTTTATGGACGATCAGTAAAATAAAACCAGTTAATGATGTTGAACATATTTAAACACTAGCATGTCTGTCTTTTAAAAAATGTTCCTTTAAAAATTAATATGCGCACACTATGTTGTATTGTACTCAAAAGTAGCTTATAATTGTTTAGATTTTGTGTTAGGTATTAGTTGTTTTTTCTTCGACAGTCTCAAGCTAAACATCACTCGATCAGCCCTCAAGTAAATTAACATTAGAACAGTCTTCTGTTTCCCAGGTTTTTAAAAGTGCACAACCTGAATGGTAGAAAGAGATACACACCTCATCCCCCCCCCCCCACACACACACACACACTTCCCCCCACTCAACCGGACTGGCGGATTTTTCAAGGTAGCGTGACCTCTTTGCCAAGGGTCAATTTTATGTCATGGAAAGTTTTGGAATGATGGATCAGTATGTGTACTGCAGAGACACTTCTCCCAAGGTCGTTTCTATTTCTGTCCATGGGCGGCTACAATGTGAACTTTTGACTCCTCAGCTAAGGACAAAGCACAGTAAACTAAGCAGTCAAGAGAAACCTAGTTTGCACACCTTATTTTAGTCTAGTTCTTATGCCATTTTATTTTCTCCATTTGATTATTATATATGCAATTGATGTTCATGTCTTTGATGCTGTGTAAAATCTATCAAATAAATAATTATTACTGATTTAAAGGTTTAAAACAATTGAATTAATAAAACAAAACAAAAAAAAATAAAAAGGAAAAAAAAACTAATTGAGGACTGTATAGATATAGATGTTTGAAAGGGAAGAGTGTTTGCTTTTACGTGTCTCATTGTAATAACATAACTTTCCCGATTGCTTAAAATTTGTATCATTTTAATTCTCTGTAATCCCAAATTCATTTCAGCTCTACTTTAAAAAAAAACAAATTTCCCCTCTCCCCCCTTCGTCCCCTCAGCCCACCACGCCGAGAAAAAAAAAATCCCTTGAATCATCATTTAATTTTAATTACACATTTGCATTTTCAGTTTCAGGTTGGTTTTTAATTTTTAATTTTTCTTTATATTTAGACGTTTTGTATTACATCTATGTATATGTAAACCATCTTAAATGAATGAAAGCAGGCTACAAGTAAGAAAGAAATATTACTATTGTAATATATTTTAATATATTGTATTACTATTTCGTTTTCATTTGATGTTCGAAATTATGTAAGAATTTGATGTTGATGTACTTGTTTTAAATTGCAAATAAAAGTATTTAAAAAAAAAAAAAAAAAAAAAATGTGAGATTGTTATATAAAAATTTGTATAAAAAAAAATGTGAGACTAACAATTTTTTTTTAAATCGCTTGTAAATAATTAAACTGATATATATATAAAAAATAATGTGAGACTAACAATATAGGATCATGGTGGCTTTTGAACTGGTGTAACGAAATTCTGAAATTTGTACTTGCGAAATGTGTTTTGTTATATTGAACACTGGGAAATGTGTTTTGTTATTTTGAACACTAGGAAGTGTAATGTAAATGATGACACCGTCCCTGGGTCTACTAACATCTGGTCTAAGACCAAGCTTAATTAATTAATTACATCACTTTAACCCCTTTTCTAGCAACCAAGACTAACCCCTGCTGTTATTTAGAATATCGTAAACACATTTTACAATCTCAATCAAACAGAAGTATGTTTTACTGGGGAGTTAAAAAAATCTTATCACGAGCTATTTGGATAGCACGGAGTTTTCATCAAAAGCTAAATGCTGTTTTTATTTCTGTAAAAAGAAAAAAAGATAAGATTTTATAACATTTTTCAGTTGATTGCTGTTACATCTTGGGAAAGTTGATGACTCTTCGACTCTTGACTCCTGCTCTCAGTGATCTGTTTGCGTCATCCTATTTTGAAGTTGCGCCTTTTTTGTGTTGCTGTAATTATATTCTGAAAATCTGTATTCGTTTTATATCGGGCGCGGTATTTTTCCACCAGAAAGAGAAATTTAGTTTATATTTATACATATATAATTATCTAATTATTAATGAATTTATAATAAATCATTGTTGATTTAAAACTTTTAGAGTACAGTGGATATAGTAGATGATATTTCAAGGCAAGTGGGTGTTGAGGCAACAGATGCTGCTTCATATGCAATAGGAGAATTATTATCATACTCTGACTAGAAGAATATGTAGAGCGAACAGTGTATGTACAAAACCGCAGGAGACTGACAGGTCTTATATTAATGAAACAACAGGGAGTAAATTGTATATACAGTTATAAAAACACAGGCGAAGATAGAGCGTATATGAATAATCTAGCGTACAACATTCGTAGGCGAGCACTAAAATGGGGTCTGTCAAAATAAAATGATAAAACGGATTAGTTCAAAAAGAACACAATGGCACTACTAGACTGCCATAAGAATAGACGTGTGTAAGAGGTGAAATACAGTGTGAACAACACTGGATAATTTACAGCGATGGTGCTAGGGTTGTTCTCGTCTTTGTTCTTAATTGTAATGTTGGACGGGAACACCTGCCAATTAATTTAAGTATTACGTGTCAACCTGCTATTCTGTGTATAGGCCGTTGGCTCCATCAGCTTGCTTTTTTTTTCATGGATTTGCTTTCAAAGCCTTTGTCCGTCCAAAAACAAACAAGCCAGTAGTTGTGTGATTTGGAGTTGTCTCTCCTAGATGGGTTGCTGTCCCTTGCTATCGGGAGTTCGAACTCGGGACCCTTCGGTTAAAAATACGCGAGCTTTACAGACTCGACCACACAGACCCTTGTTGTGCTAGGGTTGGTGCGATTAAAACCAAACATCAGGCATAATAGTTGGATACTTCGCATCACATTCATTAGGCGTGCATCTGTTTGGCACATTAAGAGTGCTCAATGACCAGTGCGCACGTTTTGGTGCCAGACTTCTATCATTTTATATCTAACGCATCAAACTGAAATTTTCCGACTTTTTAAAGTCGCAAGGCAATATTGCAAAAAGCTTTTGCTGTAGCAAAAGTGTCATTCAAAAGAATCGTAAACTATGTCTTTACGGCATTACTATGCGCGATCATTTGCTTTTAAAATAAATTACCTAATATACATTAAAAGCTAACATTAATTACAAACTTTAATTTCGCTTTAAGTGCTCATTGTTGAATAATAACTTTTTTTTTCTAACTCTAGGTAGCGGTGGAAAAATACTGGAACTGAGCGCAACAATTCTTAAATTACGAACAAATTACTGTCTTAATGAGAAGCAGCTCAGGAAACTGAATCGTAATGCTCAATTAAAACCACACCTGTTCATTAAGGTAGACAAATTATCGAATTAGGGTAACTCCAGGGTCAAGCCCGAGATGTAACACTTGCCCACCCACGGCGCATGTGCAAGGAGGTGTTCCGTTACCTAGCGGCCATGTTTCATAACTTTGTGCAGACGAAAGAAGGTCGTTCTCTTAGAGCCAATGTTTGCGTCAAAGAGAGGCTCTTGTCCTTTCTTGGACGGGACAGGAACGCCAAGACAGAGGGACAGAAGAAAAGTGGAAGTTCACAGAAAGAGAAAAAATATGTCTCGGGAAACACGAAGACAGGAAGTACGTCATCATCGATAGGTCAAAGTTCAACGAAAGAAAATTTAAAATTGACAAGACAAGGAACAGAAACTAAACAGATATCTATTGAATCCTCAAATGATACCAAAGTAAGGCCGTCAACTGAAAGTTTAGAATGTAACACGTCAACTGTACCGTCCATTGCTTGCCCTACGAGTGATGAGATTACTCAACCGTATACCGCATCCCCCAATACACTAACTCAGGTGTCTACTCTACCTGTATGTGAGGAAACAGCTATATTGACAATTACTGAATCTTTCGATGATGAAACAATGCACAAATCCAAAAAACTCCCCGATGGTACTACCAACTTGTGGCCTTTTACTGATGCTCTATATCAACCGCTTGAATGTAATACTGAAGTTTGGCCGTCCAGTGATAACTCAATAACCAATCCTTTGATTGAGCAACAATCTTCTTCCCTTACCTGTGATACTTGGCCGTCTATAAATCCTTCTACCACATTAAAACAACCGTCCATTGAGAATTCTATAAATAAATCAGAAGAAACAATACCGGAAATAGTTGTGTTTAGCGAAATAGAACAACACGAAAAACCACAGCAGACGACAGAAGACGTTCTGGAAATTATCATTGAAGATTGTTCCATAGAACAACCCCAGACGAGTATAGAACCACCAGACATGTCTGCTCTAACAACCCTAAAAATAACCGCTGACGTCAGCATCACACCACATCCGTCAGACTCGCCGGAAATAGAACAACGGACTTTATTTTTTCTAGCATCGGATGGTACCATTTCCGTTATAAACACGGAACTGTCTTCATTCGAGTCTAATACAGAGACCCGCCCGCAAGAAACTCCCTTGTCAAGTTCTTACGAAGAGATGCCTTCAAGCCATCAGTTCATTCCAAGCATCGAGATTTTCGAATCTACCTACGTTAATCAAGCTATAAACACGGCCACTTCTAATGTTGTTGATGATGACAGATCTAGCAAGGTCATAAAGGAATTAATAATTAAACCAGTTGTTCAGGAAACGTTCTCGGAAATTGAATCCACAGTTAATCCCATGCCTGGAACACTGGATTCTTCCAGCAGTAGCGGACGTACTTCTGTTGATCTTAACGCAGATTGTAACCACAATTTTAATACCAGTGGTATATGCGTATCTGGTGATTCTTCCAATCTAGATGAGATTTCTTCTCCTGAAAATATACTTAAATCTTTCGTCTCGACTAATACTGATGCAATTATCTCCCCTAAACACAGTTCTAGACTTTCAGATGAAATTACATCCGCCAACTTATCCCCTTTAGAGTCCCAAAACGTTTGTTCTGCATCATTAATGAAACTAAAATCCGGTTCCACCTCCACGCTAGTCTCCCCTGAAGAACCAGGATCTGACATTCCACAACACCCACCTTACAGCGTCGATTGCAAGAACTTCTTTCTCTCCAAGACCAGACGAACTGTCTTCAGACAAATCTCTCAACCCAACATGACCACCGTGTCGTTCAATGCGCGGACGTTCAAGAAAACCCCAGCTCTCACACCCGATGTCAGCGAGTTACGGAGTAGCGTTTTGGAAGTAAATACAGACTTAGAAAAACTCAAACTCATAGCAAGAAGACTTCAACTTCCAACTCGACGTGCGAGTTACCTCGCCTGGTTAGATGAAAATCCAAGCAGTCACCTCCCTTTACTGTTTAATTCAGAAACGAGTTCGGTAAATCAAATAGAAAGTAGTGATAGTTTCAACAGGCAGACAGACGATTTTCTACAGTCTGCGTGTGGGCAGGTGCCTTGTGTTTCAGTTGAGGTGGAGGGGGCTGGATTTAGGGCTTTTACGCCAGAGAGGAAACAGCGAATCAACAAGACGTTGGATAAACTTAAATTTGAATTGGTGAGTTGTTCATGTCGGGGGCTTAATTTGTAACATAAGAGTAAAATCTTGGTGTGAAATATGTGTAAATGTGTAAAATATGAGAACAATTTGAGTAAAGTGTGTGTGAATATGGTGTAAAATATGTGTCAAATGTGTGTAATATATTACGTGTCCTGTTTGTGTGCAAAAATTGTTAAAAATGTGTGTAAAATGAGGTTAAAATTGTGTTAAACTAGTTTACGTGAACGAAGTACTCGATAACGACCCAAAAAGTTAAAAGTTCAATTCCCGGGATTGAGGTCGTATGTGTTTCCAGCATCTTCTAAATCTTTGATGGGTAAAGTAAAGTCTATAACTTTTAGTGTTAACATCGCCATCATTGTACATGCCGAGGTCAAAGAAACTGATGGCCTCTACTTCAACTGCCCTGTGTAACGCCACAGCTAAAATGATATTCTTCTTCGTGTATATCCACCAATACCACATCGCTGGATTTTTGCACCCCAAAATATAACATTTTTCAATCGTTGGTGAATGTAAATTTCAAACCGCAACATAATATATCATGAAGTTTTAACTCAAAATGTTTGGTCCTAAAGCTTAGCACTATCTATATGTATAATTCTCTTCATTGGGACCGTGCAGGACAAGATGTAGACGCACGCCCTTACTCCCCCGCTCTCCAGGTAAATCGCTACCACCCCCACCAACATGATGAGCTTTGGTTCACCCCGAATGTTTACAATCGTAGAGCCGGGTTAGTGACTGCTAATAGGGGCATATAATTTAGTATTAAACGACCCGTTCTGATTGATCATTTCATTGTAAACGGCTGCTTTCACTGGGCGAGAGGGAGGGCGGGAGGGGGTAGTGTTAAATTCACAAATTATGAATTGCTGATAAGCAGAAAATTAAAAAAAAACTTGATGGCAGCGTATGCTACGTCGCGGGTCAGCTCGTAAAAAAATAATACGTTAACGCATGTAATGTACAATAGTTTAAGTAAACAAAAATAAATATATTATTTAGCACTGTCGTTCTGAATGTTCTTTTGTTAACAGCAGACGATGAGGTCCCAGGATCAAATCCTGGCCAGACAGTTCCTCAAGCTGTACAAGGAGATTCACAAAGTTCGTTTGTCATGGTCTTGTCAGGTGAGAGCTTTATGGTTCACCTCACAGAAGGTCAAATTTTTACCTCAGAGAAGGTCAAATGTTTCACCTCAGAGAAGGTCAAATGTTTGACCTCACAGAAGGTCAAAATTTCACCTCAGAGGTTAAACTTTTCACCTTAGAGGAGGTCAAACATTTCACCTCACAGAAGGTTAAATTTTTACCTCAGAGGTCAAACATTTCCCCTCAGAGAAGGTCAAACATTTCACTTCACAGAAGGTCAAACATTTCACCTCACAGAAGGTCAAACATTTCACCTGAGAGGTCAAACATTTCATCACAGAGAAGGTCAAACATTTCACAGAGAAAGTCAAACATTTCACCCCAGAGAAGGTCAAACATTTCATCTTACAGAAGGTCAAATTTCACCTCAGAGGTTAAACTTTTCACCTTAGAGTAGGTCAAACATTTCACCTCAGAGAATTCGGGAATAATTTCCAATTATGATCGCCAATTTAGAAAGAATATCACAAAAATGGGAGTAAATAATTTTTCTTTTAATTACGTATATATATATATATATATATATATATATATATATATATATATATATATATATATATATATATATACTAGCCGTCCCGGCCAGGCCCTGCTCTGGCTTCTGTGAAAAACCTTTCTGTTAAAGACCATTACCTGTGTGTTTAGTAATCATCATAAACCCGGCATTGCCCACCCAAACCACAACCAACCAAAACCAAAACAACAAAACGCAAACATAACGCTAACACAATTACAAATACAAATAAAAACAAAAACCTAACAACAAACCCAACCACAACCACAAACACCAATACAAACACAAAGAAAAAACAAACAAAAAAGCAAACAAAAACAAAAACCTAACAACAAACCCAACCACAACCACAAACACCAATACCAACACACACAAAAAACGATAAAGCAAACGAAAACAAACCAAATCCAAACGCAAAACCAACCAAAAACACAAATACAAATCCAAAGAAAAAAACACAAACAAAAACAGAAAGAACAAAAACAAACCAAATCAAACCGCAACCACTAACGCAAACCCAACCTAAACACAAAGAAAACACTAACGCGAACATAAACGCCCGGGGCGGAATCACCTGTTTTAGCTTAATGAACGACTATAGTACCCCAACTTATTCATAGTCTTTTGCACTCACTTAAACGAAAGCGCCTGTTTCAATTTAATGAACAATTATAATACTCCAAGCTTATCCGTAAAATACCTACAACATTTGCACTTGATCAATCCCCGCTAATTATGTAATTTTTTTTTCCCAACACCAAAACAAAGTAATAAGTAAATTCTTTTCCAATAATGCAATGGTTTTATAAAGGGAAGTAATTGTGTTTTCCTAATTTATCAAAGGGAAGTAAATGCTATAGGACTAAATAAAAACATAATTAGAATTTTTGTAAAAGATGATATTTTTTTTTAAAACTTGTGTTTAATGAACATGCCAAAAATTATTACTTTCAGTTTGATAAATGAAAATTATTTCCCAAAACTTTCAATATTAACTTTCTAACTCATAAATTTAGACCGTAAGGACTTTAATTATCTAACACTTTAATCCATCGAAGTATGTCAACGACAAACATACGTATTTTTACATACAGAACTGAGCTTTATATATTAGATATATATATATATATATATATATATATATATATATATATATATATATATATATATATATATATATATATATATACAAATTTAAAAATTTAAAAACATATAAAAAAGAGTGATACTTTTGTTTCTAATGTAGATGATATAAGCGATGTTTTAATAAATGTTCCTGACATAACTTTTTTCCTAAATGGGAGGGTGGATGTTTATGAAAATGTACGTTTAATAATAATATAGCTCTTGTATAGTTTTGTTTCTACTTTAAATTGTATTAATAACAAACAACACTAAATAGAAAAATCAACTATACCCTCCGATAGAAAAAACATACTAGACTTCCTATCAAAGATAATTAATTGACATCACATTACCTACTAAATATACATATGTATTTTGACGAAAAACTACATACCTATAGACACATTACTAACTTAACACTGACTTAACACTACCAGCATATAGACACATTACTGACTTAACACTGACTTAACACTACAAGCATATAGACACATTACTGACTTAACACTGACTTAACACTACCAACATATAGACACATTACTGACTTAACACTGACTTAACACTACCAACATATAGACACATTACTGACTTAAGACTGACTTAACACTACCAACACATAGACACATTACTGACTTAACACTGACTTAACACTACCAGCATATAGACACATTACTGACTTAACACTGACTTAACACTACCAGCATATAGACACATTACTTCCTTAACACTGACTTAACACTACCAGCATAAAGACACATTACTGACTTAACAATGACTTAACACTACAAGCATATAGACACATTTCTGACTTAACACTGACTTAACACTACAAGCATATAGACACATTACTGACTTAACACTGACTTAACACTACAAGCATATAGACACATTACTGACTTAACACTGACTTAACACTACAAGCATATAGACACATTACTTACTTAACACTGACTTAACACTACAAGCATATAGACACATTACTGACTAAACACTGACTTAACACTACAAGCATATAGACACATTACTGACTTCATTAACTTTTTGTCTAATTCTGCCAATGTCCACTCCTTCTACCAGATGCATCGTGACCTACTGGACAAAGTTCGCTACGACCTTGAGGAGCTGTACGAGTTCTCGAACGTCCTTGACCTTCCCAAGGCCGCCCTGCTGGACACGCCCCTGAAACATGTCGGCTTGACCCGCTTGAACATCGCGTCACGGCGGTTTTCAACATGTTGAACACTCAAGCTTTTCAACAAGTTAAACACAAAATTAAGGTTTTCAACATGTTGAACACTCAAACTTTTCAACATGTTGAACACTCAAGCTTTTCAACATGTTGAACACTCAAACTTTTCAACATGTTGATAAAAGATACCCAGGTTTTCAACATGTTGAACACAACATCAAGCTTTTCAACATGTTGAACACTCAAGCTTTTCAACATGTTGAACACTCAAACTTTTCAACATGTTGATAAAAGATACCCAGGTTTTCAACATGTTGAACACTACATCAAGCTTTTCAACATGTTGATAAAAGATACCCAGGTTTTCAACATATTGAACACTCAAACTTTTCAACATGTTGATAAAAGATACCCAGCTTTTCAACATGTTAAACACTCAAGCTTTTCAACATGTTGATAAAAGATACCCAGCTTTTCAACATGTTAAACACTCAAGCTTTTCAACATGTTGAACACGCATGCTTTTCAACATGTTGATAAAAGATACCCAGGTTTTCAACATGTTGAACACTACATCAAGCTTTTTAACATGTTGATAAAAGATACCCAGGTTTTCAACATGTTGAACACTACATCAAGCTTTTTAACATGTTGATAAAAGATACCCAGGTTTTCAACATGTTGAACACTCAAGCTTTTCAACATGTTGAACACTCAAGCTTTTTAACATGTTGATAAAAGATACCCAAGTTTTCAACATGTTGAACACAATATTAAGGTTTTCAACATGTTGAAAACTCAAACTTTTCAACATGTTGATAAAAGATACCCAGGTTTTCAACAGGTTGAACACTCATGCTTTTTAACATGTTGATAAAAAATAAACAGGTTTTCAACATGTTGAACACCCAAGCTTTACAATATGTTGAACACAACATTAAGGTCTTCAACATGTTGTATACCACATCCTTGTTTTCAACATGTTGAACACTACATCAGGCTTATCAACATGTTGACAAAAATCATACTTGTGTTAAATATGGTGAACAAACCATCCAGGTTTTCAACATGTTATTAAATAATCCTAGTTTATAACATCTTGATTAAAATATCCAGGTTTCAATTTGATTAACACAACATCAAGGTTTTCAACATTTTCAACATTTAGAGCGAAATATCCAGGTTTTCAACATGTTGAATACACCATCAAGCTTTTCAGCCTGTTGAACATAACATACTGGTTTTCAACATGTTGATAAAGCACCCTGGTTTTCAACAAGTTGACACAACATCTAGACTTTCAATTTATCGATTAAAACATGCAGGGTTTTAATATGTTGAACATAACATCAAGCTTTTTAACAAGTTGATTAAAACACCTAGGTTTTTCAACATGTTGATAAAAAACATCCTGGTTTTAAACATGTTGATTAAACCATCCATGTTTTCAACATACTGATCAACACACTCATTTTTCAACATCTTGAACCTAACACCCAGTTTTCAAAATGCTCAACTCAACGATCAGTTGAATAAGAGATTAAAGTTTCAGCATGGTGATAAAATATGCGGATTTTTCAACACATTATGATCAACATAACATCATAGATTTCAACTCTTTACATAGTATGTTGAACATACCCTTTCAGTTTTCAACATGTTCAACTCTACATACAGGAGTGTTTCAACCATGTTTTAAAATTTACCGTATGCATTTACAATTACGTCTGTAAGCATAGCCAAACAAAATCATAGATAAAACAAACAGGAGTTTGTCGTTTGTGATTTGTTTCGACAAAGTGATATATATATATATATATATATATATATATATATATATATATATATATATATATATATATATATATATATATATATATATATATATATATATATGTATATATATGTATGTATATAATTATATATATATATATATATATATATGTATATATATGTATGTATATAATTATATATATATATATATATATATATATATATATATATATATATATATATATATATATATATATATATATTACACTCTGTATAAGATAATCACTTTTAGGAATTGTTTTCATAAGTAGGCTAACTATAAATGCATATTATTTTATTCCTGTCTTTTGAATTATTGCATTTTGGATGTAAGTGTACTGAAAAAATAAGAACGAATTATGTTATACAGCTGTAATTAAAATAAAATAAAAGTGTACACAATTGGATGTGTTTTACATTATTATTTCGTAAATGTATGGGCATTTTGTTAAGTGCTCATGTTGTCTTTTAAATATGTGTTCATAACAGAGGCGTAGCAACCCTTCCTGGCGTCCGGGGACAAACTTTCGATTTTCACCCCCACCCTCGAACTTTTCATTTGCACCCCCCCCCCCCCACTCAAACTTTCAATTTGGCGCCCCCCTAAGGTCTGCGCCCGGGGACATATGTCCCTCCCTCCCCCCCCCCCCCTCGCTACACATCTGGTTCATAACTACCTTATGTATAGCTTGTCTTTTTCTAACTTAATTGTTCTATTATAACATACCGTGGTTGAAAATTTTGAACTGGGGGTGACGTAGGAAGGGGGGGGGGTGCCGAAAAGGGGGGGGGGGGTGGCTTTTTTGTGATACCCATTCATCTTTTTTAATTTTCTGATTACAAGTTGCGCGACATAGAATTTGAAGGGTTCTCGTTTGAGACGTAACGAAAATGGTACCAAGGTCTACTCAGCTTTAACTAGTACCCTCTACCCCCCCATATCCAAGAGTTAGGCAAGGTAAAACAAATCTATAGGGCAATAATAACTCATAGATCATATGTGTATGATATATTTTACTAGCACTATACACAAGCTAAGAGAAGTTAATTTGAAATAGGATGTAAAAAAATGTGTTTGCCTCCCTTAGACTAGAAATGTCACTTATCCAACTATTTAATCTTGACGTTTTGTTTACCCAGCTTTCAACAGTGTACACCAAACATCGGCAGATGTGCCGCGAGTTATTTTTAGAGGAGTTTAAAAATAACTTATTACGTCACGAAAGGATGACGTGTGGAAATTGTGTAGATTTGAAATTAGATGATTTCTACCGAGAGTAGATATAGGTTATCTAAAATAGATATATATGCCAGTGACGTAGGCAGGGGGGGGGGTTGGGGGTGCAAATCGAAAGTTTGAGGGGGCGGGGGGTGGGAGGGGGGTGTGCAAATCAAAAGTCTGAGGGGGGGGGGTGCAAATCGAAAGTTTGTCCCCGGTTAAAAATTGGACCCCCCCCCCCTTGAGACGTTCCTGGCTACGCCAATGCTATATGCAACCAATTAGGTTTGCTAACCATTGATGTTTTAGCTAATGAGATTACTGTTGTTCAATGTTTAGCAAAGAACATTGGTGTTTTGGTAATCTAATGTAATGAAAAATGACGATAAATTTTATGTTGTTAAAGTTTTGAAAGATATTATGTTAAAGTGTTGTTTGTGTGAGTGTGTTAAAATACAAACAAAAATAAATTTAATGAAAACATTAGGGCATAATCATTATAGGCCGATACAATGACAAGTTAAAAAAAATGACATAAATTTGTGGGTTGTTTTTATTTTTTATTTTTTTACAATATGTTATTCTCCAATACAACAAGCTCATCAACATTTATGCTTGTGTGCTTTAGTATCAAACTATAATCAAACTTGGTTCAAAAGTATTATTATACATTTCTTTTAGGATTGTTCTTTTCATCCTTCCTTTCTTTTTCTATTTTTTTAACTTATTAATTTTATTTCATAGGATTGGTTAAAGAATATCGATATAACACATTCACTAGCACTGTATTAAATTCGAAGAAAATTATTTTTTTATTACGGGGCAATGATATTTCTCATAGTTTTCTTGAAAAGTTTTTTTCAAAATATTTTATTTATGTTAAACTATCTTTTCTAAATAAATAGTTTTTTAAAGTTATAATTATATTAATAAACAATAAATTGTGTATTACTACACTCAATAGAATGCTATTTTTAATTAAATGAATATTTGCTTGTAAAAGCTTAAAACTATGTGCTGGCATTACAGAAAGCAATAAAGGGAAGCTACTCTAGTTGACAACATGAAATAAAAAAGCTGAATATTATTTTTTAATAAAATTATATCCTAATTTAATCTTTTCCATTGCAAAGAGAGAAATAATTTTATGAAACAAAATTTGTAAGGCCTAGTTCAGTCACAAACTCAATTATTCATTGTGTTTGTATACGTTTTTTAAAAATATTTTTTAATAATTAATATCTTCCTGTAATAGTATTTGCGTTATTTTGTTCCTTTCTAACGTTAATGGTACTCAAGTTATCGGCTTTGAGATGCAGGAAGTAGAGTATCTATCACTTCCAGTTACCGGAAATTTCGTCAACCTTACTGAAACGGTATTCAAGTTATGATGTTTACATACGCACACACAAGCGCGCACACACACGCACACACAAGCGCGCACACACACACACACACACACTCATACACACACACTCATACAAAAGACTGCAAAGAAGTTTTTGAAGGGATTTTTTCTTCCATTGGCGTGGTGAGCTGACGGGGTTTGGGCTTTTAAGTAGAGTTGAAGTAAATTTGGGATTAATGAAAAATAAAATTATAAAAATTTTAAGCAACCGGAATGTTATGTTGAGTGCAATGAGACACACTAAATAAACATTCTTCCTTTTCAAACATCTATATCTATAGCAGTCATCCTAAAGTTTTTTGTTAATTGTTTATTTTAAACATTTAAAATAATTTAAAAATAATTTAAAATAATAATAATAATTTATTTGGTAGTTTTACACAGTTTCAAAGACATGAACATCAATTGCATATATATAGTAATTAAATGGAGAAAGTAAAATCGCATAAGAACTAGACTAAAATAGGGTGTGCAACTCGGTTTCTTTTGACTGCTTAGTTTACTGTGCTCCATCCTCAGCTGCGAACTCAAAAGTTCACATTGTAGCCACCCATTACCAGAATAAAAAAAGAAGGACCGTGGGAAAAGGGTCTCTGTAATACTCATACTGATCTATCCTTCCAAAATTTTCCAAGACACAAAATTGAACCCTGGTCCTTTAAACTTTGTAATGAGAGTTTAACAAAGTGAACACTAAGAGAAGAATTCGATATTAATTATATTTATTCGTTTCTTATTTAAATAAGAGTTATAAAAAATCTTCAAAATACTTTTAAAACTATTATATACGTCTTTTATATATAATGTTACCCCCCCCCCACGTTGAAAACGCCCCAGCCCCCATTATCTAATACACCCACACGTTGAAAACTCCTCTGTTCCCTCCCCCCCCCCGCCATCTAATACACCCCCACGTTGAAAACGCCCCAGCCGCCACCATCTAATACACCCCCACGTTGAAAACGCCCCAGCCCCATTATCTAATACCACCTCACGTTGAAAACTCCCCTTCCCCGCCCCCCCCCCAACACCATCTAATACCCCCACGTTGAAAACGCCCCTGCCTCCACAGTCTAATACACCCCCACGTTGAAAACGCCCCTGCCGCCACATTCTAATCAACCCCGACGTTGAAAACGCCCCCAGCCCTAGCCACCAATATCTAATACCCCCCCCCCCCCCCCACGTTGAAAACGCCCCTGCCTCCACAATCTAATACCCCCCACGTCGAAAACGCCCCAACTCTCTACTATCTAATACACCCCCACGTTGAAGACGCCCCTGCACCCGCCGTAAACAATAAGGTAGCTCCCTTGGTAGCGATAGGTCAGGTTGAGGGTACAGGGCGTGCCCGACACCTGTGTCCTGAGGGTCACCAACTTGATGGTCCCCTGCACGAAGCATGACGTCTCTTTAAAGTTCTGGCTCGCGCAGGATATCTGGTAGTTGACACCTGGGATGTGCAATGACGTCATGGTTATTTATAGAACCTTGAAGTTATTCTTTATGTCATTGCTGTGTTGTAGCTATTCATACATATATGGCATAGCACATTACGTCATTGCTATTTATATACACGAGACAATAAGTATAATTTTTATTAATAGATAGGGTCCAATTTGGCAGCTACACATGGTGTATGACATCATGGTTATTTTTCTAAAAATTTACCACGAATACATGAGGTCATAGTTATTTAAGGACAATCTATATATATAATTCTCTTCTGGGATCAGTTAGAAAACAAGCTGCAAGCGCCTCCTTGCAGTCCCCTCTCTTTCTCTCTATCACTATCACTACCACCCCCCCACCCCACCCCAACATTGTCTGGTGAGCGGTGTTCACTCTAAATTTTTACAAAGCTAAATGTTTACAAATCGAAGAGCCGTACAGCCGGGTTTCTATTAGGGGCAGATAATTTAGTTCGATTTTAAACTTACAGGAGGTAACTAAGAAATAACTAAGAGGAGGCTGCTTTCACGGGGGGGGGGGGGGGGGGGGGGGTGTGGGGTCGGGGTTAGGGGAAAGTGGGGGGGGGGGGGTTAGTGTTTTAAAGCAAATATTTTCAGTGGCAGCATTGGTACTGTCGAATTTACAAATTATGAATTACTGAAAAGTAGAAAATAAAACAACTAAATAGCGGCGTATGATACGCTGCGGGTCGGCTCGTATTGTTAAAAACAAATCATAGTTGGACAATGTCATAATTATTGAGACGGGGTTTAGAGATCAAAGAACGTCTTAAGTTCGGTTCCAATACTGATCGTATAATAAACCGGGAGTGATCTCCCCTAAACTTTCTCGAATATTCTTATATAAAACAACAGGGGATGGGAATTCGGGCTATAGACTTGATTTTTAATCCATTTTAAATACTTAAAGTTTTAAATAAAATACTTAAAAAAAACTTTTTAAAAAACCACGTTTTTCTTGTGGACTAAAAAGTAGAAAATAAATTTTTCTTTTGTGCTTCCTCGAGCTGTGCAGGTTCTTGTGATGACTGACAAAAAACGTGGGTACGTTCACCATCAAATTTCCCGACCCATCTGCCCGACCCACGTTTTTTGTCAGTCATCACAAGAACCTGCACAGCTCGAGGAAGCACAAAAGAAAAATTTATTTTCTACTTTTTAGTCCACAAGAAAAACGTGGTTTTTTAAAAAGTTTTTTTTAAGTATTTTATTTTCTCCTTTTTAGTCCGTTGCTACACATGAAAAACGTGGTTTTTAAAAAAGTTGTTTATATAGTTTATTTTCTACTTTATCTAATGACTTGATTAAGTATGACTTGACTAAGTGTTTATAAATACACGGACTAAAAAAATCTTGAGCGACCAGGATTCGAACCTGGGTTGTCGCGGCCCCAACGCGAAGTACTAACCACTATACGATCACGGCCAGCGCGCTCACATCGATTGGGGCCGAAGTAACTGTGTCTATAAGCCTCCAGTCTTGTCGGTATCTTTAGAAATCATGTCCTCAATTTTATGGTCCTTGGGGCGTAATTAAATTAAGCTAATTACGGTCTCTAATTGCTAGTTTTTATGATTGCATTTGAAATTGTTAGGCGAAAGTAGCCTGTATGCCAAATTTCAGATCTGTAGAGCAATCAGAAGTGGGCTAATTTTCGATGTCAATTTTAACAACAAACAAACAAATCCACAAACGCGAAGCTGAGTTAAGAAAAACGTGTTAAAATAGAATAAAATCTTGTAGACAAAAGAATTGCACACTCACCAAGTGAACGCCAAATAGAAAAGTGCATAATAGTGCGCAATATTATTAGTACTTTAAAAATTTACATTAGTTTTTTGAGAAATCGGAAGTAGCGTAAAGTACTACTTCCGGTCAACGGAAATTACTCAAAATTTAACAAAAGGTAGAAAATTAGATCTTTTACTTACATGTGAAATTTCATTTATCTATCTGATAAAAGTACTCAAGTTATAGGCTTTTGAAAAATTCAAAGTAGAAAAAGTTCCACTTCCGGTTATCGGAAATCGCTCAAAAGTTGATACGGATCTACGATTTTGATAAAATACTTTTATATGAAATTTCATCAACCTAGCTGTAACGGTACACAAGTAATTGTGTTTACACACACACACACAGACACACACACAGACACACAGACATACGGACAGAATTGCAAAGCCCAGTTTTTCAGAATGGATTACGCATAAAACCTCTTAATTTTGGTAAAACTGGATTGATAATTTTTGCCCGATTAAAATAAGTCCTCTATACTTCGGATGTGATGAAGGACTGAGGTGTAATACGGTGAAAATGGTTAAAATTTCAAGAGATTTTTTTGCACGATTACAATACTTTCTCTATACTTCGTATATACGAGAAAGTAAAAATTGGGGACAAATATTTTAAGGCCCTAACAAACGTTTTTGCTACAGTTTTTGACCATATCTAAATTAACCCTCTACTCACCAACTTCATAACAGACGAGAAAATTTCCCCGACACCCGTTACTGGCGAATATGTCAGGACCGCTGTAGCCAAACGACGCCCCGGGGGTACACGGGCTGTTTGAGTACTGGTTGACCAGGGTCATGTTGAGCACCTGTAGGGCCCCTGGGATGGTCACACGTGCAAGCTTGAAGCCCTCGCTGCTGACCGACTCATACTTGCAGGCGATTTTAGGGTCTGTGGGGAGAGTAGACGGTCAGGGGAGTTGGTGCTCATGAATGTTTTAGATTTCTTTACCGCGGTGGACTATAAATATAGTGGGGTTTTTACATGCTATTTCTGGGACGGCATGGACTAGTGGTAGAGCGCTATAGAAAGTCGAAAGTCCTGTGTTCAAATCAGTAGGACGTCCCTGAGTCCACCCAGATCTGATGGGTACCTAACTCATGTTAGGGAAAGTAAAGACGGCTGGGCCAAATGCTGACCACACTACCCTTTCTTATGCCGAGGTCAAGAAACATGAACACTACTTCATCTGCCGAACGGATCGCTAGTACTAAAGATAATTCTTTGTTAACATATTATTTTTAAATCTAACCTAAAAAAAAAGTAAAACCTATAACATAAAGAAGCATTTATAATTTCACACTTTTAAATTCACTAAATATAAGAAAAATAAAAACATAATTTACTTTAGCTATAATAGTTAATGCGTTTGTCAGTAGAATGTATTTAATATATTTCTTGAATGAGAACTGCTTTTATTTCTAGTTATATATGTAAAGATATTTTTATATACGCACATTTTAGAGAAGTTAAATTCGTGTAATTATAAAGATTGAGTTATCTCTTAATCCTGGTTAATTAGAGATCATCATCCAAATTCAAACACACGATCACATTTTGAGGCTATCTTAATCTAACACACTAACACCCATCTAAGCTCTAAATAATTTCATCGATTATTTTACCTCTTCATCGTTACACCCATCTACCACTACCACTCTATCTATCAACCATTCTACCACTCCACTCCATCCACCCACCCAGCCACCCATCAATCCACCACTACCACTCTACCTCTCTACCCCTCTACCACTCCACCCATCCACCCATACATCCAACACTATCACTACACCTCTTCTTCCAATCAACCCATCCACCACTACAACTCCACCTCACACCACTCTCCCTCGCCTCTCTACCTAACCATACTCATACAAACTCCACATTACAAAACCCTATACCTGCAGCTAAATTAACAAATCGTTGCAAACTTTTAAATAAAAAATTCGAAATAAAATAAAATACCTTGCGCCTGAATGTAAGTGAAACAACAGAGGACGACAAAAATTGTGTAGAGAATCTTCATGTTGTGTTTTCTATGAACAAAATCCAAGAACAAATTGTGGATGTCTCGTAGTTTGTGAAGACGGATCTACCTTTTATAGGTTAGACAGACAAACACCTGTTGACCTGAGGAAACGAGGATATGGACTAGATAAAACAAGGACAAGGATATGACGAGAAAATATATTTTTTTTGGTTTTGAAATTAAAATAAGGCGGATGTTATGATAGTCAGGAAATTATCTGTTAGATTCTTGGGTTATAGCCTGGAGGACTGAGCACAAATGGGTGTAGGGGGAGGGGGGCTGGGGAATTGTAAAGTAAAATGTGTCAATGTGTACTTAGTTACCGCAGGTAGCTGACGTCTTAGTATTTTTCATAATGTCACACATCGTTACAAAAAGCCAGACCCCACATCGTACATGTTTGTTTTTTGTTTTTTTTTGTTTGGCTTTTAGAACATAGATTTCTTTCTAAAATATTTACTGAGCTTCTACCTCATCGGAACAAGAAATAAAATTAATCAATCAATATATATATATATATATATATATATATATATATATATATATATATATATATATATATATATACATATATATGTATATATATATATATATATATATATATATATATATATATATATATATATATATATATATATATATATGTGTGTGTGTGTGTGTGGTTGTGTGTGTGTGTGTGTCTGTGTGTGTGTCTGTGTGTGTGTCTGTGTGTGTGTGTGTCTGTGTGTGTGTGTGTGTCTGTGTGTGTGTGTCTGTCTGTGTGTGTGTGTGTGTGCGTGCGTGCGTGTATGTGTGTGTGTGTGAGTGTGTGTGTGTGTGTTCGTGTGTGTGTGTGTGTGTGTGTGTGTGTGTGTCTGTGTGATCAGAAATTCTGCAAATAGTGTAGTGCTGTAAAAATGTAAAAATGCGTAGGCCTAATTATGTAGGAAAATCTATTCAGCTTAAAACTAAAGTATAATCGCAAATTTTATTTCTTGATGGTTATAAAATTGAAAAGAATTAATCAATGTAAAAATGCACATTTCATTACACATTGTGAGTAGAAAGTATTTTAATTTGTTTTTTTAAAGTAACGTCGATAAAAAAAAAATTGCAACAATTAAAAAAAAAACAACACATGCTCGATAAAATCGAGTAATTAAAAAAGATTTAACTTGTTAATTAAATATCGAAGTAACGCACTGTGCTGAAAGAGAAACGTAGCGTTACGTTCCTGTAAACATAGCTAGTATTAAAGGGGGCAACCTCTTGTTTCTCTTTGCAACTAGAACAGGTAAACATTGCATTCACCTGAAACAGATCCGGTTGTACGTTATTTTTTACGTCATGGTTGACCCCATTGGCAAAATATGTGCTTTTTAATGTAAGGACGTTTGTACCTAATTTTGTTTTCCATTCTTACTTGAACATGACTTTTCTCAAGCCAACCCGACTCATCCCCCCCTCCTCCCCCTCTCACACGTTCAAAACTACCTCATTCATTTAGGTGGGTGACACAAAGACAAAAATATTATAAGATATATAGAAAAGATATGTTTTTGTCAGTTCAATGAATGATTAACTAGAGTTAAAAAGTATTTTAAGTACATAATGACAATCACGACAAGGGGAGGGGGGGGGGGGGGGGTCACACCATGACGTAGACACGCAAACTCTAGAGAAAACAATGCTACGTCCAGCTGTATTAACAACCGACTACAGATATACATCATTAGTATTAAATGGGAACACTTTAAAGCTTTTACCTGGGGGTAGGGGGGAATTGACACCAAATGCAAAATTTACAGAGAAAAAAGAAAGCGCGGAGGGAGGGGGGGGGGGTGACACAATGAGGTGCCGCACCGAGTGACTCCCAACCAAGCGACGCCATTGACCTCATCACTTCACAACCTCATACAAGCTAAAGGAAAAATTGTGAAAAAAGAAATGCGCTAATTTTCTTTTTATATTCTGCATTTAGAAACTACTTTGAAATAGACACATATGTATTGTTTACTTTCAAATAATTACATTCTAACCTAAGACGTATCTTTGAAACATTTTATTTATCACAATTGTTTAACAAATTATTAAAAAAAAACATTATTTCAAAGCGGATTTGAAACAAATATATTAAAATATTTACTTAATTACTTTGTCCTACTTGACTACATGGCCCATAGGAGTTAGACCTTTCCATCGGACTATTTACTTGAGTAGGTTACTAAAATTTAACAAGTAAAACAATAAATTATCTTTATTTTGATTTTTTTTTTTTTGATCATTTTAAAATACAAACCACCTATTATTGAAAATCATAAAGTCTTGAATTTAATTTTTTTCCCTGCAGCGAAAAGATGTTGATATAGTGCAACTAAATAACGAATCACAGGTGGGAGGGGGGTATTTGTGTGTGTGTGGGTGGGGGGGAGGTAATGTCCTGTTGCTGTTGTCAGCTGATCATCTGTTTCCGGTTTGTTTCCCGTACTGGTACGGGTAAACTCGATCTCAAACTCGTGACTTCTAGGTCAGACAGTGCGTTCTCTAATACTAGACCACTCCGCCCCCCTCCCCACCCAACCCTCAGTTTTCAGTACTACCATCCCTTGCTCAGTGTAATACTTTTATTTACTTTGCTAGGAAATATTTCCTCTACGAGTTGCCTTCGAATACAATACATGCAGAGTTTATGTCAGGCATCTCTGGGGAAGGGGGGGGGGGGGGAGGGGGGTAGAAGGAAGCTCCACCACCCCCGAATGTAGTGTACCGAAATTGAATTTATATAGAAAATATATACTTTACCAGTGTCCCCGCCCCAGAAAAATTTAGTCCGCCACCCCGAAAATATCAAGTGCACCCTCGGAGAAAAAACTCTGAAAGAAACACTGACCACTGCTACGTCTTTCTTCTTCGTTTTTCATTGTACAATTCAAAATGATTTCCTTCAACACAAGTATTACGTGTCAAGATTTTAAGCCTCCTGAGACCCGTAGACTCTGACTCTGCTTTTCATTCTGGGTTTGCTTCCATAGCCTTTTACCACCCAGGAACAAGCAACAAGGCAGCAGTTGTTTCATGTTGGAGTTGTCTCTCCTAGATCGGTTGCTGTCCCCAGTTATCGAACCTCATCTTCCCGGAGGTTCGAACTCTGACCTTTTGAGTTAACAATTATTCGCTTCCCCCTCCGACCACCCCGCCCCCGTATTGCTGTTTAAAGATTTTCATATTTTTGTCCTCACTCCCCCCCCCCTCCACACACACGTCCACAAACGGATCGAATTATAACTAATAGTTATGACGTCACGCTACCAATGCAGCGCGCCGTTTGTTATAATTAGCAAGTGAACATATGTCGAGCAGCCGCTTAGTGTTTTAAATCGATTTCAATCAAATCTTGTGGCTAGCTAATTCTATCCCACTGTGACCGCAAACATAGCAATAGGGCTGGAAAGTAGGTCACCAACTTTGTATCATACTAGCCAGCTAGTATTTTTCAAACAAATTGTGATTATGTTTATTAAATCGGTAAAAACAGAAATAAAAGTTACTTGCGTTATTGTTAAGTTATTTAAAATCGTAAAAACTGATATTGATAATTTAAGAATTCACCTGACCTGGCTAACAAGACAGTGGCGTAGGCGGGGGGGGGGGGGGGTTAGGGGGGTCATAAACCCCCATTGACCCCTCGGTATATATGTAAAGTATGAGGGGGGGGTGCAAATCGAAAGTCTGAGGGGGGGGGGGTGCCACTGTAATGAGATTTCCAATTTTAAGTAAGAAAAGCAAACAAACTTACACGCCCTATTGTCGAGGAAGTCAAGAGCTACTCTCGTTTTTACTAAATGTTACGGGCCATTTGGAGGTTAGCTTAGAATCGTCTATGTGTTAACCCCGGTGTGTCTATGAGAGTATAAATGATGGTTAGGTGCCTTTTTGGTAGCGACAAGCATAGTATGTTACGTTGATTGTTGGAAAAACCTGAATACAACGACAAGAACTGTGTAGCCTTTGTTGAGTTGGGTGTGAGGCGGAACGACTGGTGTTCAGTATGAAATAAGCAGAGCTGTCCTTGTTTGACGCTGAAATCTCATTGTATAACAGAACTGACATTATGTGACTGAACTGCCATTGTGTGACTCTAAACCAGAGTTTCTTCCAGGCATCTCTTCGGAGGGGGCTAAGCCCCCCCCCCGAAAATTTTTTTACCCCCCCCCCCCGAACGAAACGAAATTTATATAATTTATATAGAAAATATATACTTTTAACAGTGTCCGCCGCCCCCCCCCACCCCCCCGAAAATTTCAAGTGCCCCCCCGGAGAAAAAAGTCTGGAAGAAACACTGCTCTAAACTGTCATATTGTGACTCTAAACTGTCATTTTTTTACTCTGAACTGTCATAGTATAACATATAACTTTCATTGTGTGACTCTGAAATGTCATTGTGTGACTCTGACATGTCATTGTATGACTCTGAACTGTCATTGTATGACTCTGAACTGTCATTGTTGTGACCCAGGACTGTTATCATTAAAATACAGAACCGCCGTAGCACCATACAGCCACCAGCAAATACAAGACACAGATCCATACAATTGTCCACATAGTCTTCTACAGGCGGCGACATGTAAGCAAGGATCCAAGAGATTTACACCCCCCCCCCCTTCAATCAACTACTCCCTTGTTATTTACCCCTCATTTCCCTTTACAGATTAATTAACTATGTCAACTCTCCTCACCCTGTACATTGCTTATAAAACTACTGCAGTAACAAACTACTCCCGTTCAGTTACTAATTTACCCTAAACTTAATAGGGATAAGAGTAAGGTTATAAATAGGGCGGCGCTACCTATAAGGCGAACTAGGCGGTCGCCTAGGACGCCATCCCTAGGGGGGGGGGCGCAAAAGGTTTTATTGCTATTATCAATAAACCGGGAGTGATCTCCCCTAAACTTTCTCGGATATTCTAATATAAAACTACGAGGGATGTCAAATCAGGACATAGACAATATTTGTAATCCATTTTTAATTACTTAAACTTTTTATAATAGAATGGAATCTCGTAAAAAAAAAAGAATTGCACACTAAGTGATCGCCTAATAAAATGTGCATAATAGTGCGCAATATTATTAGTACTTTATAAATTTACGTGCGTTTTTTGAGAAATAGGAAATAGCGTAAATTAGTACTTCAGGTCAACGAAAATTGCTCAAAATTCGACTGAAGGTAGAGAATTAGATCTTTTACTTACATGTGAAATTTCATTTATCTATCTGAAATAGTACTCAAGTTATAGGCTTTTGAAAAATTCAAAGTAGAAAAAGTACCACTTCCGGTGATCGGAAATCGTTCAAACGTTGATACGGATCTACGATTTTGATAAAATACTTATATATGAAACTTCATCAACCTAGCTCTAACGGTACTCAAGTAATAAAAGTACACACAGACACACACACACAGACACACAGACACACAGACACACAGACATACGGACAAGATTGCAAAATTATGTTTTTCCGTATCAGTGAGGTGTAAAACGTCGAGATTTGTAAAAATCTCGATTTTGTTTTTGCACGATTTTTTGTTTTTGCACGATTACAATACTTTCTCTATAGGCCTACGTCGTATATACTAGAAAGTAAAAAGTACCTAATAATTAATAACTTTTATAAAAGAGTAGCGATCTATTTCGGCACCCCACCCCAAAATTAAGTCTATATAGGTTATATTTATTCGCGATGGTGAAAATGCAACCCCACCTCCCTAATTCGGAAAGGTCGGGGCGCTTTTTACCAGTCACTTTGCCTTTTGAATTTGGTATCACACAATTGTTGTAGAAAATGATTAAATAAGTTCGTAATTTAAATTCTGGCAGAGGCGTAGCGACCCTTCCCGGCGCCCGGGGACAAACATTCGATTTGCACCCCCCCTCAAACTTTTAATTTGGCGCCCTCCTAAGGACGGAGCCAGGGGACATATGCCCCCCCCCCGGCGCCCCCCCCCCCCCTCGCTACGCCTCTGTGTTCTGGTATATACAGTTTTGTAATGACAGGGTGTTCCAAGTATTGTACTTGTTTGGTAAGTTTTGATGAATCGTTTAGATTTGGGAGTAACCGCGGAAGGCTGTTGTTGATATGGTTTTGTAGGTATAAAGTATCCAAGTGTTAAATTAGTGTCATAATTTTTATTCGTCTGTTTTGTAGTTGAAGGTTTTGTGGAATCTGATTGGTAATAGAGAAATGAGAATGCAGGTGATGAAGTATCGTAGTTCTGGAGTTCGGGAGTATTGATTCTTGTGGTATTAGGGTATCGAATTATATTGACTGTTAGAATGTAGTAGTAGGTCCAGTGAAATCGTTGTTGATTGGGAGTACCGTATGTAGAGCTTGGTGAAGTTAAACGAGTTGGTGTCGTAGTTCAGGAGCATCGAGTCTAGTTATGTTTAGGTACCGAAGTTTGATATGTGTAGTGAATGTAGTAGAGTATATCGAGTGGTCGACTTCATCGTAAGTTAGAAGATTTCAATTCAGTACGGAACACACTACAAAGAAAGGTAGGCGTTCTCTAGTTGAAAAATCTTGTTTTTTAGGAATCTAATTTACTACTCTTATAGTATTAATATATGGTATTAAATAGGATGGAATGTATTTTTCAAATTATAATTTTTTTTATATTAGATAATTCTAGCAACGTCTATACTCAATAACAGTTGCACGTGTTTGATTTTTTGAAAGTCGTCCCTTTAGTTAAGGGATCCAAAATTTTGGTTTATGTTTGTAATTGGGTGAACATACAATTACGTGTTTGTCATCAAAATTAAACAGAAGTATGTTATAATAAAGCTACAATTTTTAGACTTTCGAAAAAAACCTAAAGTTAAGTATTCAATACGTAAAATATATTGTTTTTTACACGCTTAAATACCTAATGCAAAAGGTTTGTTATAATTATTACGTAATCAAATTTAGAACGTTTAGATGTGGTTTTAAAACATGTCTTAGTTACAATTGGTTAATTTAGCTATTCTTGTGGAAGTTATTTCCCTTGAATAAAATTTTGGTATTTGGATTTTTCAAATGGGAGATAATTCGTTGCTTAACTTTACATTCTTTTCAAAATTGCTGCACCTTAGGTTGGCCGCTTACATATAAATACAACTTTAAGTTATTTGCTATTGTAAAAATTATGTAGAGCTTAAGTTCTAAACAAAATAGTTTGGTAGGATTTTTTAGTATTATCAAGTTGAAAAACAAGCCGTTGTAGATTGCAATACTAAATGTTAGTAGACATACAGTGTAAGTCGTAAATTAAACATCTAATTAATTGTCTTCATATTTTTCACCCTCTCCTAAATATATAACAATTTAATGTTGGAATCTATAACATTTAAAACTTTTTATTTTTCAAAAACAAAAAAATCGTTAAATAATCACACAATATAGGCATTTTACAATTATAAATAAAGACACTCAAGCTTAAAACAGGTAAGTTCCGTTTTGGAACTCACCTTGGGAGGACTGCAGAGAGCCCAACAATACAAGAATTATTTTTGTTTTAGTGTATTTTTTCCAGACTTTTTTCTCCCGAGAGGGGGTGCACTTAAAATTTTCTAAGGGGGGCGGGGTGAAGGGGGGGGGGCTATTTCGTAAAGTACAAAGTGATTACGCTTGCAAACTGGAATTAAAGGAATTAGTACAAACTTTTGAGACGAAGAATTCAAGTAAAATTTGATTTTGATGTCTACTTATAACATGTATGCTAATTGATAATAAATGAATGTCACTTTTAATTAATTGTTTTCTTATACATATGTTTTAGTAATTAATTTTTGTGAAAGGTGGCGTTTTAATAAGTTTTGCCTAGGGCGCTAAATAACCTGGCGCCGGCACTAGGTTACAGATAGGTTTAGAACAGGCCAAGGGAAAGTTAGCGATAAGTTAGAGATCTTGATTAAGGGGTAAGGGTTGGGGCAGTAGGGATAATAATAGTGAATATAATATGGAGCTTGTTAATGATTAGTTAGAACATGTATACGTAAATAGGAAAGTCTAAATCCAGACTGATTGAAAATAATATTCTTTAGAAGTGTATTTCTACATTGCCAGGTACTTATTAAGACTGAGTTAACTCACACAAATTATAGAGTTGTATTTGGTTTGGTTACGTTAAAACTTGGAAGGACAATTAAGCTAGACTTATGAGGCAGAGTTATTTAGGTTGACGCCCCTGAATGCTTTCACTAATGGTGACGCCTCTGGCTCCATTGTGTAGGAATGAGTTACGTAACTTAATCCTACGAAGCTCACGAGAAGCAAAGAGCTGCAGCTAAACCCTTTTCAACGGAATTTGTTTTGGGCAGCTCTTTTTAGATGAACCCATGACCCCCCCCCCCCTTCCCCATGCAGCTTCTCCTTTTACAGTCTTTCTCCGTGAATGTTTAGAACGGACATATTTTCTTTTTCCTTGGAGAAGAAGATTTAGGCTCCAATCTAATACTTTCCTCGCGATATTCACATTGTTTTTTCTTAGGGCGTGACTGATCCGTCCTCACTTACGAGCACAAGCGTCTCTGTTTATCGGCTGTTGTTTGCTACTAAAGCCAGCACCAAATTTACTGACGCCTCTGACAACCTCCATATGTATTAACTGGCCTTTCATGCTTCTTTATGTTGACGCTTCACTGACTCCTATAAAACTAATCAAGCTAGCTAAAGTCAAACATACCGAGCCTAGTTAAAAAATTTTTAAAACACATTTTATAATCGAAGCATGAACACGCCTTTAACAAACCCTCACCCCTACACAGCTCAATGTTTCCGAAGGATTAGCGTATGTTCTTGTAGGATTAACATTTTGTGAACCGCCCCAAACCCAGCTGTTGTCCTTACACGGCTAATCGTTTACCGTGTTGACAACATTAACACTACTAACCAGAAACGCCAAGTGTTAAATCTTATTGAATTTTTTAAATCCTTCGCCAGTGTTAAGTGTACTCCACTTTAAAAGGAATAGTAAAACTTGTTTTAGTTTCTTTACAATTTCAGATAGCGGAACGGTAAAGATGTCATTTAGGAATAGATACATCAACAAATTTATAATTCTTAGTTTACTTTCAATCATCATGATGTTGGTGATGTATATAAATACTCACTTGAGATGTCGTTCGTTGGTAGTGGATCATGTGACTTCTGACAGGCGCCATTTTGACAACAGCGCCATTATTCACACCATGCAGGCGAAAAATTGGACGTTACAAAACAGCGATCTGGTCGTGAAGAAATGCGACGAACAGCATACAGCCGATAGACAGCGGCTGTATCGGGATTTACTGAGTGATGTTGTTAACCAGAAGAAAGATATGAGGATCTCGTTGCTAGGCAACGACGTGGAAGCGTCACGTGACCCTCCGGGGATGCTGCCAACGACCGTCCATTACGTCTGGTGCGGGGAGAAGCTGTTCAAGTTTGAAGACTATCTGGGTGTTTTGAGCGTGGTGCGGGTTCTCAGGCCGCTGAAGTTGGTGTTTCACTACAACAAACTGCCGGTGGTTGAACGCTACTACCACACGTGGTTTCAGGAGCTTAAGCAGTCCCTGCCTAGTCTTGAGCTCCGAGTGGCTTCTAAGCTCATCCGCTGTAACACGACCGACGCCTTGGACTACGGTCTGGATCAGCTGGCGTCCAGCCCAGGCGGGGGGTTCTATTTTGGGGAGCGGGCGCTGGTCACGCATATTCCTAAAGAATGGCGCTCGGAGAAATTCTTTACTTACGTCACATCCGGTTCCAACCGCAGTGAACAGGTGTTTGTTTTAGCATCTCAAGGTCACTTGGGGAACGGGTCAACTTTACCAAAGTATAAAATCAACATTTTAAACAGGTCGTTCGAATGTCTGACATTGGATAAGTTCAACGCTGGCAACAATGGGACAGAGTTTAACACCAGGGGTCAGTTGTCTCAGAACTTGTCCCCCTGCCTGGCCGTGCCGGATGGAATAGTACCCGAGGACATCATTAACGAAACCTCGCCATTCGCCTCTCTGGCGAGAAGATTGTTCTATGGCAAGTCGGAACCAGTGGCTGTCAGACAAGGCGAGGTCAGTTGGTTTTTTTTACATTCAAATCTTTTTTTTTTGACAGTTAAGGGGATGTCATTTGGTATCTTACATTCAAATCTTTCTTTCTGTCACACAAGGGAAGGTCAGTTGGTTTTCTTTACATTTAAATATTTCTTTCTGTCAGACAAGGGGAGGTTAGTTGGTTTTCTTTACATTTAAATATTTCTTTCTGTCAGTTAAGTAGAGATCAATTGGTTTTCATTACATTCAAATCTTTCTTTCTGTCAGTTAAGTAGAGGTAAATTGGTTTTCATTACATTCAAATCTTTATTTCAGTTAAGGGAGGTCAGTTGGTTTTGTGTAAAATTAGTTATATCTTTTAATCAAACCATGTGACAGATGAAGTAGAGTTTACCTGTTTTATATACCTCGGCATATGAAGGGATAGTGTGGCTTCTGTTTTCCTTAACTTGAAGACATCCTACTGAGTTGAACCATGATTCGAATTCGAGATTTTGATTGAGCAGTATAGCTCGCAACCGCTAGGCCTCGCGTCTAATAATCTGACCAATTTTTTCAAACCTTCAATATTTTTCTTGACATTTTGTAAGCTATGTGTAAAGTCAAGTAACACATACAAACAATACACCCGATCTATGAATTTAAATATTACATAACTAATAACATATCACATATTTTTATGTGACCGAAAACGTGAAATCATTACAAAACGTTGATCAATCATCAAATCATCCGCTCACAATCTACTCAACCTTTCTTAGTTTGGATAATCCTTTTATCAAACACACCAGGATACGGATTTAGTGAAATATATTTGTCCTTATTGAATTTCATTACTGCCAAATTGCTGGGTTTAATCTCTTTATCTATTTACTCACATACAAAGACGCGCTAATCTTTTATAACTGAGAGTATCACGACGTACCAACGTCTTTAGGCTATTGGCGTCTAAAAGGGGATTAGATATACGTCGATAAGATATTTTTCATAAAGATAGGACGTGCTACTAAGTCCAAACATCAATGCAAGCGAGTAACAGAAAAGATAACCATTGTAGTTTTATATCTGAAGTTCATTCTTTCAAACTTCATGACAAATCTAACCCCTAATTACGTATACGTTGAATTATGGAAGGTATATATGACGATCTTAAGACTCTACTTCATCTCTCTCATGTTTCATTTCTTCTAAAAGCTGTGTGATTTCTCATGTGTGATTATAGTTTGTGAAGTGTAACTTTTAAAATATCACATAAAAAATAATAAATTTTTAATAAAGATAAGAGGGCAAAGGATATAAAATCAAATTCTAAACAATATAGAATCGAATGATACATTGTGCTTTAATTTTCTGCAGTTTATGTAGATGTATATGACTAGTCTAATAAACACTACCTATTTAATCGATCGTTTCATAATCCGAACAAATGATCAATACGAACTATCAGATTAGATATTTCAGGATCTGAGTTTAATCTAAATATCAGTACGAACTTTTTGATTAGATTTGAAAAAGCAATAATTTACAAAGGTTTCAAATGGATGCTTCAGGATCCGAACGAAGATCAGTGGAAACTTTATTTTTTCGTTTGATTTTTCAGAGTTGTAAACCAAATTTAATTTCCATGTTTTAAAATCCAAAAAAAAAAAAAAAAAAAAAAGAAAATTGAAAACGTTGAATTGATGTTTCAGGATCCAAACGACCTGATCCCAAACATTGGACATGTCGTGTCGTTGAACCCACAGCCAGGTTCTCCCGTCAAGTTCTTGTTCCAGCATTACCTGGCAATGCTATCAGCCTTGTACCTGGCCAAAATAGAAAGGTGAGCTATCTATACCTGGCCAAAATATAAAGGTGAGCTATCTATACCTGACCAAAATAGAAAGGTGAGCAATCTATACCTGGCCAAAATAGAAAGGTGAGCTATCTATACCTGGCCAAAATAGAAAGGTGAGCTATCTAAAATAGAAAGGTGAGCTATCTATACCTGGCCAAAATAGAAAGGTGAGCTATCTATACCTGGCCAAAATAGAAAGGGGAACTATATATATATATATATATATATATATATATATATATATATATATATATATATATATATATATATATATATATATATATTTAAACCTTTCATTCGATCGCAGTGTTGAGAATATTCCTGGGGAGGTTTCTGCACACAAAAAAAAATCAAATTCGAAGGGGTGGAACCCCGGTAGGGTTCTATTTTTTTCTCTATATACGGAATAGAAAAAAGATAAGTCGATTTCGGTTTCACAGCGTTCATTCGATCGCCATCAAACTTTGGGGAGTTGATTAGAACACAACAACTACGTGTTAAAGAAAAAAATCCTGTTGATTTGTGTCACTTAAGAGAATGACGCAATCTGCATCATTGTTTCAGGATGCTATGTGGCGCTCTGGGTTATTCTGTGAGCACCAACGGCGCCTATATTAGTTTTAAATAGCCAGGGGCCGTACGCGGCGCCCTTTTGGTAGTGTAATCGAGGATTCCCGAGAGCGCCCTTCTTCGTCCCTGACAATTGGGCGGTCACCGAAGTGTGTTCTACTTCATTATTTCGGTTAGTGATTAACGTACACTCAAGGCTTTCACAAAATGTTTACATTTAAATTACTCAGAACTCAGTTTTAGAAAACAAGGTCACGAGTCTAAGAACATAGGCTTGGTAACGCATTGATGAAACACTTCTTAGATATTTCATCAGATTTTCTTCTAACCCCGCGACAACGCGCTAGGATGGGTACGCTTGCATAATATAATAAAATGTATATATATATATATATATATATATATATATATATATATATATATATATATATATATGTATATATATATATATATATATATATCTTCAATTCATGCAGGATCTATGTCCACGGGGACACAGTGCCATCTGGTGAGTGGTGGGACAGGCTTCAAGGGGAGAATATCACATTCGTTTACGTGAGTTGGTTGTGTGTGGGTTGACATTAGACTTTTTTAACTTAAACCATGTGGCTTGATTTTATATTGTGCGGGTTGAATTCAAACTATATAAGCATACGCCCATGGATTATTGGTTTAATTTAAACTATATTGATTGACTCTGGACTGCTTATTTAGACTTCATTACGCATGGTTGGACTGCGTATATTTTACACTAGTATTGTCTCACTCCCCCTCGCCAATAAAATTAAGTTTCCCCCCCCCCAATTAAAAAGTTATATCCCCCCCCCCCTGAAACACTAAAAACAACATTAGGGATGGCTGTTTTTCCCGAAAAAAATCAATCGATTCAGTCCGATCTGCTTGTGTTTTTTTAAGCATGTCCACACACTTATCAAGTAACTTGTCAACAACAAAAGAAATCGTACTTTTACCCAACCCGACCACATTGTTATCAATCAATTCTACTATCAGTATATCGATCCCCTAAAAAATCAATTTCAGAAAAATATATTTGTTTTCTAAATTTGCAGTTTATCCGTATCACTTTCAACAGTGTCTTGGAAAATATTTTAAGTAGGCGCGGAGTTCAAAACACAAAGCTGTGTGTATATTACCTTAACTACACCCCTCTCATTGAAATTGTAAAGTACTCACTAAGCCTGCATGTACAAATCCTACTTAAAAGGAGAGCAAGATTTTTAAATAATCGATTGCATTAAGCTGTCGTCTTGCTATAAACCTCGGGTTAAAAGCTAATTCGTTTTCTCCTTTTTTACTTTCTCGTATATACGAAGTTTAGAGAAAGTCTTGTAAATTTGCAAATTTCGACGTTTTAGGGCTCCCTGAGTCGGAAATTATTTTTTTTGCAATCTTGTCCGTATGACTGTGTTTGTGTGTGTGTGTGTGTGTGTGTGTGTGTGTGTGTGTGTGTGTGTGTGTGTGTGTAAACACGATAACTTGAGTACCGATACAGCTAGGTTGATGAAATTTCATAAATAAGTACTATATCAAAATCATAGATTTGTATCAACTTTTGAGCGATTTCCGATAACCGGAAGTGGAACTTTTTCTACCTTTAATTTTTCAAAAGACTATAACTTGAGTACTTTTTTCAGATAGATAAATGAAATTTCACATGTAAGTAAAAGTTCTAATTCTCTGCCTTCTATCCAATTTTGAGTAATTTTCGTAGACCGGAAGTAGTAATTTACGCTATTTCTGATTTCTCAAAAAACGCATGTGAATTTGTTAAGTAATAATAATATCCGGCACTATTATGCACATTTTATTTGGCGTTCACGTGGCGTGCAGTTTTTTTATGAGATTCTATTCTATTATAAAAAGTTTAAGTAATTAAAAATGGATTTAAAATATTTTCCATGTCCCGAGTTGCCATCCCCCGTAGTGTTATATTAGAATATTCGAGAAAGCTTAGGGGAGATCACTCCCGGTTTATTACTTTATAGATAGTCTTGTAATCGTGAAAAAAAAATCGAGGTTTTTGCAAATCTCGACGTTTAACACCTCCCTGAGTCGGAAAAACACAGTTTTGCAATCTTGTACGTGTGTCTGTGTGTGTATGTTTGTGTGTGTTTGTGAACACGAATACTAGAGTACCGTTACAGCTAGGTTGATGAAATTTCATATATGTATTCTGTCAAATTTATAAATCTGTATACAATTTTCAGCGATTTCCGATAACCGGAAGTGGAACTTTTTCTACTTTCAATTTTTCAAAAGTCTAAAACTGGAGTACTTTTTTCAGTTAGATAAATGCAATTTCACATGTAAGTAAAAGTTCTAATTCTCTGCCGTCTGTCAAATAAATTTTGACTAATTTCCGTTGAATGGAAGTAGTCATTTACGCTATTTCTGATTTATCAATAAAAAAAAAACCGCATGTAAATTTATATAAATGTATATATATATATATATATATTATACACATTTTGTTTGGCATTCACTTGGTGTGCAATTCTTTTTTCATCGAGATTCTATAGTAAAAATTTTAAGTAATAAAAAATGGATTTAAAAAATTGCCTACCACGAGTTGCCATCCCCCGTAGTATTATATAAGAATATTCGAGCAAGTTTAGGGGAGATCACTCTCGTTTCATTTATATCGTGTAGTAGGCCTATATCTTATGTGTGGTAGTTTTGGTGAGTGGTCCCAACCTAACCTACCCTCAACTCTCCACCTTATCCCCTCTCTACATCTCCTCCCCTCATCTCCTCCCCTCATCTCCTCCCCTCATCTCCTTCCCTCATCTCCTCCCCTTATCTCCTCCCCTCCTCCTCACCTCCTCCCCCCTCATCTCCTCCCCTCATCTCCTCCCCTCATCTCCTCCCCTCCTCCTCACCTCCTCCCCCCTCATCTCCTCCCCTCATCTCCTCCCCTCATCTCCTCCCCTCATCTCCTTCCCTCATCTCCTCCCCTTATCTCCTCCCCTCCTCCTCACCTCATCTCCTCCCCTCCTCCTCTCCTCCTCCCCCCTCATCTCCTCCCCTCATCTCCTCCCCTCATCTCCTTCCCTCATCTCCTACCCTCATCTCCTCCCCTCCTCCTCTCCTCCTCCCCCCTCTCCTCCTCCCCTCATCTCCTCCCCTCATCTCCTTCCCTCATCTCCTCCCCTTATCTCCTCCCCTCCTCATCCCCTCATCTCCTCCCCTCATCTCCTCCCCTCATCTCCTCCCCTACTCCTCTCCTCCTCCCCTCTCATCTCCTCCCCTCATCTCCTCCCCTCATCTCCTCCCCTCATCTCCTCCCCTCATCTCCTCCCCTCATCTCCTCCCCTACTCCTCTCCTCCTCCCCTCTCATCTCCTCCCCTCATCTCCTCCCCTCATCTCCTCCCCTACTCCTCTCCTCCTCCCCTCTCATCTCCTCCCCTCATCTCCTCCCCTCATCTCCTCCCCTTATCTCCTCCCCTAAATTCCCCCCCTCATCTCCTCGAATCATCTCCTACCCTAAACTCCTACCATCATCCCCCCCCCCTCATCTCCTCCCCTCATCTCTTCCCCTCATCTCCTGATGCAGTGTCTGTGTGTCCTGTGATGTCTGTTGTCTTACCTCTACAGGCAGACAACTCTGATTCAGTGTACCAGCAGCCGATCAAAGTCCCCGCCCACCAGTCTGATATATTGAGGACGTTGATCCTCTACAAATATGGCGGCATTTACTTTGTGAGTACCTAAGTAACAAATATGGCGGCATTTATTTTGTGAGTAGGCCTACCTAAGTAAAAAATATGGCGGCATTTACTTTGTGAGTACCTAAGTAACAAATATGGCGACATTTATTTTGTGAGTACCTAAGTAACAAGTATGGCGGCGTTTATTTTGTGAGTACCTAAGTAACAAATATGGCGGCATTTACTTTGTGAGTAGATTAAGAAAAGATTCTAGAATAAATGCGACACTGTGTTGTTTAAAATAATCTGGCATGTAGTATATATTTGAGAATTTAATTAGACTACCCGTCATCCTTGGATAATTGTAGGTTTCGGGGGTCATCCATAAAAAAAACATCACGTCTGTCACTTATTGTCACAAAAATCCAGACCCCACATTCAAAAAGATGTTTTTTATCTTTTAAAAACACCGAAAACACCGATTTCGGACTATCCCTTTATATACTGACGTCACAGGTGACCTACTCAACTCTACTTCACCTGCCCAATGTCCCGCAATGTCTCAGACAACATGTTTTTATCGTTTAATAAAACGATTCCAGTCGAGCATGTCTCTGACCATACTATCGCTTCAAATGCTTAGGACAAAGAAACAGATGAACTCTACTTCACCTGCCCTGTATCACGCCAATTTCAGATAGGCAACTTTATCCTTCACATCTAAAAAATTAAAATAAATGATTTTTTTTTTAACATTGACGTATTGGACTAGAACTCGTGCCACCCGCATGAAAGCCGATTACACTAACAACTTAGCTATTTAACTGGTGACGTCACTGATGTTTTGTTATAGTAAAGTTTAATACTTTGAGTCTCCTTGTGCAACTTGATTTACGCGCATAGATCTAGATCTAAGTCTAATAGATCTAGTAGTAATTTTCAAATTAAATTTTATCTTAAATTAGCCAAAATTACATATCAAAGATTTATATAAAATAATGAAGGTCGGAAATTATCTAGGTCTAGATAGAATGATCTAGATCTATATTCTACGACTCGTTTGCTTAAGTCTCGAGTCTAGTTTTTGCGTAACTCTTACTAGATCTAGATCTAGATCTAATCATTAGACCTATTCTAGCTAGATAGATCTAGATCTAGATAGATAAATCACAAAGATTTTTATCAAGTAGAAGGACTAAAAAATGTATTATGATTATAAAATGGATTGTATTATTATCTAATTAATCTTTGGTTTCTATCTAGATTCTAGATCTAGATCTATAAATAACTTTCTTGGCCACCTGATATTTAGATCTATAAATAAATAGATAACTTTCTTGGACAGATTGTAGAGCTAGAGAAATTTATTGTAAAAGTAAATGAAAAAGACAGTTGAAAATTTATATAAGTGTTAGAACGTAATAAAAACAGCAAAGGGGCGTATTGTTAAAGTTACGGCCGACAGAAAATTACCTTTAGAACGCGCTAAACTTTTGAATGGGCCACACAGTCCATGAGGGAAGTCGCCATCTTATTGTACTAAAAATAAACAAATCATTTGACGTCACTATTCAGTCAAGGTAAAGCCATTGTTTGAAAAATTTAAAATTAATGTGGTTAATCTATCAATGAATAAATCAATATATTAATTAACGTCTTTAAATAAATTTGTGATTAACAGTCTGTCTGAAAACAAAAATTGTTCTCTACCTACATACTATTTTACAGCTCTCCACCTAGCGCCGATTCTCTCCAGTATTCAATCAGACAAACAAAAAAAAAAAATTCAAACATGTAAATAAACTTGAGTTTTAGTAGTATTTAGATTGTATTGTATATCGTTATATAGCCAGGGTTTCTTTCAGACGTTTCTTCAGACGTTTTTTTTTTCTCCGTGAAGGGGCACTTGGATATGGTATATCAACTCGTATATATTATATCAATATATATGTGTTATATTAACACAGTATATGAGAAATCAGTATGTATATGTTATACCATCTAGGACAAAGACGTATTCTGGGCCACCCCACCGTCGACTGACCTACGCAGATACCCTAGCATCATGTGCCTGGACTGGCCATCTTACGGAGTGTGGCCAAAAGGTGGAAGTATCGGACTACTGATGGCCAAACCTGCAGCGCCGTTTCTGATCAAGTTCCTAGACTCGTTTTGGTAATGAGCATTACTGATTATTTCCCCTTCTTCTCTGTTCACAATAGGGTTTGTAAGTAGGTCACCAACTTGTCAGCTAGTATTTGTTAAACCAAATGTGAATATTTGATTCTGTTATTAGTAAACAGTTTAAAATTGTTGCATTTTGCGTACTCTTGGTATTTTAAAATCTCGAAGCAATGGCGATCGTGTTCACAACAATTTTAATTTAGTTTAGACATTCATAACTCTTTCCTGACTAACGAGATTTTGAATTTTAATTTAGAGAGACCGAAACTTGCAAGCCCTATTGTAATATAGTTAAGAATTACTTGTCAACATGCTATGCGCAATTTAGCGTGTTGACTTCGACTATAGGGCTGGTAAGTAGGTCACCAACCAGTTCTACGGCTCAATAAAACCTGCGTGAGCTATAGAACTGTTTGGTGACCTACTTACCAGCCCTATAGTTCTGGTGAAACTATCTTGTGGTTGTGGTCCGCTCCGACATTTTACAACATTAAAGTTTTCTTAATATTTTTTAAAACTTTTTACTGGATTGTTTTTTTTAACATTTTAAAGTCGTTTTTTTTTATAATTTTTAATTTTCGTTGACTCATAAAGATTGATTTTTGTCGATCCATCGGTTTAGATGTCAAGCCATCATCGAGTTGTTTAAAAAAAATCTAATTTTGTTAAGGCATCTCAGTATATAAAAGCTTAATTTTATAATGTAAAACTACAGAAATATTGCTACATTTATTATTTTAATTTTACTTATAGATTTGTGAATCAAGTATTAGAAAATATTCTAGCGTCTTAGTGATAAAAATTACCAAAAGTGATGTGATATGTAACGCTATGGTCCAGCTTATTGATTTTCTTAAAACATCAATATGTAACATTAAGATGTCGTAATGTATGAAACACATATCGTGATTAAAATTTCCAGGAGCATTGTTACGTGTAATGTTATAGTTTAGCTTATTGATTTTTTTTGGTATGTACATACGCCCGCAGGGATAATATGCTACAACCGGAAGTAGTCCCTTTCAGTAAGTTCAACATATTGGCTGAAAATATTGACAGGGCACACGTTTTTGTGACGTTAAAATATTGATTGACCCCTCATATTACTAGTATCAATAACAAGGGATTTAAACTAGAACAGTGGTTTTTATGGAGGTATTTAATAAAATAATTAAAAATTGAATAAAATATGTTTTTTAATGCTCAGAACACGCCGACTCCCAAGACGTTCTGTTTTACATGTGAATTCATATTTTACATATTAGTTCCACCACTTTTTTTTCCCTCGACATAGTTAGTATGCGGGGATTAAAATATTAAGAAAGACATCACACAGCGTACCATCACGACAGTCATAATTCGAGTATTTGACCACGACATAGAAATAAAGAGTATGTTCGTCACAATACGTATGTACACAATCAACGCGCGCCTGTATAAGTGGCGTTGAATTGATTCATGACGTATGTGTGTCGTGACGTCAATGGTTCTATGAGATAGAAATATCAAGATACCGATACATGTTATCTCGCTCTGGCGTGCTTTATTACTATGTCGTTCTATGGCTCTGTCTTGTTTGAACTGTCGTTAGCCGCAGCCTCTAGTTCTATCGTCACAAATCATATGGGCTGGGTGTGGGTCTTGACCTCAGCCGAACCCTTGAGGCTGACTTACCGGACCCTGTGGTTCGATTGAACCCAGGTTAAGAACCACTGAACTGAAAAATTAATTAAGTAAGGTTTGCACAATTTAGCTTTAAACAGTGACGCGACTAAGGAGTAAGGTGTAGATTACTTGAGTTAACTGTGAACCTACATGAATTAAAACCAAGATATTCAGTTAACACATGTAACTTTTTACTTACCGTGAATACATTTTTACATTTTAAAATATAATTAATATGGAATTACATTTTGCAATCAACTAAAAGCAGTTAATTAGCAGAAAGACCATCAATATATCAGCAGATGAGTTTACAATAATGAGAGTTAAAGTAAAGTAGCTTTCCACGGTTCATAAAAGAGTCCAAACTACGGGCTATTAAATATGTATGTATATATATATATATATATATATATATATATATATATATATATATATATATATATATATATATATATATATATATATATATATATATATATATATATATATACAGGTCTATATAAATACGATATATATGTATTTAGAATATATATATGGATAGGATATATATGTGTATAGGATATATATATATATATATATATATATATATATATATATATATATATATATATATATATATACACAGGTCTATATAAATACGATATATATGTATTTAGAATATATATATGGATAGGATATATATGTGTATAGGATATATATATATATATATATATATATATATATATATATATATATATATATATATATATATATATATATGATTATATTTTCAGGTTATATCGTGACAACAGCTGGGAGTTTAATGGGGTCTTGATGCCTTATAAAGTCTTTGAGAGAAATCCAGAGACGCTACTCATACATAAAAGGTTACAGGTAAGGTCATAGTCACTACACGGAGTACAAGTCAGGTGCTAGAACCTGCTCATACTTAGGTGACTATAGGTAAGTTATAGACAGTGTAGAGATAAGCTCATATCTACCGCTCATACAGGAGACTACAGGAAAGATCAAGCACGCTACTCATAAATGGTGGCAGCAGAAATGCGCTTTAGTGACAGATCTAATTAAACTTCTACGAGAGTAAAAGAGACCGTAGTTAGCCTCTCACTCACAATACCCCATTTCTTTTTCTCTCTCCTGACATCCCTTACATTACCCGTCACAGTTTTCAATCTCTCCCATCCTTCATTCTATGTATATCTGCCCTCTACTTATGCTGTTTCTGTGATCACGTGATCTGCTCTAATGTCTGTGTTGTATCTGTACCACCCAGGTGATCTGCTATATTGTTGTATCTGTACCCAGGTGTTCTGCTTCATTATGTTGTGTCTGTAATCACGTGACATGCTCCATTGTGTTGTTTCTGTGATCACGTGATCTGCTCTAATGTCTGTGTTGTATCTGTACCCAGGTGATCTGCTTCATCGGTGTGTGTCACCCAGCCTGGCACGACGACTTCATCAGAGACATCAAGGACGCCAGTAAACCCACGCAAGATTTTAACATTCTGGAAGCTAATGGTCAGTAGAGGGCTATTACATTCAAAATGTCAGTAGAGGGTTAATTTAATCAAATGGTCAGTGTTGTGAATGGACTTAAGTGTATGGAATGAGTTTGAGAGTATGTGTGTAGTTGAATGGGATTAATAAAGTTGTGGATGGTTTGAGAGTATGTGTGTAGTGGTATTAATAAAAAATTATGAATGCGTGAATAAAGAAGGATGTGACGTAAGAGAGAATGTTTTGGTTGTTATGAAGATTGTTAGAAGTCAGTCTGCGTCTTGTCGTCTTCATGTGAGGATGTCTAGAAGTCGTCGTTCCGTCTGTCGTCTATGTAGCTGTTGGTATCGTGTAAAATAAAAGATAAAACATCGTATCGTCGTTCTGTGTTCTCCTTTGGATCGTCGTCCTCTATTGTTCATCGACCCTGTACCGAAACTCACTTTACAACAGTCAGTAGAGGGTTATTTCATTTAAATTGTCACTAGAGGGTTAATTTATTCACAACGTGTTGATATAATAGAAATGGTCAGTATAGGGTTAATTTATTCAAAACATGCCGATTCGATAGCAGTGAGTATACATTTTTCCAGAGACATTTTGCCCTGAGATATCTTGCCCTTAGATATTATTTATTATGTCCTAATATATTTGTCGTGATATGTTGTACTTGAGATTTTAGTTTGGGATATATTGTTTGAGCTCATTTGTCTTGTCACTATATATATATATATATATATATATATATATATATATATATATATATATATATATATATATATATATATATATATATATATATATATATATATATATATATATATATATATATATATATATATCCTAATATCTATATATATATATCCTAATATATATATATATATCCTAATATATAAAAGCCCATGTGCGCACTTCTCTCTCTCACTCTGTGTACAGTGTCCCACTTACATAAGTAGTATAAGTATACTTAGTACAGTATCCCACTAAAATACCAACTATTTGCCCAAAAGTTTATTTGTGTATGATACCGCTTATATAAATATATCTCTACAAAAGTTGGTTGCTGTGTATTAGAAAATTTATAACCTTTGTAAAAGGTCATTCTATTTTTATTTTTATTTTTTTTCCAGCTTACCACTTCACCTACCCTAAGCCGGACCCGAGCCTGGTGTCTTTCGACACAATACGAAACCGTAACGACACAGCCGCCCAACTTGCCAGGATGTTGATTGAAACGATTAAAAAAACTGGCAAGCTTCATCTTATAGCGGGCAGTTCATAACATTAGATTTCAAGTTAACTTATTAGAAGCAGACATTTATTTAAATTATGTGAAAAATATGTGTAAAATGAATCTTATAGAAGTTTAGTTTGTGAGAATGTTTGCGTATGAATCACTCCGATATCAAGAAGAGAAAATAGTCCCTGTGTTTTTGTGTACACGTAACGTATTACAGACATCATATTTTACTGAACGATTTTACGTTAACTTACCATGCGAGCATGCAAGCTTAGCTTATCGTAAATATAATTTTATTATGTAGATATCTTGGTGGGACGACAATGAGGTGGGGGAGGGAGGGAAGTGTTCGAGTTTATTTATGCGTGTATATGTATGTGTGCAACTAAGTGCATTATTTCCACGTAATGCTTAAGTGTCAGTTTCAAGCAATAAATTTACGTACATCCATTAACGTAAGCATAAGTATTAATATATAAGATTATAAATAATAAAAACTGCACACACTTACGTTATGTATGTAAGTTCGTGTGAGTATGTGTGTGTGTTTGTGTTTTTGTGTGCATTTGTGTGTGTGAGTGTACCTCCCACTTTATGAAAGTGAATAAAACCAAAACGACTGTGTGATAACTAAAATCTTGTTTGTTTACTTTTTTTTTTTTGCTTTTTTTGGAGTTTTTGAATACAGTTAGAAAAAGAAAAAATATTTAAAATTCATCAAATATTTAAACTCAGTTTTTTTTTATTAGCACGGAATAGCAAGTTAGCTAGAAATAGAAATAAAAAATAATTAGATACATTAAATAAGAGTAAATGTTACATTGTTGCAGTTTTAAATGATAATCCTGTTATTATTAAAGTACTTATTTTCTGTTTTTGAACAGAGACTTAAATCTGTAACTGCAATAACATCTGCTGTTTTTTTGTGTGAACCAATCAAGTTATATTTTCCTCGCTGCAAAACTAGAAAATCTTAAGTCTCAATATATATATATATATATATATATATATATATATATATATATATATATATATATATATATATATATATAAATATATATATATATATATATATATACATATATATAAATATATATATATATATATATATATATATATATATATATATATATATATATATATATATATATATATATATATATATATATGTGTGTGTGTGTGTGTGTATAAATGTAAATCTATTAATGAACTCCCCATGAAAGTGAATTTTTATATTCTCCATAGGAAAAAGCATTTAATAATAACAAAACTTTTAATAATCGAAATGACTTTAATAATGAAATACCTATAATAATTAAAAATATTTGATGATTATAAAGCCTTTTTAAAATAAAATAAACTTTTAAATATCTTTAATAATTAAAAATATTTAATGATTGTAAAGCCTTTTTAAATAAAATAAACTTTTAAAATAAAATGCAAAAAGATTTTTGGTAATTAAAAATGCTCTTGGTAGTTAAAAAAGCCTTTGATAATTAGAAAAGCCTTGATAATTTAAAAAAAACAAACTTTTCCTCCTGTAATGTCACATTTCTTAAGTTCAACAGTTCTGAAATGTGTAAGAAACGTGTACAAGACAATTCTAGTGAAGATGTGTTTTCTTGGTAAGCTCTTTCAGTGACTCGTTGCTATTACAGTTTGGCACGTGTCAGTGTCACATACGTGACCTCGTCATATTTGGCTGTCACACAACTTAACGTCATGTCGTGAATGTGAACGTGTCACAACCGTGACTGTGTCTCATACGTTGCAGTGTCACACGCGTGACTTTGTAACACACGTGTGTGTCACGCATTTTAACGTGTCACAAGCGTGATAGTGTCACAATCATTAGCGAGTGACACTCCTCCCTCCTCCCTATTAAAGGTCCCTTTTCGAACCTGACGCCCCAAGGCGGTTTCAAGAGCTCAAGCAGTCCCTGCCCAGTCTTGAGCTCCCGGCCTAAAACCCCCTGGACATAAACCCCCTGGACAAAACCCCCCGCGACATAAACCCCCTGGACAAAAAAAACCCCGCGACATAAACCCACTGGACAAAAAAAAAACCCGCGACATAAACCTATGGACAAAAACCCCCAGCGAAATAAACCGCCTGGACAAAAACCACCAAATTGAGGTTTATATAAAGAAAAAACCAAAGATGATGAGAAACAAAATTAATATATAAATATCGCAAATACTCAATAATGGTGAACTCATTAACAATTTTAACAACAGTTAAAATTCGAGAGCTGCTATCAATATATTTTTTTTTATGTTTTGTAAAACGGTGACCTGAAGTAATCTGTGTACAATAAACCTCTAGGAGCGATTGGTCCTTTTTAATAAAGTCAATAAATTTCCAAATATTTGGGTGGCAAGTTTCCCATATGCGACTGGAAACTTCTGTGCCAGCCTTCAACTGAGTTGTTTGTTTTTGGCATATAGTCTTCTGCACGTGTGTGCATGTTCCATATATCAAGTGGAAACATAGGTTGTTTCCGACCTCGACGTTGCGGTCTGCCAATATAGTAGTCCTCAAAGTAGTCTGCAATGGGCATTGCTTCTTGGGGCGAAATTTCCAATAATTTTTCAAAGGAATAACTCACGTGTTCAATAGGAACAGGGAACAAAAGCCAATGCAGGTAGCATTCTGAGCTTGAGAGCAAATTCACTATCAACTTGGTAGAGTTGTTGAAGGCCAGAGTCCTGAATTTTTCTGTATATATTTTGGCTAAGATGGAAGAAACATCCTTTTACCTCACACTTTGGAAATACCCTTTCAACGCTTTTTATCACAGCCATTTCAAAGTCAATCATAATAGAAATTGGTTGAAGGCTTGTGTTTAAGAGTGCTGTGTATGTTTCCTGTGTTTTGTTTTGAAGTAAGGCATAAACACATGGAACAGTCCGTCCATTGACCAATGCAGGAGCTGTTTTAAATGTACCATCCATAAACCAGTGCTGATTAACCTCCAATAACCTAAGGTTGTCCTTGGTTCCAAACAATAACATCGTACCTTTTGATTTGGCACCGGAATCGAACAGAAGAAATTGTTGTCCAACTTGTGTCATTGTATATTGTTCAGAAATGATTATATCATCAACATTCCTTGGATCAGACAGTGGATGTTTTAGCGTTTGACGTTGACGCCTGATGTTACGCCGTATGTGTGGAACCAAGGGCAGTTCGGCCTTGGCATATCCGCTAATCGTAGTAATGGACTGAGTGATGATCTGCTGGGGTGTTGCTTCCGTTTCTTCTGCCATTTGTTTTATCTGCTGCACTACTTTACAAAGTTCCAGTTGAGATGGAGCTGGTCCATGCGAATGCTCATTACAACGTCCAACAAGCTGTTCACCATGAATTTTTATTTTTGCTCTGCATTCTGCCTTGTTGCGTCTTTTGGAACACTCAAATGACACAACGCCGTTCGCCAGATTGTTTTGCTTGATATAAACATAGCCTTTAAAAATCACCTTTAAATTGCCTTTATTTGAATGAACGAACTCCATTCCAGAAATTATACGATTTGTGGAGAAATCCTTCTTCTTCTTGTTTGGGGTTTAAAGTCCGCTTTCAATCTTACGATTATATCGCAGACTGTATTTTTGGTGGTTCGTTCAATGTTTTTGTGTATGTACAGTTTAGTTTCATTTGGTTTCCTTTCATTTTTGGATGTGGTTCTTTATTGTGCGGGATTTGAATTTTGTTGTTGGGTGATTATTATTTTATCTTTACAGCTTGTGAGATTGATTCTTTTGTTTTGTGGACATATTTTTTTACCAGGCTATGCAGAGTGGATGGGGCGTCCATAGCCAGTAATGTTTCTGTTGTTAATGTTATGTTTTGTTTTGTTTGGAAGTAGTTGATGAGTTCTTTTCTTTGGTTGTCGTATTCCTTGCATTTTATGAAGTAGTGGCCTATTGTATTTTTTTCTGTGCATGTGTGGCACCAATTCTTGGTGTGCAGGAAGGTAGCTGATCCAAGGCGTAGCCTTGTTATTTTTTGTTATTGATGGGTGGCCTTTGGTCTACTGTTAACTGCATTCTCCCGTCAGGTGGAGGCAGAATAGCGTGGGCGTGCCTACCCTTGGAGCTGTCATTCCACTTTTTAACCCATTCTTCCTTTATTTGTTTCTTTATTGTGGTCTTAATTTCGGTGGAGCCCATCCCTGTCTCCACAAATGTTCTGGATTCCTCTCCCTTTTTTGCTGCTTGGTCGGCTTTCTCGTTTTCTTGTATGCCGACATGGGAGGGAATCCAGATCATTTGTACCGAGCGACCCCTATGTTTTAACTCTATGCATTTGAGTAGAATCTCTTCTAGGATGTCGTCTCTGCAGCATTCTCCCCCTTTTATGGCCTGCAATGCTGACAGTGAGTCGGTTAGGATGCTGAGAAATAAATTTGAATTCGTATTTATACCATACTTCTATGTGCCAAGGTGGATATGAACCAAGCTTCCGCCGGTGAATCTCTCACATCTTTTGTATTGTTAAAAATGTGTTACTTTGATCCGCACGGCTCCCACATGTGGATGACCTATATCTAAGGTGTTGTCGGTGCCCGATCTTTGATCAAATACAACTAAGGTCACTCCTTGATTTCCAATAGCATTTTTTAGGTAGAATCTATTTTCTTAGTCGTAAAAAATGAAAGTAATTTAATGCATTTTTTTTATTTTTCGGTTCTCATCATCGTTATTATTTCTTTATATAAACCTCAGTCCGGGGGTTGTTATCCGGGGGGTTTATGTCGCGGGGGGGGGGGGGGGGTTGTCCAGGGGGTTTATGTCGCGGGTGAGTTTTTGTCAAGGGGGTTTATGTCGAGGGGGGGGGGGTTATGTCCAGGGTTTTGTTTTGTCCAGGGAGGTTTTGACTGGCTTCTAGGCTCATTCGGTGTAACACGACACGACATGAATCTTATAACTTGAACCCATGCAAGCCGCCCCCTCCCCCTCTTGCAGCTTCTCCTTTTACAGTCTTTCTCCAGGATTGTTTAGATCGGACCTTTATTCTTTTTCCCTGGGGAAGAAGATGGAGGCTCCGATCCAAAACTTGCCTCGCTATATTCACAGCTGTTGTCCTAACACGGCTAATTGTTTACCGTTGTTGACAACATTAGCACTACCAACCAGAACCGCCTAGTGTTAAATCTTATTGAATTTTTAAAATCCTTCGCCAGTGTTACGTGTACTCCACTTTAAAAGGAATAGTAAAACTTGTTTAAGTTCGTTTATAATTTCAGATAGCAGAACGGTAAACATGTCATTTAGGAATAGATACATCAACAAATTTATAATTCTTAGTTTACTTTCAATTATCATGATGCTGGTGGTGTATATTAATACTCACTTGAGATGTCGTTCGTTGGTAGTGGATCATGTGACTTCTGACAGGCGCCATTTTGACAACAGCGCCATTATTCACACCATGCAGGCGAAAAATTGGACGGTACAAAACAGCGATCTGGTCGTCAAGAAATGTGAAGAGAAGCATACAGCCGATAGACAGCGGCTGTATCGGGATTTACTGAGTGATGTTGTTAACCAGAAGAAAGATATGAGGATCTCGTTGCTAGGCAACGGTCTGGATACGTCACGTGACCCCCCGGGGGTGCTGCCAACGACCGTCCATTACGTCTGGTGCGGGGAGAAGCTGTTCAAGTTTGAAGACTATCTGGGTGTTTTGAGCGTGGTGCGGGTTCTCAGGCCGCTGAAGTTGGTGTTTCACTACAACAAACTGCCGGTGGTTGTACGCTTCTACCACACGTGGTTTCAGGAGCTAAAGCAGTCCCTGGCTAGTCTTGAGCTCCGAGAGGCTTCTAAGCTCATCCGCTGTAACACGACCGACGCCTTGGACTATGGTCTGGATCAGCTGGCGTCCAGCCCAGGCGGGGGGTTCTATTTTGGGGAGCGGGCGCTGGTCACGCATATTCCTAAAGAATGGCACTCGGAGAAATTCTTTACTTACGTCACATCCGGTGCCAACCGCAGCGAACAGGTGTTTGTTTTAGCATATCAAGGTCACGTGGGGAACGGGTCAACTTTACAGCAGTACAAAATCAACATTTTAAACAGGTCGTTCGAATGTCTGACCTTGGATAAGTTCAACGCTGGCAACAATGGGACAGAGTTTAACACCAGGGGTCAGTTGTCTCAGAACTTGTCCCCCTGCCTGGCCGTGCCAGATGGAATCGTACCCGAGGACATCATTAACGAAACCTCGCCATTCGCCTCTCTGGCGAGAAGATTGTTCTATGGCAAGTCGGAGCCTGTGGCTGTCAAGCAAGGAGAGGTCAGTTGGTTTTTTTTTACATTCAAATCTTTCTTTCTTTTACAAAAGGGGAGGTCAGTTGGTTTTCTTTACATTCAAATCTTTTCTTTCTTTTAGAAAAGGGGATGTCATTTGGTTTTCCTTACATTTAAATCTTTCTTTTTGACAGTTAAGGGAGGTCAGTTGGTTTTGTGTACAATTAGTTATACCTAAATTTTAATCAAACCAAGTTTTTAGCGAAATGTTTATTGACACAAATTCTGGGCAATGTATCATATTTTCCCATTCGTGTCTCCCAAGATACATGGGGCAGATGAAGTAGAGCTTACCTGTTTCAGATACCTCGGCATATAAAGACATGGTGTCGCCTCTGTTTTCCTTAACTTAAGGACATTCTACTAACTTGAACCCGGATTTGAATTCGAGATTTCGGGTGAGCAGTCTAGCTCTCTACCGCTAGGCCTCGCGTCCCATAATCTGACCAATAATTTTTCTTCAAACCTTCCAAGATTTTTCTTGACATTTTGTAAGCTATGTGTAAAGTCAAGTAAAACATACAAACAATATACTCGATTTATTCATTTTCAATATTACATAACTGATAACACATCACATATTTTTATTTGACCCCATAACGTGAAATCAATACGAACCTTTGATCAACCAAATCATCCGCTTACCAATCTACTGAACCTTCCTAAGTTTGGATAATCCTTTTATCAAATACACCATGATACGGATTTAGTAAATAATATTTGTCCTCATTGAATTTCATTACTGCCAAATTGCTGGGTTTAATCTCTTTAAATATTTACTCACATAAACAATGTAGAATCAAATGATACATTCTTCTTGAATTTTCTGCAGTTTAGATTTACATGACTATTGCAATAAAAACTACCTATTTACTCGATTGTTTCAAAATCCAAATGATCAATACGAACTCTCAGATTAGATATTTTTGAATCTGAGATAAATCTTATTATCAGTACGAAATTTGTGATTAGATTCGAAAAAAAGAATCATTTCAACTATTTTAATTGAATGTTTCAGGATCCGAACGAAGATTAGTGGAAACTTTTAAGTTCCGTTGGATTTTTCAGAATCAGACCGAGTTATATTTTATAAATCAAATTTAAATTTAATGTTTTAAAATTCGAAAAAAATAGAAAATTTAAAACGTTGAATTGATGTTTCAGGATCCGAACGACCTGATCCCAAACATCGGACATGTCGTGTCGTTGAACCCAAAGCCAGGTTCTCCCGTTAAGTTCTTGTTCCAGCATTACCTGGCAATGCTTTCAGCTTTGTACCTGGCCAAAATAGAAAGGTGAGCTATCTATACCTGGCCAAAATAGAAAGGGGAACTATATATATATATATATATATATATATATATATATATATATATATATATATATATATATATATATATATATGTATATATATGTATATATATATATATATATATATATGTATATATATATATATATATATATATATATATATATATATATATATATATATATATATATATATATATATGTATATATATATATATATATATATATATATATATATATATATATATATATATATATATATATATATCTTCTATTTGTGCAGGATCTATGTCCACGGGGACACAGTGCCTTCTGGTGAGTGGTGGGACAGACTGCAAGGGGAGAACATAACATTTGTTTATGTGAGTTGATTTAATGTGGGGGCCTTAATCTATTGTGTGGCTTGTCTTCACACCGTGTGTGTTAGCGTTATTCCGTTGTTCTACTTTAGACTGTTGCTTGACTTACGATAGGTTGACTTTAGACTTTGTAACTAGAATACCGGACATTGTGGGTTGAATTTAAACTATACTAGACTACCCGTTATCTAGTTATATAACTGTGGGTTTCGGGGGTCATCCATAAATGACATCACGTCAGTGACTTTTTCGCAAAATAACCAGACCCCCACATTCAAAAGACGTGTTATCTTTTAAAAACACCGATTTTGGCTGAGCATGGATCTGACCACACGATCCCTTCATATACGGACGTCACAGGTCACCTTTAAAAAGTTCTATTTAATTTTAATGACACCGACTTCAAAAATTTAGCCTTCATTCTCCAAAGCAAATTTTAAAATGCTTTTCTGGCATATCTAGCCCTGACCACCTATAGCATGTTTATATAACGTGAAAACCCGCCATTTTGCTCGTGGTAAACATAGCCTAAAAATGGTCGGAAGTCAAGCGTCCGGTCCGGACGCCATTGTTGTTAGCAACCGACCACGCCTCCTAGTTAGCGAGTAATCCTACTATATCTAGATCTAAAACCTAGATAGAAAAATCCGTTGTATTCTCGAACTAGATGTTCCTTGGAGCTAAACAAAGATTTATATAAATAATTAAGGCCTGAAATAGATTCTGGATCTAGAATTTACGTCTTGTGACCTAGATTTAGATCTAAGTCTAGAATTCTAGATTCATAACATTTTCTTCCTTCGACAGCTGATCTGTAGATCTAAAGAAATGTATTGTATAATAAAATAAAAAGAAGTATTAAAACTTTGATAATAGTGTTGAAACGTAATAAATACAGCAAACGGACGTATTGTTAAAGTTATGGCCGACAGAACGCGTTAAACTTTTGAATGGGCCACAAAGTCTATGTTGGAAGCCGCCATGTTATATTGTACTAAAAAGTAAACAAAACTTGTGACGTCACTATTCAGTCAAAGAAAGCCATTGTTCTAATACTTTCAAATACTATGAATAAATCAATAAATTAATTAACATCTTTAAATAAATTTGTGATTAACAGTGTGTCTGAAAACAAAAATTGTTCTCTACCTACATACTATTTTACAGTTCTGCATATAGCGTAGTTCCATTTACAATAGTCAATCAGACAAACAAAAAATAAATAAATAAATAATCAAACATTTAAACAAACTTGAGTTTTAGTAGAATATAGACAGATAGGTTGGCTTTTGACTTAGTGGGTTGACTTTAGACTGCTTATTTAGAATTTATTTTTGTGTAGTTTAACTTTCGACTACATGTTTAGGTTTTATTTTGTGTAGGTGGACTGGGTGTATTTTACATCAATTGCGTATTTGACTTGACTTTTATTGCCTGAGAAGAATGTTTTAATTTCACTATTAAAGCAGGAACTTAAATTTTGCGAGTTCATGTTTTGTTTCCCAAGAAGCTTAAAGGGTGGTATCCAATCCAACAGAACTAAACCGATATAAGTAAAAGTGTATATATATATATATATATATATATATATATATATATATATATATAAGTGTCTATATCCGACATATGATGCTCGTTGTAGGATGGTCTTTGTTTGATGTATATAAAGCTCACAAACATTATTCGTCTAAAAACAAGTTTCTTTTAGGCATCCCTTCCACCACCCCAGAAATTTAGATACTTAGATTCATGCACACCCCCCACACCTCCTCCCAGGAGACAAATGTATGAAAAAAAAAGAGTAGTGCTTCTTATGTTTATTGAGCACTTCACAAACTTTTACAATGTGATAAAGTAATTTTTCAAAAATAAAAATTCGTACTTATACCCAACCCGACTACAGTTTATCAATCAATTCTACTATCAGCATATCGATCTCTAAAAAATCAATCTCGGAAAAATAGGTTTCTTTTTTAACTTTGTAGTTTATCGCTTTCAAAAGTTCTTTGGGAACTATTTTATGTAGTCACTAAGCTCAAAACACGAATAAGTATAAACTTAACCCCACCTTCCTGATTGAAATTGGTAAGTATTCGCTAAGAATGCATGTACAAATCCTACTTGAAAGGAGAGCAAGATTTTAAATAATCGATTGCTTTAAGCTGCCGTTTTGCTATAAACCTCGGGTTAAAAGCTATTTTGTTTTCTCCTTTTTACTTTCTCGTATACGAAGTATAGAGAAAGTATTGTAATCGTGCAAAAAAAAAAAATCTCGACGGTTTACACCTCCTTGAGTTGGAAAAACAGTTTTGCAATCTTGTCCGTATGTCTATGTGTGTGTATGTTTATGTGTGTGTGTGCTTGTTAACACGATTACTTGAGTACCGTTACAGCTAGGTTGATAAAATTTCATATATATATATATATATATATATATATATATATATATATATATATATATATATATATATATATATATATATATAATATCAAATTTGTAAATCTGAATAAACTTTTCAGCGATTTCCGATAACCGGAAGTAAAACTTTTTCTACTTCTAATTTTTCAAAAGCCTATAACTTGAGTACTATTTCAGATAGATAAATGAAATTTCACTTGTCAGTAAAAGATCTAATTCTCTGCCATCTTCCAAATTTTAAATAATTTCCGTCGAACAGAAGTAGTATTTTACGCTATTTCCGATTTTTCAAAAAAAAGCATATGAATTTATAAAGTACTTATAATATTCTGCACTATTATTCACAGATTTTGGCGTTCACTTGGTGCGCAATTCTTTTTCCAGGAGATTCTATTCTGCTTTAAAAAGTTTAAGTAATAAAATACGGATTAAAAATCATATGTATATCCCGAGGTGCCATCCTCCGTAGTGTTATATAAGAATATTCGAGAAAGTTTAGGGGAGATCACTCCCGGTTTATTTATATCGGGGAGGATATCTTATGTGTAGTAGTTTTGGCGAGTGGTCCCAAACCCCAACTCTGCACTTTATCTTTATTTCTGGCTGTTATATAGTAGAGATTTTGACGCTTTGTCTGTATTTCCCTGTGATGTCTGTTGTCTTACCTCTACAGGCAGACAACTCTGATTCAGTGTCTGTATGTCCTGTATTGTCTGTTTTCTTACCTCTACAGGCAGACAACTCTAATTATGTGTACCAGCAGCCGATCAAAGTTCCCGCCCACCAGTCTGACGTATTGAGGACGTTGATCCTCTACAAATATGGCGGCATTTACTTTGTGAGTACCTAAGTAACAAATATGGCGGCATTTACTTTGTGAGTACCTAAGTAACAAATACGGCGGCATTTACTTTGTAAGTAGATGGGTAACAAATATGGAGGCATTTACTTTGTGAGTATCTAAGGAACAAATACGGCGGCATTTACTTTGTAAGTAGATGGGTAACAAATATGGAGGCATTTACTTTGTGAGTATCTAAGGAACAAATATGGCGGCATTTACTTTGTGAGTAGATGGGTAATAAGAATGGCGGCGTTTATTAGATTCAACTTAAATTTTTAATATTCTTTAATGTACTAGTCTGTAACCTTCGCTCCCCCCGAAGAGATGCCTGGAAGAAACTCTGACCACTACTAAGCTAATACATCTAGATCTACAGTCTACATAGGCCTACTAAAACTAAAAGTAATATGACAACTGTAAAAATTAAGCATACTTTATTTTTTTACAATACTATTCTAAGCCAAAGGCCTACTGCTATTAAATATGAATCTATTAGTTATTAAACTTATATAAGTCATCATAAGTCAAATTAGTAATTACCTCAAACTAGGCCCTAATCATAATACATTTTAGTGCTATGTTACTGTTATGTCGTTACTATGCAATTGCTATTTTTAATGCTGTTATTGAATTGTTGTTTCTATTTGTTTATTTTAAAACGGCCAATGTGAAAAAGGCCTTCGTGCCTAATATTGTTACCGTAATTGAATAAATTAAATTGATTTTTTACGGACAAAAGGAAACAACCCAGTGTTAATAATCTAACCTTGGTTAATTTTCCTGATTTAAAAAAAAAGTATTACAGTGCCATCAGCAGCCTTCTTGGGAGTATTCTCATCAACTCCCCAAAGTTTCATGGCGAACGGATTTAAAGTGTCGAACCGCATTTGACTTTTATTTTTATACCGTATATAGAGAAAAATCGAACCCTCCCGGGGCGCCGCCCTTACGAAATTACAAAAGAATGTTTTGGCAGAACCCTTCCAGGTAATGTTCTAATCAACTCCCCAAGGTTTGATATCGATCGGATGAATAGTGTGAAACTGCAATCGACGTTTATTTTTTTATATACCGTATAACTTGAAAAATCGCACCTTTCCGTGGCGCCGCCCATGTGAAAGTAAAAACTATTTTTTGCAGAACCCTTCCAGATAGTATTCTAATCAACTCCCCAAAGTCTCATGGCTATCGGATGAACGGTGTCAAACCAAAATCGACTTTAATTTTTATATACCGTACATAGCGAAAAATCGCACCCTCCCGTGACACCGCCCTTGCGAAATTAAATATGATTTTTTACAGAACTCTTTCCCTGATTGTTCTAATAAACTTAACAAAGTTTGATGGCGATCGGATGAACGTTGTCAAACCAAAATAGTTTTTTATTTTTATATACCGCATATAGAGAAAAAAACAAATCGCGATGTGATGAGAGGTGTAGTAATTCATAAAAGACAAACAAGCAAACCAACAGACACATTTGTTTATATATATATATATATATATATATATATATATATATATATATATATATATATATATATATATATATATATATAGATAGATAGATAGATAGAAGATAGAAGATATAAGTATGTATATGGT